>NC_092850.1:1754854-2054854 GCF_039878825.1 Excalfactoria chinensis
AGCCTTCATGGTCACTCAATTCGCTGCCCCACAAACCACTGCCATGGCAACAGCCAGCAGGGAACGAGGCCTGGCAGACCGGTTGTGTGGGGTTGTGGTGCCGTGTGTGTATGTGTATGTGTATATATGTATGTATGTATGTGTATGTATGTGTGTATATATGTATGTATGTATGTCTGTGTGTGTGTATATATGTGTGTATGTATGTGTGTGTGTATGTGTATGTATGTGTATGTATGTGTGTATGTATGTATGTATGTGTATGTGTGTATATGTGTGTGTATGTGTGTATGTGTGTATGTCTGTGTATGTATGTGTCTGTATGTATGTATGTATGTGTGTGTGTGTGTATATGTATGTGTGTATGTATGTCTGTATGTCTGTATGTATGTATGTATGTGTATGTATGTCTGTGTGCAGCCCAGCCCCGTCCGTCGCCCCGCGGACCCTCACCCGCCTCGTGCCGCACCATGGGCTCCTGCCGTCCGTCCTGCAGCACCCGGAGCAGCGCGGGGATGGCGCTGCGGTCCCGCATCTGGCCCAGGCAAAACGCCAGCTCGTGTTTCAGCAGCTCGGAGCTGTCGGCGAAGCCCCGCGCGATGCACTCGATGGCGGCGGGGCCGCCCAGGTTGCGGAGGGTGAAGAGGGCGCGGAATCGGGCGGGCAGCGGCTGGGCGGCATCCAGCAGCGTGCGGCCGATGGCGGCCACCTCCTGCTCGGTCGCCATGTTGGACCCGCCGTCACGGTTCTGCGCTCACGCTCCTGGGTAAAGAAACGGGCCGGGCCGTCAGAGCGGGCGCTGCGCGGTGATGGGCCTCGGACCCGCGGGACGGGGTAGGGGTGGAAGCGGACCCGGCCGGATGAGATCCCGGAGCGGGCCCGGGCCCCTCGACCGGGCCGGAACCGGGGCGAAGCGGCCCGCAACGAGCCGGGCCCTAAACGGCGCCGGACCCGGAACCGCCCGTACCCGCACTCACCACCAGCCGCCATGATGCTCTCCACGTGACCACACCGGAAGCTCCTTCTACCGCTTTTCCGGTTAAGGGCGGAAGTGGGAGCGGACGGGGAAACGAGGCGAGCAGTGGCGCATGCGCAGTGGCGCTGGAGGGGGTGGGGGGTGGCGGTGGTCTCATCGCTGCTCGGCGGGCTGCGCGCAAAACGGGCCGGCGGGGAGCGGAGCTGGGGCTGCGGCCAACACCGAGCCGAGGCAGCCGCCCCAGCCCGGGTCCGTCCCCGTGGGAAGGCGGGCACGGCCGGGCATGCCCGAGCTGCTGCCCGCCCACAGCCAAGTGCTGAGGAAGGTGTCTGTGTCTGTCTGTCTGTGTCTGTCTGTCTGTCTGTGTCTGTGTCTGTCTGTCTCTGTGTCGGTGCCCGGCCCTGGCACAGCAAAGCAGTGAACCGGGGGCTCAGCCACCACTGTGTGATTTCTCAGCCGACAGCAGCAGAGCTGCGGTGCTCCCTGCAGTGGGACGGGGGCTGCAGCAATGCCCTTGCAATGGGATGACCTGACAACCCTCTCCCTGGCCAAACCCTGCTTTATTCACACGTTACGGTGCACATCACTACACTGGTCAGATCCCAGCAGGGACGGCCCAGGTGTGAGATGCATCCCGCTGCCTGCAACCGAGGGGCAGAACCCAACATGAACAGAACGGCTGGCACCGACCCACGGGGCCCAAGGAGGAGCACGGCGTGTCCCCCCCGCAGCCATCAGCCCTCCCCGCAGTTCTCAAAGTACTGGCACATCAGTTCACGCACTTGCTCGGCCTGGCCATCCTCCATGGCGGCGGGCGCGGGCTGGCAAGGCTTGGGCAGCTCGGTGGGCTCGGTGCCCTCCAGCCACTCCTCGTTGAAGGGGTTGTCGTGGGCCTCGCAGACGTTGTGCAGGATGCAGCAGGTCAGGACGAGGGTGGGCAGCAGCTCCAGGCTGCAGTCATCGCACTTGAGGAGGATCTGCCAGCGGGCCTTCAGGCGCAGGAAGGCGTTCTCGATCACGCTGTGCGCCCGCTTGAGGCGGTAGTTGAACTGCAGCTGCCGCTGGGTGAGGCTCTCGTCCTCCTGGTAGGGCTTGAGGATCCAGTCCTGCAAGGGGTAGGTGGCGTCACCCAGCAGCACGTACTTCTGCGCCTTGCCCATGAAGTCCTTGGGCGGGTTGGGGCACAGCCGGCCCTCCTTGGCCAGCACCCAGAGGCTGGAGCTCTCCAGCACGGCGCTGTTCTCCATGCTGCCGGGAAAAGCCGTGGAGACGTCCCAGAACTGGCCCAGCCCGTCCACGGTGGCCTGAGTGAGGATGGAGTGCCAGCCCTGCCCGTTGCAGTAGTCGGCACTGAGGCGCAGCGGGGGGTTGATGGGGATGTGCAGGCTGTCCAGGGCGCCGATGCAGTGCGGGAAGCCCCAGCGGGTGCGGAAGATGCGCACCATGTTCTCCAGCTCCTTCTCGTCGGGCAGACGGAGGTAGAGGGGTTTCAGCAGCAGGACCACGGCGTAGCTCACCTCCCGTACGCACGTCTGCACCGTGGAGGGCCCGACGCCGAAGAGCGGGCTGAGGGTCTGGTACTCCACGTTGGTGGCCAAATGCCACAGGGCCACGGCCACCCGCTTCTCCAGGGGCAGCGTGGGGTGGAAGTGGGCGCTGTGTGGGGCCAGCCCCGGCCGCAGGCGGTTGCAGATGTAGAAGAAGGTCTCCCGGGACATGCGGAACTTCTCCAGCCAGTCCTGGGGGCCAAATTCCTTCAGGACCACCCGCTCCCACCAGTCCGCGCCCCGCAGGCTGGGCCAGGCGCGGGGATAGAAGTAGCAGCTGGTTCTCCTCCGGCGAGCAATCAGGAGCTGCGGGGAGACCATGGGGCCATGAGACAGCTGCTCCCCAGCACTAATTCCCCCTCAGCCCGCATTATTTTGTCCTCTGAGGACAAATCAGGCTCAAGCGGCGCACAGTAAAGAGATGCCCAATGGCCCCGAGCTCCAGGACCTGCTGCAGAGGAGTCAGATCTTCACATTACTGGGAAGCCTCACAGACCTGCCCTTTGTGCCCCTCCTGTCCCCGTCCTTTGAGTTCCTGTGACCTCTGTGTCCCGTGTCCTTCCTGTTCTCCATCCTTTGTGTTCCTCCATCAGCCACGTATCACTATTTGTGACTCCACGCCATCTGCATCCCCTGCTGTCTGTGATCCGTTTACTCCCCATCCCTTATCCTGGTCCCACATTCTTTATGTCCCCTCACATTCACTGCTCCCTCCCCATCCCCACTGACTGTGTCCTTTGCATCCCTTCACACCCAGGCTCACACTCCCCGTTTTATCACTCCCACATCCTCTATTGTTTGTGTCCCTGTGACTCTGCATCGCACAATCGTGTCCCCCCATCCCCCACTGACGGTGTCTCCGTGCCTCCCCCTCATTCCCACCCCGTCCTTTGTGTCCCCGTGACGTCCCCTCCTCCCCGCCCCCATTTCCGTCCCCTCACCGTCATCAGCCGTTTCTGCCGCTGGCTGTAGTAGTACCGGAGCCACGCCCGGCGCTGCGGCCCGTCCCACCGTCCGGCCATGACCCTCCGCCGTCCCCCCGCCCGCCGCGCCAGGGCGCACAGCAGCAGCAGCAGCCGGTCCTGCATTTTCAAATCGGGAGCCGGGGCCGCCCTGGAAGTGATGGGCCGCGGGGTCACGGCGGGGCGGTGCCGCATCGGCCCGGCCTCCAGCAGAGCGGGGATCGCGGCGGGGCTCCCCTCCGTCACTGCTTGTTGTTTGGGTTTAATAAGGGAACGATGGAGGCTCTCTTTAGCTGCCGTGTGTTTATGCTTGTTGTCAATAGAGGAACAAGGACGGACGGGCCCGCTCCCCGCAGAGGCCCCACGGCTCGGAACAGGCCGCGCCGTTGCCGTGACGACGCCCGCGGGCACTTCCTGTGTTCATTTGAACGGGCGGACGGGGCGCTCCCGCCGTGCATCGCGCGGAGGGGCGGGACTTCCGGCCGGCAGCGACCGCCATATTGCGGGAGATCTGGGGCCGGCGCTGCTGACAGGCGGAGGCGGAGCGGGGCCGGGCCCGGCGGGCAGGTAGGCGGGCGGCTGGGGCGGCTGGATGGGCCTGGGACCGTATCGCCGTTCTGGGGAGCCGGGTCCGAGCGGGGCGGACCGCCGGGGCTCATTACGGCCGCCCGTTTCCCCGGAGATGTGGGCGCTGGAGGGGCGGGCGCTGGAGGGGCCGGGCCTGGTGGGGCGGGGCCGGGCAGGGTCTGCCCCCGCGTTGTGCCCCGTGTCGTGTCCCCTGTCGTGCCCCGTATTGTGCCCCGCATTGTGCCCCGCTCCTGCCCCGTGTCGTGGCTCTGCCTCTGCCCCGTATTCTGAGGGTCCTCGCTCCCGGCAGCAGCGCTGTGACCCTCCTTGTGGCCCGAACATGGCGGGTTGAGGCTGAGCTCCAGTGTGCGAGCTCAGAAACCATCCCACGGCTCCGCTGTGGTCACGGAGCTCCGTGGGGCTGCAGACCGTTGGCGGTTTGAGCTCTGCCCGCAGCTCTGCGTGGTCAGCGCTCTCCTCGTCGGGGTCACTCGGTAACGGACGGTGCGTCTGTCCCCTGCGTTCGGTGTGTAGCGTCTGTCTGAGCCGCACAAAGCGCGTCCCTCGTGTAGCTGCCCGCCGCTGCCTTGTTGGAGGGCTTGGCCAGCCCCGGAGGGCGGCTCTGCTGCTGTGAGGCAGCTCCCTCCATCGTGTCGTGGCGGTGAATGGCGGCTGAGGTTGTGGTGTGTGAGAGATCTACAAAGCAGGAAGAGAAACTGTGGTCGGGAGCTGCGTGTGTTTGTGCTGCAGAAGCCGGGGTTGTGCTGCTGGTGCTGTGACGGCTTTTAGTGGTGTGAGGGAACCGAGCGATGCTTTGTGCCCTTTGTTATTATTTTTTAATGAGCTGATGCTTTCCGAAGGGGAAATAGTTCATACGTTGGGTGAATTACAGGGTTGAGGTCTTAAAAGCATCTCCTGCATGTGGGAAGAGGGAGAGGCAGCTGTCAGAGCAGAGTCATCCATCAGCGATGCCACGGGCTTTATTGCTCGGATGGATTTCCTGTGATTTATAGCTCTCCTGAAGGCACAGTGCTCATTTTCTTGTGAAGTGCTCAGTCTTATTGAGTTAGGGTGCTTAATGATGTTAGCCTGGTGTTCGGTGCCCAAGGTTCCTCACAGAGCTGTTCCCCTGCTGCCAACAACACTTCATAATAAAGACCGATCTTTTTTCATTGCTGTTATTTCGTGCAGAAGCAGAATATTCTGGGGCTGTTGACTGAAGTTGCTGTATTTCCTGAATCCTTTGGCCCCGTTTTAGTGCATTGACCAGGGGGCACTGCTGCATTTCCAGTAGCTTGGAAGCACTTTGAGTTGCCTGTTTTCAGTGGGGCTCATGGACAGAGCTGCTGATAAATTTTTAATCTCGGCTTTTAGAGCACTGAGTCACAATGAGGCTTTCGGTAAAGCGGAGCTTTTATCTGGAGCTGGGTGCATCTTAACAGCTGCTTGTAACTTTGTTATGAGGCAGAAGGGGAGATAAGCAGGTGAATGTGTTTTGCAAGGTTTTGTTTTCATTTAGAAATGAAACTGGATGCCCGGAGTTAAGAGCTGCGGTAGAAAACAATCTGCAGGCCGCCTATGGGTTAGAAGTGCTGCACATCAGAGGTTACGGGGCCTTGAGGAGGCAACGTGCTTTCCTTCTGCCTCCCCCAGGTGTGATGTGCAGCAGGGCAGAGCATGCAGACTGCTTAACAAAGAGCCCTGAGGGCTCTGTGAAATGCTATCGAATGTACGTGGGGAGCTTTCTCTCTTGCTTCCTCAAGTTCTGTTTGTCTCGAACACTTGGCATGGATAAACTCCACCCTCTGCATGACACCAGGGCCAAACCTGCTCCGTACTGCAGCCCTCAGTGCCTTAATCGAGCCAGGAAAGGAAGAGCTGCACAAACACACTCAAAGCGCCTTCGTTAATTAGTGCATCTCTAAAAGCAGAGAGCGTTTTGGTTTTTTTTCCTGTGGCCTCTGTTGTTTGTTTTGCCTTCGTAACAGGTGAAGCTGTTCGGAGCCTTCCTGCTAATGAGGTTCAGAGCCTGTTGACCCACGGGCGAGGGATGACACAGCGATGACCCCGCAGCGCGTTGTGTCCTGACGCCCTCTGTGTTTCCCAGCCCGTGGCTTCCTGTGCTGCTTGCAGACTTTGGGCTGTTTTTGGCTTCCCTGGGAGCAGGCGTGGCTCTCATCTTTATGAAGCAGCACGGTTAAAAGGTGAAAGGAAGACAGAACTGCTGCCTGCAGGCGATAAAAAGGGGTTTAATGGTGATGCTGCTTTTGAGAGGTCCCCCGCTGCGTGCGTGATTGTCGTGTCTGCTCGGATCAGCCCCGCTGCTGTAATCTGCAGTGAGATGTGTGCAGAATGAGAAACGTGATCTGCGAAGGGAGAGGAGCAAACCTGCAATTCTCTTAAGTGAATAAAAGCTGGGAAGGAAGCCTGGGGACCCCTCGGCCGGGGAGCCGGCTCTGTGTGCAGCAGTGAGGAGGGTTTGCTCTTCTGTTAGTCTGAGCTCTGCAGTTCAGCTTTGGGCACGTTGAGGTCAGGAGATGAGCAGCTGGAAGTGCTCATCTTGGGAGCACAACGTGGCACTGTTGGCTTCCCTCCTTTCCTTCCAGCTGCGAAGAGGAGGGTTTAAGAGAACATCTGTCCTGCAAGTGGTGACATCTGAGCATTGCTCACATAGAGGAGGTGGTGAGAACGGCACTTCTCAAAGGAAGTCGTGCATCGAAGGGAGTTTTGTGGGGTGAAAGTCCTCTGGGCTCGTGGCAGCGTGCCAAGGAGCCTGTTGGTGTGTGAGGTTGTTTATTTTTCACACAGGCTCCTCCAAAGGTGCCGTTGTCCCCTGGTTTCCTGGAGGTGTTACCTGGCACATGCAGGTCCACGCTGTGTGCGGGACTCTTTGCTCCTCACACTTCATCCGGGGCTTTCTCTTCCCCTGTCTGTTGCAGCAGACTAATTACTGATTGGACTTCATGAGCATAAATCCCCAAGACTGCTGAACTCCCCAACCCCGATCCTTCCAGCATGGACCAGGATTATGAGAGACGTCTCCTGCGCCAAATCAACATACAGAATGAGAACACAATGCCTTGTGTAAGTACAAATGTCCGTGCCCAGTGACCTTAGCCTGGGTCACTCAAAACGAGTGTGCCTGCAGCTCACACACCAGGTGCCTTGCCCTGCTTTAGCCTCTGTAGCAGCTCTGTTATGGGGATAAGCAAGTTCCTTGCCCTTCTGTTAAGGAATATTTAGCTTTGATGTGACCTCTTTGATGTTTTTCAGACCCCTTACTGAGACCAGTGCTTGTTCCTTCATGTCTCTCATTCTTTAGGTAGCAGAGATGAGAAGAACCCTCACCCCTTCCAATTCTCCAATGTCATCTCCTAGTAAACATGGAGACAGATTCATTCCCTCGAGAGCTGGGGCCAACTGGAGCATCAACTTCCACAGAATAAATGTAAGCTCTGCTCTCCCCTCCTACAGCTCAAAGCCTTTGAATGAGGAAGTGGCATGGCGTGTTTTGTCCAGAACTGCAGTGTGTATCATCTGCAGCACGGCCTCGTACCATCTTGAAGAGTTGCTCTGAACGTGCATCTTCTGCCCCTCAGTGGCAGCCTGCTGTCTGCTGGGTGTTCTGCATACAGAGGTTTCTGTATGGTGACTGCATGTTTTCACCTTTCAGGAAAATGAAAAGTCACCAAGTCAGAACAGAAAAGCAAAGGATGCTACGTCAGACAATGGCAAAGGTGAGACCTTGTTTTTCTTGCTTGTAGCCAAGGCCTACAGCTTTTATTTCCATTTGGTGCCCAGTTCAGAAGCCACGTGAATGCTGGCACTTGGTCGCAAATGCAAAAATGCATTTTGAAGTGCACGTGTTGTGGGAGTGAATGTCAGGTCACCTCAGCAGGCTGCTGATGGGCATCTGGGAAGCAAGGGCGTGTTTGTGCTTTGTGACTATAAATCACAGAACGCTTTTCTGATGGAGAGGAAGGAGGGGGAGCTCACTACTAGTCTTAATTCCTGGGAATTAATAACTGGGAATCCCAGGCTTCTTAAGAGACCCTGTGAGCGTACAAGTTGAGCAGTTGTGGTCCTGTCAGTCTCTGCAGAGCTGTCTGTGGCTTCAGAATGCTCTGCCTGAGCTCCTGTTTGGGTTCACAGATGGCCTTGCTTACTCTGCCCTGCTGAAGAACGAGCTCCTGGGAGCAGGGATTGAGAAAGTGCAGGACCCACAGACAGAGGACAGGAGGTTGCAGCCTTCCACTCCGGAGAAGTCGTCTCTCTTCACTGTAAGTTGGTTGTATTCAGACAAAGGGAGGTTGTGAGTCTGTGTCAGGGGAGCAAGGCACACAGTTCTGTGAGGCTGCTGATGAAAGGGAGTTAGTATTGTGACTTTACTCAGGTAATAGTTAAGAACCAAAGCTTGTTAGCTTGTAAAGGCAGTACAAGCACCTGTAGTGAGCTGAGTACGTCCTGTTCCTGTACTGCCAAGGAAACTGAGAGGGAACAAAGCTTTTTTTTTTATCTACTCCAAAACTGTGTGTGACCAAATCAAGGTCTCAGACTTCACTGGAGATTAGTCGTGTGTGTGTGTGTGTGTGTGTGTGTGTGTGTACATCTGGAACACTGAGAATAGGGAGGAACTGAGAAGACTGAAAAACTGATAGTGGGTGTTGGAGAGAGCCAGGCACTCGTGCCTGTTCTGTGAGGGGTCCTCTTGGTCTTGGATGTGCTGAGGTTCTCACTGGGTGTGTTTTCTTCACACAGTATTCCCTCAGCACAAAACGTTCCAGTCCAGATGATGGCAATGAGGTCTCGCCATATTCCTTGTCTCCTGTCAGCAACAAAAGGTATTACTGATTCTGCACAAAGAAGGGAAGGTTGGGTTCTCTAGGGTTTGTTTTTTTCCTAGGGCAACTGAAATTGCCACTTGGATTGGTTTAGGGAGTCTGAGGAAGGTAATAAATACAGACAGGCAGGTTCTCTAGGGATCTGTGCAGGTGTCCAACCTGCTTAGATCTGTAGGATGTATTGTCTGAGCATCCGTAGCCACCTTATCTTTTTGCTACCTAGTTCCTTTGTGGAGGCAGAACCCAACTCCTTCAATTCTGCTGGAAGGAGTTTTACTGCCTCTTTTTTGTTTCTGTAGAAATGTAGATCTGCTTTCAAGAGCAGCTGCTTCCTCCTGTGCAATCTGCAGTGATGTGTGGTATCCTGTAGTTCTTTTTATGTCTGTAAACAGTCAGAAGCTGCTAAGGTCACCCCGAAAACCAACTCGGAAGATCTCCAAGATTCCTTTCAAAGTGCTGGATGCCCCAGAACTGCAGGATGACTTCTACCTGAACCTGGTGGACTGGTCCTCTCTGAACGTGCTCAGCGTTGGCCTTGGGACGTGTGTTTACCTATGGAGTGCTTGCACCAGCCAGGTAAATGCAGAGCACTGTACCTATTGTGGTAGGTGTCTTCCAGGCACAGTGTTTGTCAGAGCTGTAGGAGCACACTGTGAGGAGCTCAGTGTCTGCAATGCTCTGTCCCAAGCCAATCCCTTGTTAGAGAGGCAGCTAATGGTGTATTTTCAAGCTAATGGTGTGTTATTTTCCAGGTGACCCGGCTGTGTGATCTCTCTGTGGAAGGAGACTCTGTGACATCTGTGGGCTGGTCAGAGCGGGTCAGTATAACATTATGATGACAACTGAAATTCAAATGCAGTCACTGTAGCTGGGTAGCCCTTCCTCACCAGTTTTAGCTTCTTTTGTTTATTTTTCTGTATTGTCCCAGATTCTCTGTGTGCTGTCAAATCCGTCTGCACTCTGTCCCTGCTAAATGAGGGGGTAAAGAGAGAAACCTCTTGTATTTTGTGGCCCTTAAGGTATTCAGGAAGAGAGATGGTAGGGAGAAAGCTGGGTTGTTTCTCTAGCTCTCCACGATAAAATGCTACAACAAATATGTTCCATCCTGGCTACATGGCTCTCTCCAGAAGGAAAGAGATGTGAGATGGAAAAACTCTGGATGCTTTTCATCCCATGGGATTTATCTTGAGGCTTTTCGTGAGCATATAGCTTTTGTTTTACATCTGTCTATGCTTACTAGCGTTACTGATGGTTTTTTTCTGTTTGTCTAGGGGACCCTGGTAGCTGTTGGCACTCACAAGGGCTTTGTACAGATCTGGGATGCAGCTGCAGGAAAAAAGCTCTCCATGCTGGAGGGACACACAGCCAGAGTTGGTAAGGAGGTGGGAGGTGGAAGATCCTTCATGTTTGGCTCTTGGATTTTTATTTTATTTTTACTTTTCTCCTAGCAAGGATCTGCTAGAAATAGCAGAGCTCAAACAGCACCAGAACTGATATTTATATCCCGCTGTGTCCTGAGCTGCCTTGAAAATGCTGCCACCTAGTAATTGTGGTGTTCTGATCTTGGGTGTGGTGGTGTTCGAGTGCATTTTGCAGCAGGTGTTTCCTCCATGTCCGAGGCGCTTTAGTTTGGTTACAACACTGCTTTTCTTTGCCACCTGCTTCCGCTTTCGGCCCTGCAGGCAGCAGCTTCACACTGAGATTTCCAGTTCCGTATATTTCAGGGACTGTTTTGTTGGTTTCTTTTTATCTGAGGCATTGAATCTGGATGCTGAGGTGAGATTTGGGGCGGTGAGGTACCTTCAGAGTTCTGCCTCTGTGCTTTACTGCCTCATGAGATGGGATTGGTCTCTCAGAGCTCTGATAGCTGTGCTCTGGCTGTTCCTGCATGGCCCCCAAAACACTCTGTGACACCTCTGCTCTCTGTCTCTCCCAGGTGCCTTGGCATGGAATGCAGACCAGCTGTCTTCTGGGAGCAGGGACCGAATGATCCTCCAGAGGGACATCCGTACCCCTCCCCTGCAGTCGGAGCGGCGGCTCCAGGGCCACAGGCAGGAGGTCTGCGGGCTCAAGTGGTCGACGGACCACCAACTCCTGGCATCTGGGGGGAATGACAACAAGGTACAGTGCTCACTGCTGCTCACGTGAGGCTCAGCATCTCTACGTCCTCAATAAGAATTGTCAGCCCCCCCTTCTTTTAGCTGCAGTGTGGAGGAGCTTTTATTTCAATTGCTGGGCTGTGTCCAACTGTAAATCGTGCTAAGCTTCTCCTCAGTCCTCTCCCTCTAATAAAATTAAAGAGGCAAATTTAATTTTGCTCCTGTGTTTGGCTAATCAAATCCATAGCTTGACTCAGTTTTGGGTTCAATAAAGCTAAGCTGTACTTCCTGACTTAGGTTAGGTAGTGTACAGTGAATAATGTTTATGCATGCAGGAGGAAACCGAGTTTAGGAGCTATGCAAGTTCTGATACCTACAGGACAGACTTGTGTCTCCCTGAGTGCCATATGGAGGGAGCATCTGTTCCAAAGAAACAGCATTCAGAACAGCACTTTGGATTGGGTTGCTAGGTAGTGGATGTACCCAGTGTACGTGTGACAGCATGGTTGTACCAAGTCCCTTTTCAGGATGTCTGCAGATGAATTTGGGAGTGTTTTTAGCTGTGTGTTGGAACAATACAGCCCTGCAGATGAAGGGCTTTGAGCCGATGTTCAGAGATGCCAAATCTTTGGCTTCATGAGCTTAACCCAAGGGCTTTTGTGGTCTGGTGGCTCCTCAGCTGAGCTCAGTGTCTCTGAGACAGGCGTCAGGGCTGAGAGAACTGAGCTGCATGTGCTTGGGCAGAGCTGTGGAAAGCCATCACGTTTGCCAGCCACCCTCATCAATCCCAGTGCAGCATCGTGCTCTGTGGGCGTTGCGGACGTGCGACTGCAGCGCAGGTTTGCTCACATCCCTCCTCTCCTCCAGCTCCTCGTCTGGAACCACTCCAGCCTGAGCCCGGTGCAGCAGTACACAGAGCACCTGGCTGCAGTCAAAGCCATCGCCTGGTCTCCACACCAGCACGGCCTCCTCGCCTCCGGTGGCGGCACTGCTGACCGCTGCATCCGCTTCTGGAACACCCTGACAGGGCAGCCCCTGCAGTGCATCGACACCGGCTCCCAGGTGTGCAACCTGGCCTGGTCGAAGCACGCCAATGAGTTGGTGAGTCCCTCTGTGCGGCCCTCACTGCTGAGCAGCCTCATGGTAGGATTCGTAACATCTGTTTCTCTGCTTTCAGGTGAGCACCCACGGGTACTCGCAGAACCAGATCCTCGTCTGGAAATACCCCTCACTCACTCAAGTAGCGAAGCTCACGGGGCACTCATACAGAGTTCTGTACCTGGTAAGCAATGGCTGCGTTTCCACAGCAGCTGCTGAACATGTGCTGAGATGAGAGCACTGTCAGCTGCCTCTGGTCGTGGTAGAGATGTGTGTTGCCCCTCAAGCAATGAAAAAAGCTCTGTCTGCTTTCCTTGCCTGCAAGGGATGCTTTGATTTAGTGCTATGGAAATGTGAGGCTTCATTAATGAGCAGCAAAGCTTGCCAGAACTCTTCAGAGGGAAGCGCAGGATCTCTTCTCATTCCCATAAGGCTCGGTCACTGTTCTGTTGGTAACTGCAAGCAGGGAATAACCCAATGCCTTCAGCCTTCTCAATTCCAAATCAAAGCACTCAGTGCAGTTAATCCACCCGGATCTCCTACCTGCCCAGTTACGTTACGTTGGGCTTTTGGCAGAGCTGTGGCAGGTGATAAATATTGCTGATACTGTTTTGCAAGGTGGATTCCAAACCGGGTGACTAATGAGTGGCACTTGCCAGCTCTATCACGCTTCCTGCCTTAACACACATTTGTGATCCGGGGAGGAATAGCCCCAGTTATATTTGGCACAGGGAAGGCGAGTCGAATCTCTCCTGCATTCCGATCAAGGTTTGTTTTCAATCTGAAGAATGCGAGAGGTGCTCAGGGTTGCTCTCTTGGCTGCAGGCGATGTCCCCTGATGGGGAGGCCATCGTGACAGGAGCTGGAGATGAAACCTTGCGGTTCTGGAACGTCTTCAGTAAAACTCGCTCCACAAAGGTAAGGGCACGTGCAGCTGCAGCAGGAATTCAGGCTGTTTGCTCTCTTCTTCAGCCTCACCTCTGGGTCCATTAACCTTACCCTACAGACTGAGGGATGGTTGCAATTAAGAGTTAAACTTGGCTGCAATATAAAAGGCTTTGCAGTCATGAGACACAATAAAAGCTCGGCTCTATGCACGCAGGGTAACGTGACAAGGCGTTGTTCTCCAGGCTGTCCCGGAACTGCCGCGCTCACCTTGAGCCCACCACCATCCATGGCTGCTGGCGTGATGCTGTCAGCTGACAGTGTCCTCATCCTGTATTACCCTTCAGCTCCTTGCTTAACTGCTGGAAGTGATGGCACTGGGGATACCAGCGGCGTGCCGTGCCCGGTGCTGCGGTGCATGGTGTAAATAGCAGTGCTGAGGCCTTAAGGAGGGAGGGGCCTATGGGGGCAGCTCTGCTGCCTCTGGCTATGGGGCTGTGCTGCAGTGTTGCACACAGACATGGGGATGGCACGCTTGCCTGACACAGCTCCTTGTTATCAGCTGGGGGGGGAAGGAAAAAAACTGCAACCAAACACATGGGAATATTTATGGTGTTGGACTTTGAATGTTGTGCCCTGAGACACCTCGCTGTTGTGGTGAAAGCTCTGCAGTGCTTAGTGCTGCTTTGCCTTTTGTTTTAGGAGTCCGTATCCGTTCTGAACCTCTTCACCAGGATACGGTAAACCCCATCAGACTGCAGCCCAGGAGAGTCCGGCCTGACGTAGCAGGATGGAACCACTGCTTTGGTGTGCATGGGACCCCAGAGAGCAGCCGGGAGGGGAGGGAGCGCCGCTGGGCCTGGAGGACGGACCCACAGGCACTGATTAAACAGTGCTTGTGAATGGCACTGGGGCAGTATTTCACTGGGGCTGTGGGGGGGTGGGGGGAGGGAACTGCCAAAGGTTTGTGGATTCATCCTGTGTTGAAGGGGTACGGGTAGATGAGGTCAAACCAGCGCCCTCCAACCCTTGTTTTTCTTTTGTACTGGAGAAAACGTGTTTACATGGACCACTGAGACCGGACCAAGGCCATCCCAACTGCTGTGTTGTCTGCTCTTAGGAGAGATGAGAGTATCCTTGCCCCTGTGGGGCAATGCCCTGGCTGAGCGTTGGCCTCTCTGCTATCTAAAGGCACTGCTTAGAGCCTGGGATCCCCATTGCACCGGAGAACCGCTTACTCCTTCCACATGAAGCAGGTATCAGTGCTGGCTCCCACCAGGCTGCCGGGTTCTGGCCTGTTTATCAGCCACCTCCAAACGTAACATCTTTGGGCTCTGAAGAGGCTCCACCTCGGAGGGAACGTGCTCCAAGCAGCTTCAACTTGCTGCGGGGTGTTTGGGGCCAGTCCTTTATTTAACAGAGAGGGGAAAGGGGGAAAAAGCCAACCAAATCCCAAGAACGGCTTTAAAAAGCAAAGCAAAGCAGTGTGAATGCAGAGCTCCTGCAGCGCTGCGTGCTGGGCTGGTGGCTGCGGAGCCTTCCTGAGGACAAAAGCAGTTGTGATGTGCTTGAGAAACAAAACCGCTCCCGTGGGATCTGGTTTATTTCGGAGGGAGCCCGGCCTCTTCTGGCTGGAAGGCAGGGGGGAGCGGCGCCGGGCCGAGGGGTTCCTTTCTGAAGCCAGGCAGAATTTGTTGCCCTTTGTGTTTCCCTTTTAGTTTTTTAACCTCCGCGTTGATGCCAGGGGACCTGTTGGTTTTCTTTGTTGTTGAAGCTGTGTGGGAGGAGAAGTGCCTGCTGGTGTGCCTGGATGTGCTGTGAAGCACTCACGTGTGTGCGCTGCTTTTAACTTAAGGAGAAGCTGTTCTGCTTGCAGCAGCCTGTTGTGTCTTACCGTGTCCGTGTGCCAATGCTGTGCCCTCCCCTGCGCTGTGTCCCCTCTTCTCCTTGGGATCTTCCTGGCCGTGTCTATGGACCGTGACCCTGCAGGGTGTGTTGCAGTGCTCCTTTCCCATGGATGGGCTGTAGTGGTGGCAGTGCCTCCAGCCCCCACAGCTGTGAGCTCAGTCACACCTGGCAGCCCCCACCGCCCCCCGGTATCACTGGGCTGTGATTCAAGCACCCGACGTTGGCACAAGCACTCTGCTCTTACAGCAGCACGGGGCGCAGTTTGGGGTTTGGCCTGAAGGGCCCCTGATTTCTCTTCCTTCCTTTGTGTTTTTGGCACTGTTTAAATGTGGTGGTGGAGCACTGAGTGGATCCGATGAGCACGAATCCCACCCGGAGCAGGTTGGGGGCTGCGGGTGGATGTTGAGCTGTGGGCTCAGCTGCTGTGTGGGACTGAGGGTGGCAGTGGGTGAGAGCGGGGCCGCCTGCCGTCCTGCTGCCCTCCTTAAGCAGGGAAAGGAGCAAAGCCTTCATCAGCTGCGTTGTCTGTGAGCGGGGGGGGCAGCCCGGAGTCTCTGTGCCAGTCTGTGAGCGTGTGGCATCGTTACGTGTACAGCATCGTGTGGTGGGGAGGGGGGAAGGACAAAAAAAAGAAGTATTGAGTTGTAAGTTTTCCATGTAAAGCGTTCAAACTGGCATTAAACAAGTTGTGGATTTACATTGCCTGCCTGTTCTCGTGTTGCTGTGCCCTGAGCTCGGGGTGCTTTAGTGCTGGGCTCCGTGCTGTGTGGCACAGAGGTGCCCCCACCCCTTGGTTGCTGTTGCTGGGGTGCTGATTCCGGAGCTGCTGTGGGCTCCCAGCACCGGGCATGGAGCCGGGTGTGCACAGAGCTGTGGTGCCACAGAGCACCCTCGAAACAGATTTCCCTCTGCCGCTGTGCAGGTGAGGCCGCGGTGGGAGCCCGGGGCTGAGCCCTGCGGGTGCTGCAGGCCCTGATGTCCCCTCCTGTCCCCTCCTGCCCGCAGTGAGGACTATGTGACGCTGCGGGGGCCGCGATACGCCCCAGTGCTGAGGCAGGCGGTGCGCTGGAAGAAGAGCCCCCTGGGCTGGGATGCAGCGGGGCAGAGCTGGTGGACGGAGCCGAGCTGCCGTGGGGCTGAGGACACCGGCTGCAGCTTCGCCCCCGGCACAGCCTGGCAGCGCTGGCAACGCTGGCAGCGCCTACGCAGCACTTCTGAAGTGGATCCGCTGCCCCCCGGTATGGAAATGGGGGGGATCTGGGGAGGGGGAAGCACAGCGCTGCCCCGGGAGATGGGGAGAAGGAACTTGTGGGGCTCCTCGGTGGGACACAGATGGGGGTGGGTTGTGGGGAGCTGGGGGTGTCCTGCTTGCAGCCTGCTTTTCCTCCCCAAGTCTATGACCAGCACCTGCGGGAAGCTGCCTGCTGGGACCCCACCGTCCCCGCTGCCTACCCAGGGCCTGGCACCCGCTGGGGAGCCTTCCTATGGCAGGAGCGTCCCGTCCTGGGCAAGGAGTACGGTAAGAACCGGGGGGGGATGGCAGCACGTCCTGCAGCGCCCACATGAGCCCCCCTCACTGCTCTCCTTCTGCTCTGCAGTGGCCACCCGCAGTCAGGGCAGCGCGGCGCTGGGGGGCAGTGCAGGGTACGTCCCTTTGCTGTCCTTCTGCCAGCCCCGAAACACCAGGCGCGATGTCTGCAGCTGGAGCCTCCTGCAGCACCAGCCCTCGGCCCCCCAGTAACGGTACTGAGTCTGCTGCTGCTATGGGGGGAGAGGGAGGCCTTGTGGTGGGGGTTCCCTCTGCCACAGCCGTCCCTTTGCAGCACAGGTAGCACCACGTCAGCTCTTTATTAATAAAGTAGTTCAGTCTCCCCGTGCCCACCAGGCCCTGCTGTACCTGCACCCCTTGGGTTGGCTGCCCCATGCAGCCCCAGGGTGGGGGCTCCGGATTCCCCCCCAGGTCTGGTTTGCCCTCAGCTCGGGGCTGACACACTGAGCTCAGGGGTGGGATGGAGCCCTACGGCCCGCGGAGGCTCCTGGGGGGGCTGGAAGGTACTTGGGGACCCCCCCACCTTCTGGGGAGTCCCGGCACTGCTCCCATGGGCTGGTGGCCCCGGTGCCAGCCGGGTCCTCACGTCTTCCTGTGCCTGGGAGGGAGGGCAGGGTGAGGGGACCCCACTGAGCCGGGGCTGAAGGAGCCGCTGCCCCCCACTCACCGCTGCACCAGGCTGAGCTCTGGCCAAGCCCCCAGGGCCGCCAGCTGCTGCTCCAGCTCCAGGATGCGCAGCCCGATGTACCCCGAGGTCAGCAGCAGGGCCAGCATCCTGGGGACGGCGCAGGGTCAGGCACAGGACGGGGACATGGGGGGGTTGGGGTGGGATTAGCCCCTGCCCAGGGACTCACAGCAGCAGGTAGAGCACGATGACGGTGTTGAAGGCTCGCAGCTGTGCGGCGCTTTGGGCTGGCAGTGCTGGGTGGGATCCCCCTGCTGGGAGCGGCTGGTGTTGGGGACAGCAGTGTGGCCAATGCAGGCACTGTCCCGGCCCTGTGCTGGGCACATGGATGTGGCACGGCTCTGCTGAGGGCACCGCTCACCTCTGCCCAGAATTGGAGTGTCCTCTGCCAGCTCCTCCTCTTCTTCCTCCTCTGCTCCATTCAATGCTGGGTTCGTCTCATCTGCACGGAGCCAGGATCCGTTCATCGAGTGCCTCAGGTGGTGGCCCCAGTAAGGGAGGCCTATAGGGTGCCTACAGGACTATGGGGTGTTTTGGGGCCACGCTGGGGTGGCTGCTCACCCTGCAGCTCCAGGAGCCTGTCGGGTTCTGGTGTGCACCGCTCCAGGTCTGAGTGGCTCGAGGTCTGCAGGAGGACGGGGATCGTTGTAGGATGGTGGGGCTGGCAGGGAGCTGGGGCTTCTCAGCACCACATTGCCCCCAAAAACCCTCCTCAGGGCCATGTGCTGCCGCTGCTGCCGTTCCCTTACCAGGGATTTCTTGGGGCTCTGCTCAGCGCTGCGGTTGAGGGGAGAGGCTGGGGGGCTCCAGGCATTGTCCTGCACAAGGAGAGCTGCAGCGGGCGCAGGGGGCGCAGAGCCCAGCCCCCCCCAGCACGGTGCCTACCTGCAGGTGTCTGCAGAGCACTCTCAGCAGCTGGTAGGTGGCCTCACGTCGGCGCAGCGACACAAAGAGGAACTGTGGGCAGAGGGAGGGGCGGTGGGCTTCCCCTTCACCCCCCCTACAGCCCCAACCTCACTGCCCCCTCCCTGAGCTCACCTTGTCCCCCTGCACTGTGCGGATGCTGAGCGCATTGGGCACCAGCAGCGCCGTGTTGGTCTTCTTGAGGGCACAGATGGAAGCCACCGGGATGACAGCCTGCGGGGAGCACGTGGGGTCAGACCCTGCGCCCCCCCACAGCACCCCACACCCTCCCCGTGCCCCCACCTTGATGTCCCTGAGCAGCAGGCTGGCGTGGAAGCAGAGGTGCCCGGAGGAGACGTAGAGGCGGCCGTGGTAGGGCACCTCGCGCTGCCATGCGCAGGAGCAGCAGCCCAGCAGCGCTTCGTGCCCCGCGATCTCCTCAAAGGCTTTTTGGAAGGCAGCGTGGCGCTTACTGAGCTGCAGGGAAGCCCAAGAGTGGGGCTGAGCCCTGGCACCCCCCCGTACCGGCCACAAAACGGGGCTGGGGTCCCCCTTGTTGCCACCAGGACTCACCGGGTTTGGGGATCCCGGCGGCTCCGGGGTCTCGGTGCAGGTGGACGGGTCGTAGGTTCTGGATCTGCCGGGAGCAGCAGCTGCTGAGCCGTGTGGGACGTGAAGGCTGCGGCTCAGGGCTGCAGCACTGCAGGGTGTGGGGGCTGTGAATGGGGGCTGTGAGTCAGGGCCGCAGCACCCACCTGGTGAGCGCGGGGTGCGGGTCCGGCTGCGCGCTGCCCCTCTCCTCCAGGCTCTGCCACGGCTTTTCCAGCACCGCCCTCCTGCTCCTCCGCAGCCTCCTCGACATGGAGCAGCCCGGTGAGCTGCGGGGGGCAGGGACAGGTGAGGGGACATGAGAGAGGCAAAGCCCAGCCCGTCCCCCAGCCCTTCACCTGCCCCGCGCTCACGCAATGGGCTGCAGTTATCGGCAGGTGCTGGCGCATGGGGTGCTCCTTCCCACCTGGTGTCCCAAGAGGGGGACACTGCCCGTCCCCTGCCAGCACCGGGGTGCTCAGCACCCCACGATCAGCCACCGGGGCTCAGTGGGACACGCAAGGAGCAGCACGGCCGTGGTGAGCCCCATCAGAGCATCTCAAGGCGCTGCCTGTCCCCACGCGCTGAGGTCCCCGGGGCCCCACAGGGCACTCCCTGCATGGCAGCCACCGCGGCCCCACTCCAGGAAGGGCCGCTCCCGAGGTGGACGCGTGTGGGGATCTATGGGCAGAGAGCAAAATGCCGGCGCTGGGGCTGCCGCCCTGCCCGGCTGGTACCTGGCGGTGGGGAGTCGAGCCCTCCCGTCCCCTCCTGTCCCACTGAACCGCAGCCCCGCGGATCCCACGCGTTCCTTCAGCCTCAGCCCACGGCCGCCTCTTCCTCCTCCTCCTCCTCCCAGTGAGGAAGGGCGGGCGGGGCTGGGACCGGCCACAGCAGGTTTGCAGGGAGGCGTCGGGTGGGGCCGAACGGAGCAAAAAGCACCTGGGGGGGGGGGGGGCTGTGAAGGGCATCGCCGCCCGATGGCACAAACCAGACCCGGGGGGGGGGGGGGGGGCGGGATCCTCGGTGTGATGCGGGACGGGAGGGGGCACCGAGTAGCGCCCCGACCCACAGAGCGGCGGGATGAGCCCCGCACCAACACGGCGCCTCTAACCGAACCCACGGGTGACTGGGGCACGTGCCAAGGCCGCCAGCCCGGCCCTGCTCACCCTTGTTCCCTGCCCGGTGCTGACACAGCCCCGCACGGACCGCCCGCAGCCCGCACTGCGGCTCCGCGCGCTCAGCCCGGCCGTGCACGCGCACTTCTCGTGCACGCGCACTTTCCGTGCACACACACGTGCGCGCAGCCCCCCCTTGCACACCCAGCCCGTCACTCACCGCAGGGCGCAGCTACCCAGGCCACGCCCCCTTCCCACAGGCCACGCCCACTCCGGTCACGCCACGCCCACCCCCTCAGGCCCCGCCCCACCACGTGCCGCCCACGTGCAGGCCGTCGCCCCGCTCGGTGTCCGACCCCGCGCTCCGCGGTTCCGCTCCGTTCCCTGCCCGGGGCCGAGCGCTCCATTGAGGCCGCGTACCCGGACCGCGGTGCGACACAGCCGGTACAGCCGGTACAGCCCTCACAGTCGGTACAGCCCTCACAGTCGGTACAGCCCTCACAGTCGGTACAGCCCGCACCGCCCGCTCAGCCCCCCCCGTCCGCCCGGCAGAGCCGCAGCCCCGTGGGAGCGGCCCGGTCCCGCTGCGCCGCTGAGGGCTCGAGAGCGCGGAGTGGCTACCGGCCCTCGTGGGGAAAGGAGCGCGCCCATTGGCCGCGGGGCGGCAGGGGGCGGGGCGAGGCGCGTAGGAGCCAATCGTCTCTCTCCAGCCCTCCCGCGAGGCCGCCATTTTGTTTGCGGGCGCCGTCCGCGGGCGCCATTTTTATTGAGGGCGGCCATCTTGCGCCGCTCCGCCGGGACTCGGCGCTGCGCGGAGCCGAACGGGCTCGGGCCGGACTGGGCCGACAGCGGCGTTTATTGCAGCTCGGAGCGGAGCTGCTCCGACATCACGGCGCTCAGAGTCACAGTGTGCGGAGGGGCGGCAGCAGCGCGACCGGGACCGGCCGGGGAGGGACATGGAGCACAGAGCAGCTGCCGCAGAGGGTCCCATGTGGGCTGCATTGACTCAGGGCTGCACTGACTCAGGGCTGCATTGAGGCTGTGGGTTGCATTGCAGCTGTGGGTTGCACTGCAGCTGTGGGTGCTCTCAGTTGACCGTGCTGCTCAGGCTCCTTGTCTCCTCGCTCTCTGTCTCGTGGTTCCCTGCTTCGTTCAGTCCTCGCAGCGCAATGTCGTCTGCAGGGACAAGAGGGGCCAGGTGAGGAGCCCATCCACGCCGGGCTGTGTGAGCGCCATAAGCTGAGCAGTGCAGCTGAGCTGCTCCTCCTGCTCCTGCATCCAGCAGCAGCCCCACGCGTGGGACCCTCGTGCTCTGCCCCCACTCAGAGCAGTAGAAGTGCTGGACACACCACAGCTCACAGACACGGCTGATATTGAGCCCCCAGCCCAGTGAGGGTCACCCTGCAGCCCCGCACGCAACCAGGGCTGTCTGGAAATGCATTCTGCTTTAGCCCAGGCTGGCAGCAGACATGGGGCTCCCCGTGCCCCCAACCTGCCCCTTCCCTTTGCCCTCAGCCCACAGCCCCACTCACGGAAGCGGACGCGGATGGGCCAGATCATGATGCAGCACAGGAAGACGGTGGCGGCCATAGCGATGCCCCCAGTGACCAACACCATCACCCAGTGATAGAAGCTGACGCAGGCCGGGCAGCACAGCTCAGTCCTGCAGGGAAGGACAGGGCTGCACTCGGTGGGGGGGCACGGAGCGTCCCAGGGCTGCTGCCACCATCCCACCGCCTGGCACTGACCCCAAGTCCTTGCCCCCACAACTGCTTTATACTGGGAGAAGAGCCCAGGGCAGCATCCTGGACTTTGAGACCCTGTTTGGGTGTCTGAGATGCAGCCATTTAGGACTGAAAGTCGAGGGAGGCTTTAAGACAAATCAGAAATGGTTTCTACCAGCCAAGGCTGGAAGAGCGTGCTCCAAACTGGGGCTATTTGCTGCCAGGAGGTCCGGCTGCAGCTGTCCCTGTGTGCATTCCTACTCCACAGGGACACTTACGGGCACGGGTGCAGGTTCTGGATCAGCATCACAGCCAGGCCATTGGCCATCTTGTCCGTGAAGCTCATGGCCCCGTAGACAAATGCACTGCTGTGCTGCGAGGGGAGAGGAAGCCTCAGCCACGCAGGCAGCGCGCGGCACGCAGCCCAGCAGGCCCGCAAGCGAGAGCCTTGTGCCCTCTGATGGGCAGAGCCCAAATTACAGCAGAGCCCATAATCCACGGAGCCATCATACGGGGATGGGCTGCTGCACACACATACCGTGTTGGTCCCAATGAGGTCAGCCGTCATGGAGAGGGACGTGACCAGGATGGTGGCGGAGCCGGCCCCGAGCAGCACGGCCACCCCGTAGATCTCTGCTCCCATCTCCCTGCTCAGGGACACCCAGGAGGCGAAGGCCAGGATCACCAGGATGCCCACAAAGTACGTCAGCTGCTCCGGGACAGGGACAAGGCAGAGCTCAGTGCCCCGGCTGCGCTCTGGCCCCAGCTGACACCCCATGAGGACAGCAGGGCCGGCGCTCCCCACATCTCACAGTGGCAGCCCTGGATCATCCCCAGCTGTTTTAGGAGCCTTACAGTGACCCAGCCTGATTCACAGCCTAAGAGTTGGGGCCACAGTGTGGAGCCAGCAGGGAGCTGTGGGCTGGGTGTCTGTGCACGCAGCTGACACGAGCAGAGCAGGGTTTGCTCCAGGACATTTGCTCCGGTGCAGAAGGGAACCTGCAGTCTCAGCCCCCAAGTGTGGCTCAGCCAAGCTCACCCTTTGCCCTCTCTGAGCACCCCAGGGCTCTCCCAGCCCCACCAGGGCTGCACAGGACAGGCTGACTCTGGACCAGCATCACTTTCCCAGCCCTCTGCACCCTTAGGTGTGCAGGACCGGCCCGTGCCACCCCTCACCCTGCTGCACAGGACCCGTGCTGTAGCAGGAGGTCCCTGCTTTGCAGCCAGGCTCCCGTGTGCCACGTGCTCTGCTCGTTTGTGCCTTCAGGACTTGGCTTTTCTGCCCATCCCTTGGGCTCAGGAGCAGGTTGTTACACGCTGCCCTGGGTCTAATTCAAACCACTCCACGCCCCCAGGACTCACATTTCGACCTATCCACTTATTCACGGGCTTCATGAGGAAGGAGGAGAGGAAGCCACTGATGTACATCACCAGGGGGATGGTGGCAATGTATTTCTGTGGGAGACAAGCAGAGGGAGAGGATCAGCTCCACAACACCAGCACAGACCCCCCCCCCATCCAGGCAACCTCGAGGTGCAGGCAGGAATGTGCCCCACACCCACCTTGGGCAGCAGCAGCGAGTTGGTCAGGTACATGGCAATGTAGGTCTGGGACAGGTTGACGATGAGCCGCGTGGCCATGTAGAGCACTGCCACCTGCACGGGGACACAGACGGCAGCTCAGCCCGCAGCTGCAGGTGAGGAAGAACAGCACAGCCGTGCCCCGTCTGCTGTTACCTGGTAGAAGGAAGGCTCCAGCAGCCAGTCCTTCCACACCAGCAGCGAGCGCGGGGACCTCGTGGGCTCCTTCTGCAGCAGGGGTGTGCTCTCCTCGGGCTGCGGCACGGAGCCCAGCGGGTGCAGCTCCTCCTTGGTGCCCAGGTGGAAGATGAGGGAGAACAAAGCCCCCAGCCCCACCACGATGAGGGACAGGTTCTGGAGGAGGGAGAGAGGAGTGAGTGTCGCACAGGGCTCTGCCTGCCCACCATCCAGCCCTTAAGTGGTGCAACAGAAGAGGCTCTGGGACGCGGCCATCTCAGTCCCTCCGGTACCTCCCAGTTTAGCTGCATCCCACCCCGAGAAGAAAGGAGCCCAGGGACTGAGCTTTGCCACGTACCCGGAACACGGGGACATCCTGGATGCCCAGGTGCTCTGTGCGCTCGGGCTGGTCCGCCTGCAGGTTCAGCAGCAGCCAGGCCAGGCCATAGACAGTGATGTTGGCCATGACGGTGAAGGCGTACCTGGGGGGAGGTGGCACATCAGGGTGACACTGAGGGACACGCACAGATTCGGTCACAGCAGGGACGTTTCCATTCAAGGCTGCCCTACAAACCAGCTGTGCTACAGCCAGCTTGGCAACACAGCATCATTCCAGCACGCTGGGACAGTCAGGGCTGGCCACACATTAACCTTACGCAGTGGAAACTTGGGGGCAGCACCAAGAGGAAAACAAGATCCCTTGGGTTGTTCTGCTCAGCCCCAGCCATCCCCAAGCAGGATCATCCATCCCAGGGTTACCTGCAGCCTTCCAGCACGGCTGTGCTGCCATGACTGCGCACCTGAGGAAGGGGAACTTCCTCCTGCCAGGCAGGTAACCAAACCTCGCTGTGTCTGATCAACTCTTTCCCACAACCCGATCCTGCCACATAACCATGAGCTGCACACATCGCCCCGGGGCCGCTGCCAGCACAGGGCAGCGCCTCAGCCCTGCGGGACACATCCCTCCCTGGGAGCATCACCCTCCGGTCCCAAAGTGGCTCCAGCATCACCAGCATCACCACGGCCTCACTCCCTGGTAGCAAAAGGTCAAGGTCAGGAAGATCCATGTCACCTGAAAGCTGTGAGCTCCACCTTCTCGTGGTCAGTGGTCACCAGCTCGGGGATGAGGGACAGGTGGGAGATCTGCGTGGCCGCCCATCCGAACTGGAAGATGACGATGAAGGGCAGGTAGTAGATGAAGGCCGCCCACTGTGGAGTGCCCTCCTTGCAGCCCAGGCAGGGGTTGAAGATGAAGGGGAAGGAGATGAGGACACAGGTGGTACCTGGGAATAGAGGAGCGGAGCAGTGAGCCTCTCTAGGACCGGATGGATGCAGCTGCTCAGCCAGGTCCTGCCCTGGGGCTGGGGATACAGTCAGCTCCTCCTGGGTGCAGATAACCAGCCAAGGCCACGTGCCACCCCACCGCCTGCCCCAGGGCGATAAGGCGCCAGGACAGCTGGGCTCTGCAGGCACAAGGCCACCCCGTGTCCCCTCAGCCCTCCTCCCACGGGGCGATGTCCAGGGGTATCTCCAGCACCGGGAACAGGAGTGGATCTGTCCCCACGCCAGCATCAGACGCTGCATCTGTGCTGGGAAGCTCCCAGCTGAGTCAGTGACACCAGAGCCGGGCACTGTCCCCTCTGCAAGCAATGGGGATGCCTGCGTGGGGCAGGCAAGGACAAGCTGGCTTCTCCACAAGGTTGTTGACTGAGAACAGAGGCCCAGGTGCAGTGCCTCGTCCTGCGGGTCCTGAGCTTCACTCCCCACAGTCCTGCAGCTGCAGCCATCCAGAGCCAGGCTCCTCCAGCACAGCCACGTCCCCATGTGGCACAGAGCAGAGCTGGGGGTCCTGCTCCTCCCAGCAGGACCATCACAGCCCCTCCAGCTCCAGCCCTGACAGCCAGGCGGTCCCAGGGCTCGGTGTCTGCGGAGCATCACCATCCCCATCCCCATCCGGCCCCGCCGCGGGGAGCTGCAGCCGATAGGATCTCGTGGTATCTCGCCCCCAAGGCTGCGGTTTCCCACCGTTTCCTCTGACCTGAGCGTGGCTGTTGCTACACAGGAACACCCCACCGCAGTGTGATGGAGCTGCAGGGAGCCCCCAGGCGCAGCCCCCGGCCCTCGCGGCCCATGCAGTGCTACAGCCCAGTGCAGGATGTGATTCAGGACTTCCCCTTCGCTGCACCCAGATGGAACGGAGCTGCCCACACCGCAGGTCACTTCCCAGCCGTGGGGCGCAGAGCTCACAGATGCTGCTCATGGAGTCGGGCAGCCCCCGCTGCTTCTCGCTTTCCCTTGTTTTGGGTCTGAGATCCCAACCCTGGCAGGTCACAGTGAGGCCAGCTGGGTATCAGATATGGTATCAGCCTGCTGATGGGTTGCACAGAGCGGTTGCCGAGATAAGTTTGGCATCAAGATAACGGCACCCACAGCTCAACCGTCCTCACCCTGCACAGATACGCGTCGAGTTCCAGCAGCGCTGTGCCATTACAGGAGGAAGCTCTGGGGTCCCTCTCTGTCCAGTGGGGGGTTTCTTCATCCTCATCACCATCCCAGCCCCGTGGGCTCCCCTGTGTGTCACAGCCCCGCGCTGCCTCCTCCAGGTCTCAGGGCAGCCCCAGCCCTCAGGTGCGTTTTCACCCCAAGGACGACGATGCAGGAGGAGCTCTGAGGGTTCCTCACACAGACCCGGTGCTGCTTCTTCCCCGTCCCCATAGGGAACTGGCTGCTGTGCCCCATCCTCACGCAGGGATAGGGGTAGAAAGGACCTCAAGTGTCAAGGGGTCAGCCCTGGCAAGGGAAGGATGCTGCACCCCGAGGCCCCGGCTGCACCAGGGCGCCCAACCACAGGCTCGATGCCTCTGATACATCCCCACGTGTAGGGGAAAGCCCAGATTTCACATCACATCACATCACCTTCCCACTCTCCTCCCCCCGCCCCGCTGCCACCCCGAGGACACACAGTTCCCCTCTGCACACACACGGGGACGCAACGCTGCTTTCCCCCCCGGCACGCAGCGGGGCTCCGCTCCTTCCACAGGGCTCACCCCGATTATCTCCCCGGGATGATGCTGCGGGGCCGGGGGGGCTCAGAGGCATCGGGCAGCGCCGCGCGGTCAGTCACCCACCCTCCACCTGCGGCACCTCCAGATAAGACCCCCCCACTCAGCACCGCAATCCCGCACCCCTAAACCTTCCTCCTGCTCTCACCCGCCAGGTGCCACGACTTCCTCCGCCCGTAGCGCCCGCAGCCGGCCGAGCGGTCAGCCTCGTATCCGAGCAGCGGCGTGCACAGCCCGTCCGCCAGCTGTCCGGCCAGCAGCAGCCCTCCGGCCAGCCCGTGGCTGTAGCCCAGCACGGCGTGCAGGTAGAGCAGCAGGTACGTGAACCAGAGCGACGCGCACAGATCGTTCAGGAAATGCCCGGCCGCGAAACTCAACCGCGCCCGCAGCGGCAGCGCGGACCCCAACGCGGGCTCCGCCATGGCGCGCCGGCGCGCCGCCGCCCCGCAACCCGCTTATAGCGCCCGCCGGGCCGGGCAGTGCGGGGCGGGGCGGGGGCGGGACGCGGCCTGAGTGCGGCCGGGAGCGCGGCCTGACGGGACCGTCGTGGCTGCCGGGAACCCGCAGCGCCGGGACCGCCCGAACCCCGGCCCCATCCCAGCGCCCCGCGTGGGGATCCCGCGGGGAAGGAGCGGCGCCCCTCCGCGAGACGGCGGGGTGGGAGCGGGTGGGTGGGCTGGGACGGCCTCCGTCGTGCCCGGGGTCCCCCGTCGCCCCCCCCCAGCAGGCAGCGTGACCGCGCCGTTGCGTGACCGGGGCTTTGCGTGCCCGGGGCTGGGATGGAGCGGAGCCGCTGCCGGGCGCTGGGGCAGTTCAAAGCTCCGTTTCAAGTGGTGGCTCTGATGGCAGAACCCGCAGAGCTCCGCTCCCACCCGCACCGCCCGCGGCACCGCGATCACGGGGGATGCTGACGGGGCGGTCAGGGGGGTCCCCGCTTCTATGTGGGGGCAGCCCGGGGGCTCCGGGTCCGTTTGCTTTTGGGGACGCCGGATGCGGCCTCCCTTCGCTCCGCAGATGGGTGCTGAGCGCACCCCGATGTGGCCGCGGGTCCACGAGTTGGCAGCAGAGCAGTGAATGAGCCCCGGGGCCGGGATGCTCCGGATCAGCAGTTTTCAATGGAGTGAGGTCTTGTGATCCCTGCGGCGGCTCTGGCTGCCGGGCCCGGCCTCGCTTCACCCCCGGCTCCGTCCCTGCCGTCATGTGAGGACAGGGGTTGACTCAGGGAGGAACTGAAAACCCGAACGGGAGGTTGGGTGGCCCCAGCCGTCCCAAAACAAACAGCCCGTCCCCCCCATGGCAGCGTCCCCTGACACGACCGACGTCGCATCCCCTGAGCGTTATGCGGGTGGTGGTGAGCTGGGGTCACGGAACCCCTTCCACTCAGTAGGTGCTGGGGTCATTGGGAGCAAAGCGGAGGCACTGGGGTCACTGGGAGGTTATGGGTGGGCAGCGAGCTCCTGTGACAGCCCCGGGGAGGATCCCGGGATCAGGAACCGTCTCTCCCCTTGCCGGGATGGACGCTGGGGGCACTGGAGGCGAGCGGTGAGCGGTGGGCCCCACACGTTGCCGTTGCCGTTTTAAGGCGCTGAACTCCCCGCGCTTCCGCGTCTGCACGCCGCTTTTTGATTGGCTGGGCGGCCGGCCGCGCGCGCCGAGCTCAACGCACGCAACGTAGGCCTTCCTCCTCGCCACGCCCACTTACTGCCGCTTCCTGATGACGTCATGAAGCTGCAGCCAATCGACGAGAGGCCGCGCTCTCCAGGACCGGGAGCAGAAACCAATCGGGAGAGCCGAAGCGGGATCCTTATTTGCATAATAATAGCGGGGCGGGGCCGGGTGAGGAAGGGCGGCCGAGGGGGTTCGGCGGGGCTGGGAGGTGGGGGGGGACCCCAACATGGGAGGGGGGGGTGGGGGGGGCGGAAGGGGCCTTGTCTGGGGGCTGGGGGGGAGCCGGGAGCGCTGCGGGGCTCGGGGGGGTCAGAGGTGGGAGTCGGGGGCTGCGAGCAATGGGGGGAGATGGGGGGTCCCGGGGAGGGGATCGTGGGGGGGTCAATGGCTCCTGGAGGGGAGAAATGGGGGTGAATGGGGGAACCTTGGGGGGGAACCGGCTGGGGTGAATATGGGCCCGTGGGGAGGGGAACTGCTGGGGGGGAATGGGGCCGATGGGGGAATGGGGGCGATGGGGTGATGGGGGTGAGTGACGATCCTGGCGGGGTGGGGGGAGCGATGGCAGTGAGTGGTGGGAATGGGGGGCACTGCCGGGCTGAGGGGGGGCTGATGGGGGTGGATGAGGCCCCTGGGGGGGGGGGGGGACTAATGGGTGTGAATGGAGGCCCTGGGGGAAACCAATGGAGGTGAGTGGGTGTCACGGGGGGGAGATTTCTGGGAGTGAATGGGGGTCTGTGGGGGGAACTGCTGGGGCTGAATGGGAGTGCTGGGAGCCGTTGGGGTCAGGAGGCTGGGGGCTCCGCCTTTGGGGGTCTGGGGGCTTCGTGGGGACCGTGGCTTCCAGGGACCCCAAATGACGTCTGTGGGTTTGTCCCTCAGGGTCTGACTCCGAGTGACCCTGGCAGCCCATGGCCCACAGCGCGAAGCAGCCGCCCGCAGTGATGCTGTAAGTGCCCCCACTGCCGGCCCCGGGGTGTAAAATAACACACCTGGTGGCGTTCAGATCAGTGTCCGTGTTCGTTATGGGCACCGCGCTCTGCCTGGCACCTGCACTGAGCACATCCCAGCTATGCAGGGTGCAGTGCCCCCCCCCCCCAAGGGGCTGTGGTACGAGCAGGACCTGCCTGGAACACACTGACTTTCCAAAGCATTCAGTGACAGGAATGTGGGGGAGGCCGAGCCTGGCAGCTCCCAGCACATTCCATGGTGGAACTGTAGGTTCGTTAGGGCTGATAACGAAGGGCTGAGGTCTCCCAGAGAGCCAGGAGCAGACTGACCACGAAGCACAAGGTCCATTCGCCGTCCCATCAGCTCCACCAAGCAGGAAAGGCCCCACCAAAGCGATGGTTAATTGGGTCAATTGTAGCTCATGTCGGATCAGCCGATGGGTTGGGGGCTCAGGAGTGCAATGAACCCTGGGGCCGGCCCGGATCCATCCGGCTTTTAGCACGCATCCAGGTTTCTTCTCCCTCGTGGGGTCGGTGCCAACCGGCGCCATTTCATCCATCTTGTGACTCTGATGAAAGTGCAAATTAATGCTGTTTGCGTGGAAAACCGATGCCCTTCACGGCTCCGTCCGCGGCTGTGATGTGGTTGGCTGCGTTGGTGTGTTGTCGTGGGGCTCAGCCAGCCTGGGGTTGCTGTGTCTGAGCAACGTGTCCCAAACTGCTGCGGGATCAAAGGGACAGCGGTGCCACGGGAAGGAGCCGGGGGAGCTGCTGTGATGTGGGCAGAGCTGCTCAGCGTGGGGCTGCTGGGTCCCGCGGGGATGGAAGTGGGGCCGAGGTTTGGGGGCGCTGGTTGTGTTGGCTGCTGCTGGGGGGGTCGCAGTGGTCCTGCAGCCCTTCCTGATGGTCCTTCTCTGTCCGCAGGCACGCCACAGGCAAGGCCCAGCATGGCAACTTCCTGGTGGCCATCAAACAGGAGAAGGGAGAAGCGGCTCGTGCCAGCGGCGAGAAGCCGCACGGTGAGGAGGAGGTGAGCAGCCTCTGAGGGCCCTTCATGCACAAACCGACCTGCTCCATCCCTCAGCTCCATCCCTCAGCTCCATCCCTGTGCTCCCACCAACACCCGCTTGTCCTTTTCTTGTCCTTTTACACCCTTGGGACACCAGCCGGTGAAGAAGAGGGGTTGGCCAAAGGGCAAGAAGAGGAAGAAGATCCTTCCCAACGGCCCCAAGGCTCCGGTGACGGGCTACGTGCGATTCCTGAACGAGCGGCGCGAGCAGATCCGCACGCAGCACCCAGAGCTGCCCTTCCCGGAGATCACCAAGATGCTGGGGGCCGAGTGGAGCAAACTGCAGCTCTCTGAGAAGCAGGTACGGGGCTCAGCTGGGGCCGGCACAGCCCTCGTCCTGCAGGGATGCTCTCCAAAGGGTCCCGCACCTTCCAGCTCCTCCTGGGGGCTCCAGCCCTGTACGTGGGGTCTGGGCACCAAAGCGTTTGCTGGGAGCCTGTCCCGGTGCTGCTGGGCCTTGAGGTGTGGGATGGGGTCACCCTGGGAGCTGCTGCTGGGCTGTGCTGAGTGTTGCTGTGGCCGCAGCGCTACCTGGACGAAGCAGAGCGGGAGAAGCAGCAGTACATGAAGGAGCTGCGGGAATACCAGCAGTCAGAGGCGTACAAGATGTGCACGGAGAAAATCCAGGAGAAAAAGATCAAGAAAGGTTTGATGCGTTGCTGCCCTTTGCTCGGGATGCAGCCCGGTGCTGCTGGGGGGTCCCGGGGGGTCTCCTGGGGGTAACCTGCTTCTTTCTTACCAGAGGACGCCGGCTCTGCGGCAGCAAACACGCTGCTGAACGGGCACCCGCACAAGGTGAGACGTGTGGGGAAACAGGCGTGTGGGGCTGCTGGGTTTGGCCCCGGGATGGGCAAGGAGGGGCTGGGGGAGAACCAGGGTGGGCTGCAGGACCCCCCAGTTCCCACTGGAACAGCCTGGAGCTGCAGCAGGCGGCACACGGCCACCCCCTGCCGGTCACCTCCTTGTCCCCAGGTGGGGACGTGGGATGGGACACGGGGTCCTCCTGCCTCACCCATCCCCTGCTGCCCCCCCCAGGCCGGCGAGTGCAGCGATGCCTTCTCTACCTTCGACGTTCCCATCTTCACGGAGGAGTTCTTGGACCAAAACAAAGGTGTGGGGCTGGAGAAGGGGCTGGGTTTGGGATGGGCATCGCCCGCTGATCCCGCTCTGTCCCTGCAGCCCGGGAGGCCGAGCTGCGGCGCCTGCGGAAGATGAACACGGAGTTTGAGGAGCAGAACGCCATCCTGCAGAAGCACACGGAGAGCATGAACTGCGCCAAGGAGAAGCTGGAGCAGGAGCTGGCGCAGGAGGAGAGGCAGACGCTGGCCCTGCAGCAGCAGCTGCAGTCGGTGCGGCAGGCGCTCACCACCAGCTTCGCCTCCCTCCCCATCCCCGGTGAGCAGCGTTGGTGCCGGTGGGGACCATAGAGGGGACATCAGTGGGGCAGAGATGGGAGCCCTTCTGGAGGGAGGAGGACCCTGGAGCACTTTGGGCTGGGATGGGCTGGGAGCTCACCCTGGGTGCACGGCTCTGCGGGGCAGCTGTTACCCAGATCCTTTCGCCGCTGGGTCTGCCCCATTTGCTGCTGCAGGAGGTGGGACCCCGCAGTCGGGGTCTCGTCCCAGTATGGACGGGGACTTTACTGAGCTGCTGCCCCACAGGCACTGGGGAGACCCCGACGCTGAGCACCCTGGACTTCTACATGGCCAAGCTGCACAGCGCCATCGAGAGCAACCCGCTGCAGCACGAGAAGCTGGTGGTCCGCATCAAGGAGATCCTGTCCCGCATCGCCAGGTGGGTCCCCGTGTCCTCATGTGGGTTCAGGGGGGGGTTGGGGCCGTCCCCATGTTGCTGTGGGACAGGAAAGCAGGACTCCGGTCACCCTGCACTGCGTTCCTCTCCATAGTGAACATTTGTGAGAGGACCAGTCCCTGCCAGAGCCCGGGGCCAGCTGCACCGCAGCGCTGTCCTTTGGAGCTCCTGCAAGGGACAGTCCCTGCTGGGCGTCCGGTTCATCCCCTGCACCCCGGGGTGACATCTGAGCACCTCGAGCTTCTGGGGACCAACGCGAGCATCTCCCCGCCCTCCTGTGAGCAGGAACAGCAGCCTGGCCCGGGCTGCCTCGAGGCTGTGGCTGCTTTATTTAATCTCCCCCTTCCCTTCGCTGCTGCCTGTGGGTGCCTTCAGCTCCGTGCCCCCTGCCTGCCCTCTCCTTCTCTGTGCTATGGGACCAGGCAGGGCAGCTCCTTCCCCTTCATGGTGGGGGGCTGTGGGGCTCGACCCCTTCCTTCCTCCCTGCCTTCGTGGGACCACCGTGACGGCAGCCGCGTCCTCCCCACGCGGTGCCGGCCCTGGGGCTGCCGGTCACCGATCTCAGATTGTTTTATTAGAGTGGCTTATTTTCTTACCAGCACTACGTGGGTCCTTCCCTGGGTTTAACCCGGGCTGGGCTCCCACCCTTTTCTCTCACCTGCGAGGTTGGTTCTTTCTGCAGTGGAGTCTCCTGGTTGCCATCTCGTGGCTGCTGGGCTTGGGATGGAGACGGGAGTGAATAAATTTGGGGGAAAAATAAACCAAACTGTTTTGGAGTTGGTGCATTTGTGTGTGGGGGGAATGGGGGGGCTCCATAGCAGCTCCGGGGGCTCCTCATCCTCATTCCCAACCCCGTCCTTTATCCCCACGTCTTTGGCTCACCGCCCTCTGCTGCCCCAACACCCAGGACGCGGCCGTGGCTCCGCATCGCACCGCGCACCCGATCTGTGGGGCTGACCCGCTTGTCGGATCGGGTTCCCGTGCTGGGATCACCTTACGGGCGCTCCGTGAGCGCTGCCCATCCATAATTCAGCAGCGGCAGCGCGATGCGGCGGGCGGGCAGGCGCGGCAGGCAGGCCCAGGAGGACGGCCCCATGGAGAACGGCGTGGGGCAGGAGCCGGGGGTCTCCGAGCCGCCCCCCTCCGAAGGCACTTCGGCCCCACGGCCGCCCCGTGCCCGCCCTCGCCTGGTGTTCCGCACCCAGTTGGCCCACGGCAGCCCCACGGGGCGCATCGAGGGCTTCACCAACGTGAAGGAGCTGTACGGGAAGATCGCCGAGGTGTTCAGCATCTCCCCCACCGAGGTGAGGGGTCGGGGGCCGAGGAGGGTGACGCCCGTCCCGGGGTCGTCCCCAGCGGCGGTGACGGGTTTCCGGGGGCAGATCCTGTTTTGCACGCTCAACACGCACAAAGTGGACATGCAGAAGCTGCTGGGGGGGCAGATCGGGCTGGAGGATTTCATCTTCGCTCACGTCCGCGGGGAAACCAAGGAGGTGGAGGTGACCAAGACGGAGGACGCGCTGGGACTCACCATCACCGACAACGGCGCCGGCTACGCCTTCATCAAGGTGAGAACGTGTGGGGCTGAGGGCTGGGTCTGCCCCGAGCCGAGGGGGCCGTTTTGGGGTCTCCCTGCCTAATCCCAAAGGAAATCGGTGCCCGGAGGGGTGTCGTCACTGTGTGTCCCCCCCCAGCGGATCAAGGAGGGGAGCATCATCAACCGCATCCAGACGGTGTGTGTTGGTGACAGCATCGAGGCCATCAACGACCACACCATCGTGGGCTGCCGGCACTACGAGGTGGCCCGCATGCTGCGCGAGCTGCCCCGTGCTCAGCCCTTCACCCTGCGCCTGGTGCAGCCCAAAAAGGCCTTTGGTGAGTGGGGTGGGGGCTGCTCTGCTGTGAGAGCCCCGGGAAGGGGCAGTGGGGCGGGGAGGGGCACATCCCCACGTGTGCCTGCACAGCCCAGGCTTCCTCTGCTGGCTGTGTGCTCTGCCCTCCCTGGGACACCCACAGGCACCTCATTCTTCCTCCGTGGGCGTCCCCCCATGGATCGCCCCGTGGTGCCTTCCTTGTGCTTGCACCGTAGCAGGTGGGAGAGCCTTGGACTTCCATCCTTGGCTGTTCTTGGTCTTCCTTGGGTCTCCAACTTTGTCCATCCTTAGACATCTATAGTTGGATATTCTTGCTTATCCCTGGCTGTCCATTCATGGATGTCCATTATCATCCTTGGGTGTCCATCGTTATCCATTGTGGGTCAGCTTTGGATGTGCACCATGGTCTGCCATCCTTGGATGTCCATTGTGATCTGTAATGGGTCATCCTTGGATGTCCACCCCTACCCATTCTTGGTCATCCTCGGGTGCCCATCGCTGCGTTGGTTTTGGTCACCACTGGATGTCTGTCATTGCACAGACATTCATTGTTTTTGGCCATCTTTGGTCACCCTCCATCACCCCCACCCCTTCTTCTTGGACACCCAACCCTGGGCCCCCTCCCACCCCGCTGTGGGGCTCAGACATGATCGGGCAGAGGACGCGGAGCAGCAGCAAGTGCCCGCCTGAGGGCCGAGTGTCCACTGGGAAGGAGACGCTGCGGCTGCATGCGCAGGGCCCGGCCACGCTGCAGGAGGGGGTAAGAAACCCCAGAACCCCCTGCACCAGCCTGGGGGGGACTTTCCTCACGGGGTGACCCCACAATGGCATCCCGTCCCCACCCACAGCCCAGTGCCGTGGAGGAAGAGGCCGCGCGCCGCGTGGACGACCTGCTGGAGAGCTACATGGGCATCCGCGACTGCGAGCTGGGTGGGTGCTGCTCCGTGCCCCCACAACCCTACACCCACCTCCACCCTGACCCCCGTCCTCCTGCAGCTGCCACCATGGTGGAGATGGCCAAGTGCAGCCCCACGGCCGCCGCGCTCGCCTGCGCCCTCGACTCAGTGCTGGGAGAGTTTGCCTTCCCCCAGGAGTTCGTGGCCGAGGTTTGGGCAGCCGTCTGCAGCCCCCACGGTGGGCAGGAGTAGCTGGGGGGGCGGCCAGTTCCCCCCTCTGTGTGACCCACCTGGGGGTGCCGGTGCTGCTGGAGGTCCCCACCCGTCGCCCCTCGCACACACAGACTGGAGGTGGTGGGGCTGCTGTGGGGCTGTGGGTGCTCGTGCCCCCCGCCTCCCATGGGGCGCACAGTGCTGCACAAGCTGTGCTTTATTGGGGGCTCACAGAGCGGGATGGGGAAGGAGGTGGGGGGGGGGAACACACCTCCATGCCCACCCCATCAGGTGCCCCGTCCCCTCCTGCTGCGCTCCTGCAGCTGCAAGGTGAAAAATAACAATAATAAAACCCCAAACAGAACAAAACCTCCAGAATCAAAGGGAGGGGAGGAAAGGGGGGGGGGGTCCCCACTATTGCAGCCGCCCCTCCTGGGTGAGCTTGCGGCGCAGGGAGGGGTTGAGGACAGGGTAGAGGGAGAGCAGGGAGGGCCGCGCGCGCAGCCCCGGGTGCAGGCGCTGCAGCACCGCGCGGCGGAACAGGATGTAAACCCAGGGGTCCAGGATCTGGTTCCAGGTGACCATACGGATGTAGATGAGCAGCAGCTGCTGCGTCTGTCCTGGCAGCATGTGGAGGGAGTCACCTGTCCGCAGCTGCTGGAGGGAGGTCTGGATGATGAAGATCTGGGGGGAGAGGGGAGGGGGCACCTTTAGGGGCTGCCGAGGGGGGAGAACCCCAAAGGATGGGGGAGGGAAAGTGGGGGCACTTCTGGACTGGGAGTGTCAGTTACGGGGACACCAGGACCCAGCACATCTCCATAGGGGACAATGGGGGTGATACTGAAACCTGGGACCTCACCCAGAGAGGCACTGGGGGGCGCCCCAGGAGGGACAAGGGGGGTGCATGAAGACACAACAAAACCAAGGACCTCACCCAAAGGGACAGAAGGACACAGCAAGGCCTGTGCCATCACCATGAGGGACACGGGGGGACACTGAGACCCGGGACATCACCCAAAGGGACACGAGGACCCACCAAGAACCAGGGCACCCATGAGGGACACTGGGGACACCAAGAGCCAGAAGGGACACAAGGACACGGGGTCCTAATGAGGAGGGACGCAGGGGGACACCAAAGCCCTGAGTCTCAACAGAGGGATGTGGTGGGGACACCAGAATGTGGGGCTTTGTCCCCAGGGACCGGGGAGGTCACCAAAACTACAGGGATTCACCAAGAGAGACACGGAGATGGCACAGGGAGAACTGGGACCTCAGCAGGAGGGACACGGGGGGGAACAGCGGGACCACAGGACCTGACCAGGAGGGACACCCCGACCCCACACCAACCCAGGGGGGCACAAAGGCCACCCCGAGCCCAACGCCTCACCAGCAGCGGCATCCAGCAGATGGTGGCGATGACCATGATTCCCACCAGCTGCACCATCATCTCCACTTCGCTGTCGCGCCGCCGCTGCACCGACTCGCGGTCGTGGTAGACGCGGCACAAAGTGACCACGCTGACCGTGTTGAAGACGAAGGAGAGCAGCACGGAGCAGACGCCCAGCAGGGCGAAGAGGAGGCAGAAGACGACGTTGCCGGCGTCGGGCAGGAGGGTGAGGAAGCACCAGGAGCCGGGGTACTGCAGCGTGTAGCGCCCCAAGCCCAGCACCGGCAGCAGCCCCAGAGCGCAGGAGAAGCCCCACACCGCCGCCACGACGGCCCACGCGCGGCGCTTGGACACCGAGGTGGAGCGTGAGAAGGGACGGTTGATGCCCACGAACCTCTCTCCGGCCATGGTGGCCCCCAGGAGCAGCGGGCACTGCCCAAAGAACACCATGGAGAAGCCGAGGAAGTTGCAGAGGTGGCAGCCGGGATCCACCTGGGCCCAGTTGAACTTGGTGAAGTGGTACGGGATGATGACGGCAGCCGTCACCAGCAGCCCCATGAAGTCCGTCACCACCAGCCCACAGAGGAAGACGAGGAAGGAGGAGCGCGAGCGGCTGCTGAGCTGACGGGAGGAGCTGAGCAGGACGTAGAGGGCGAAGAGGTTGGAGCAGAGCCCGATGAGGCCGAAGGCGGTGGAGAACCAGGGCGAGGCGATGGCTTTGGGCTGTGTCACGTTGAGGCTGAGGCTGAGGTTCACCACCCCGAAGCAGGTGTGGGGTTGGCTGGCCAGGCTCACGTTGGGGGGCTCCGTGTCCCCCCACCCCATCCTGATGGCCTCAGGCGCCCTCCAAGCTGAGCTCCATGGCGGGTTCCTGCGGCTGGTGCTGATCCCACTGCGCTCTGTGGGGATGAGAGGAGCATTAGGGACAAGAACTCTCAATCTGATCCTAATCGTGATTCTAATTCCAACTCTAACCCTGTCCCTAACCCTGACCGTGACCTTAACACTGATCCTGGCACTAACCCTGACCCTAACACAGGTCATCCACCCAGAGCCTGCAGATGTGGGGTGTCCCATGGGGTGCTGAGGCCCCAGCCCTACAGCTGGATGGGATTAACCGTCCCCTCTGCGTCACCGGGCCGAGAGCCACCGGGGCAGCAGCCACCAACCCCACGTGCTCATTGTTTGGAGCAGCACACGCTGCCAGCTGGGCTCCATCCCGTGCCGGGGGGGCTCATCCCAACCCCATCCCTGCGGCACAGTGGGGACGCAGTCCCAGCTCCACGTGCCAAACTGGGAGGAGGGACGTGGCCGCATCCCACACACGGGCAGGATTAGCTTAAAAGCATCCCCCCCCCCATCCCGTGGCTGTGGCTGGCGCCCACGTGGCGATGACCGCAGGCGGACGTTCGCACCCGGAGCCGCGCGGCACACAGCCTTCCCTGCCCCAGCACCCCTCAGAACCACAACGTTAATGAGGACCCACAGCAGCCGTCACAGCAACGTCCCCAAACCGCCTGCGGTGCCCCACGGCTGTGGGATCCCATCACTGCCTGGATGGAGCTGTGCACCCAATGCCACGCTGCGCCCCAGGGGACCCTCAGCCATGGGCAGCCCCGTGGGACACCCGTGGGCTCAGCAAGAAGGGCCCACTCCCCATGTGGGGCTCCCGGTCACCCAGTTCCCCACAGCTCATCCTGCAGCCATGGATGCACTGCTGGTGACACCGAGGGGATGTGAGGATGGGGATGGATGGCCCCACAAGCTGTCGGGGCTGCACTTAGAGGGCATGAAATATTCATGAGAGCTCAATTAGCACCAGCAGGGCTGTAACTGAGCCAGAGCTGCAGAGCGGCACAGAGGCACTTACGGGCAGGAATTCATGCGTGGGGCAGAGGATCCTCAGTCTGCGGTGTGGGGACGGCGGCTCCTGTGGGGAACAGACCCTGAGGTTGTGCCTCGGCCCCATTGGGGGGCACAGGGGCTGCTGGGAGCCACCGGGGGGCGCAGATTCTGTTCCTAATTGGCAGCCCTGGAACGCGTGGCAGCTCCGCTGGGGGCTGGAGGGGCATTAATGGGGTTTTTGGCACCGGGATGGCGCTTTTCTGGGGACGTGCAGCACGGAGCGAAGAGCTGCAGGTTCCCACTTTGGGTCCCTCCTGTCCCAGCTCTCCTCTTGGCTTTGAGCTGCTCCCTGCTGTGTCCCCACGGACACGGATGGGCGCTCCATCTCCCCTGCCCTCAGTGCAGATCTGCTCCAGGCCGTCGGCCGGGACGGGAAATGCACCGACCACGTCACACAGAGCTGGCAGAGCCCCAGCATCCCTCCCCCGACCCACAGCCATCAAAGAGAGGGGACTTCCAGGGGACATCCGGGCAGGAGACACCCACGGTGTGCGGCGCCGCCGGCGGTGGCACAAAGCACCTGTCCCTATTGGGATCCACGGCACGAAGCCCCATCCCGCCCCATCCCATCCCATCCCATCCCATCCCATCCCATCCCATCCCCATCCCATCCCATCCCCATCCCATCCCATCCCATCCCATCCCATCCCATCCCATCCCATCCCCATCCCATCCCCATTCCAGTCCCATCTCAGTCCGTCCCTTTCCCATTCCCGTTCCCGTTTCCATCCCATCCCATCCCCGTTCCCATCCCGACTTCCAGCCCACCCCCATCCCACCCGCTCCGCCCCACACAACCCTTCTGTCCGTCACGGACGCTCCATCCATCGCTCCGTCGTTTCCAGCGCCGCGGTGCGTCCGTCCCCCCGTCTCCGCTCTCCCCCATCCCCCCCTCCCCCTTCCCCCCATCCCGACCCCTCCACCCGTCCGTCCCACCCTCTGCCCATCGCAGCCCGCTGTGTTCTCTGTCCGTCCCTCTTTGTGTCCCCCCCGAACCCCTCCGGACCCCCCAGCCCCCCCCCTTCCATCCGTACCTCTCAGCCGCCGCAGGGTCCGGCCGGGAGCGGAGCTCGGCGCGGACGGGCGCAGCGCTGCCCCGCGGGAGGCGCCGGGGAAGGGCCGGGCTGGGAGCGGCCCCCCCCGCCTCGTCCCGGCCCGTTTCCCCGCCCCGCTCGGACCCCCCGCCGCCCCGCAGCGCTGCCCCGCGATGGGGGCTGAGGGGGACGCGGGGCCGCGCTCCCGCGGGCGGCGCAGAGACGCGCGTGGGCTGGGACTCGCGTGGACGCGACTCACCTGCGCCCGCTCCAGCAGTAACGGGGCGGTAACGGGGCGCGCGGTGCCCGCCGTGCCCGGCTATATTTAGCGGGCCGCTCTTATCCGGGTTACTCACTTGTTTACCCGAACCGGATTCCTGCGTCTGGAGGGGGGGGGGGGGTTGGCCGTCACCCCACGGGCCCCCTCGGCCCCGCAGCCCGTCCGTGGGCAGCGCGGGGCTCCGCATTGGGGCGCAGCACAGCCGGGAGCTGCGCGCGGGATCAAAGCCGCCCCAAAGCCGCCGCTGCGTGCGGCCCGCGGGGACGAGACCCCCGCCCACAACCCCCCCCACCGCCCGCGACCACCCCGTCCATCCCTCCTTGCCCCCGTTGCGCACCGCCCACTCCCAGCGCCGGAGCTGCTCGTTGGAGGACACCGGGCCGCCCCTCAACGCGCAGCGCGGAGCCGCCGCCCCGAGCCCACCCCGCGCGGCGGCAGCGGATTCACCGAAGCGCGGCCCCCCCGGGTGCAGAGGATGTGGGTGCGGGGGGGGCAACGTGGGGGCTGCGGGGTGAAGCTCCAACGCCGCCCCGCGGGGTCACACGTGCGGCGGGAGCCGAGGAGGACCGGGCTGAGCGCGGCGGCCGGTCTCGGCTTTCCCTTTTTTCTCCCTTTTTTCTCCCTTTTTCTCCCTTTTTTCTCCCTTTTTCTCCCTTTTTCTCCCATCTCTCCGTCGCGGTCTCCACGCGTTTCCTGCGGCGGCCTCAGGACGCCCCCCCCCCTCCCCGGCGGCAGCTGCTCCACGCCTTTAAATAGCGCGCAGGAAGGAGCGGCCGGGGGACGCGGCCGGCGATGTCCGGAGGGTGGGAAACGCGTGGGGCGGGCAGGGCGACCCCGGCCGCGGGGCAGAGGCGGACACGGGAGGCTCCTGAGCTCCGCTGCCCCCGGGCCGGACGCTGCCAGCCCAGCCCCGATGGCACGATGTGGTGAGCTGCGGGGCGGCCCGTCATGAGAAGCCCCGGGGGGGTCACGTTGGTGCGGGGCGGCAGGATGCCGCGAGCTCCGGGGGGAGGAAGCCGACGCAGCGCCCCGCGGCTGCAGCTCCCGGCCGAGGTTTCCTGAGGCCGCTCACCCGGCATCTCCGCCCCCATCATTCAGCGCAGGACGGGACAAGGCCGGGCCCCCCCCGCCCCGCGCGGCCCTCCCCCCGTAGCAGCAGCCGGCGGCCCCGGGCCGGGCAGCGAGCGGCGACGGGGGGAGGGACCGAGGGCCACAGAAAGCGGATTTTGCCCTGTAAGGAGATGTCGCGGTCACATCTCACACCCCTCTTCTCCTCCTCCTCCTCCTCCCCCCCGCCCCGCGGCTGCCCCAGCAGACCAAGGGCTGCGACCGAGGACCGAAGGCTGCAGCAGCCGCTGGGAACGGCGAGGAGAGCTCTGAGCGAAGAGGCGAAGGCGGCCGCAGGGCTGTTAGCGCGGAGCGGGGGGGGCGGGGACACGCGGGACACGGCGGCGTAAAACAACCCCCATTTATTTGCACCAAAGTCTCAGAGTCCGTCGGGATGAAAACACAAAGAGGGAGGAGGACACCGGTCAGCACTGAGGCTGAGCCCAGCTCACCTGCGGTACCGGTACCGCTTGAAGTGGAACCACAGCTGGAAGATGCCATTGGCAAACTGGCAGCGGAAGCCATGACGGTGGGAATATTCCCACTCCCTGTTGACGATCTTGAAGGCGATGTCCTCGTAGGGCGGCCCGGCGTGGAAGCGCAGGATGGCAAAGTCCTTGTTGTCCTGACAGGCCTCCAGGAAGTACTCGGGGGTGGAACGTTTGTCGATGAGGTCGGGGTAGAAGATGTTGAACTTGTAGCCCTGCACGATTTTGGGGGGCGGGTTGTCGAAGTCGTAGTGGGTCTGGTTGTATTTGTTCCACTCGAAGCCCGTGTGCACGCGGTTGAAGAAGCGCGGTTTGCGGGGCCGGTACTTGTCGGCCCACAGATACGCTTTGCCCGTCAGCGGCATCTCCACGCTGAACTGCGCCTCGTCGGCCCCCATCCCCTCCTTGGCCTTGCGGAAGAAGATGTCGTCGGCGCTCTCGGTGGCGTTGCCTGCAGGGAGGGGAGGGGAAGGGCAGCCCTGCAGCGTCAGCCCGGTACAGCAGAGCTGGGCACTGCGGTGGGAGGGCGGGATGCTGGGCTGGGCAGCGCATCCACAGCAGCCTTCCCACTTGTTTGCAGCCCAAGCAGTTTGATGAGGCAGCTGGGAGTGGGAAGGACCCGAACCCGCTGTCCATGGGGACGGCAGCAGCCTGAGCTGCCCAGCACAGCCCTCAGCCGTTCCGGCTCTCACTGTGAGCTCCAGCCCAGCCTCCTGCTCACCCAGAGGGCTGTGTTCCCTCCAGCCCTGCATCCCAGAGCGTGCACGCCCCCCTGAGCCCAGCAGGGTTCTCCTACCTGTGACCTGGAGCTGCTGGCGCAGCAGCAGCAGGCGATGCGTGTCCTCCTCTGCCTCCAGCACGTGGGCATCGAAGGGCAGCTCGTTGGTGCCCAGCAGCCGTGGGCTGTACTTCCCCGCATCATAGTCATCCAGGCTCTGCTGGATCAGGTCCTCCTCCATCAGCACGGCTTCCCCCTCCGCTTCTTCTTTGACCTCCACGTCCTGCTCAGCCTCTGGCTCTGAGGATGGCCCCGGCTGCACCACGATGCTCTCTTCTGTATCCAGCCTGCAAGGAAGAGAGAAAAGAACTGGGATGACAGCCGTGCTCCCCTGACGTCCGCCTGGGGACAGATGGGAACGTGCCCATATGGGGTGCCCGGGCAGTCACACTCCCCTGGGCTGCATACCCGTCACTGGGGGACGCCGGCTCCCGCTTGATGATGGGGAAGAGGGGTTCGCTCTCCACACCCTGCTCCTGCTTCAGCTTGTACAGCTTCTGGCGCAGCACGTCCTGGTGCCGCTCCCGCAGCCTGCGAGGGGAGTTGTGAGGTCACAGCCTGCACAGCCACGGCTGGGACAGACACTGCTGCCCCCTTCCACACCCCCAGCCAGGGGCCGTGCCCCGCTCTCACCTGGCCCGAGCCATGTAGGCCTTCAGCTGCTGCAGCAGGCTCTCCCAGTAGCCGATGTCGAGGTTGGGCCCTCCCGCCCGGATCTTGCTCTCGATGCCCTGGTACAGCACTTGCAGCTGGTTGTAGGTCTTCCCCTTGAACACGGACTGCACGTCCGAGCTGACAGAGGCGTTGACGCCGTCCCGACGCTCCCCTGAAGAGGTGGGAAAGGGCGACCGGCCTCCCTGAGCACTCCTGGGCTGCACCAAGCAGCCGTCACATCCACAGCCCCCACCCAGCCCAGGAGCAACGTGCAAACCCCTGCAAACCTGCAGGTGTGCAACAGAGCCTGTGCCACGTTTTACCTGTTGCACGCACGCCCTTCAACTCCCGCTCATGCTCACCTGGTCCTCCTTTTCCAGAGGCCTCCAGTTTGCGGAGTTTGGCTATCTCATCCTCTGTGATGATGGTCATGTCCCTCCAGAAATCCACATTCTTGCCTTGCTCCAGCTCCATGTAAACCTGCAGGCAGAGGACAACCAGGGCCTCAGGCACCCGCCGGTGCTTAAAGCTCAAGGAGGGAAGCCCCGAGCTGCCGCCACGCAGACAGCCCAGGTACCTGGATGTCCTCCACCAGATCCTCCATGTCGGAGACAGTCAGGCCGTTCAGGAAGGTGTAGGGCTCGTGCATCTCCACAGCCAGGTCGTCATCCTCCGCACTGATGTATTTGGCCAGAAGGTCGATGGGTTTTGCCCTCCCATCCCGAATCCGGATCTTAGACCTGGGTGAGAACAGAGAGACTGTGAGCGACACCTGCCACCTCCTGCGCCCCCCCCCCATCCTCACAGAACTGCCCACCCACCGCAGCTTGGCCTGCTGCAGGTGGAAGTTGTCCTCCTGCTCCTCCCAGGTTTTGAAGTGTTCCGCCTCCTTCTCCCTCTGCAGCATCTCCAGCTCCTGCTCACGCATCGCCTTCTCCCGCTCTCTCTCCAGGCGCAGCTGCTTTACCTGCTCGAGGGCAGAGAGAGATGTGAAGCTGCTGGGCCTCCCGCGGGGCACTGGGTAAAACCAGGTGCCTCTCTGCAGTGACACGGCACTTGTCCTTGTCAGCACATCCTAAGCTGGGCTTGGCCCCAAGCAGAAAGTCTCAGCCTGGAACAGAAGTGAGCACACTGTGGCACTCACATCCTACAGGCTCCCCCAGAAAGATCAAGGGAACTTTCAGCTTGGGCTGGGAGCAGCTGGGAGAGCTGGGCTGTCCATGAAAGACAGTAGGAGGGAGAGAGGGACTCTGATCCCACCTTCTGCAGCTCCAGGCGATTGTCCTCCTGGATTCGCTTGTTCCTCTCCTTCAGATCCTTCTCATCCAGGTGGCTGATCCCCTTCTTCTCCAGTGCCTGAAGGAAAGCAGCCAAGAGAAGCCATGAAACCAGGCAACCTCCTTCAGCCTCTCAAGTGGCAGCAGAACACTGCCTCCCCTCACTGCTGCTACTCCAGGAAGCTCTCAGCCTGCCAGAGATCCCCAGCTCCCTCAAACACTACTCCTGCCACCACCAGGTGTGGATGGAGAGCTCACCTTGCTCCAGATGAACGTGCCCAGCAGGTTGTTGTCCCCAAAGGGATTGTCCGTGTTGGTGTAACCCATGTACTCCTCTCCCCAGCCCATCTTCTCCCGCTTCTTCCTCTCCTTGGCCTCCTTCTTGGCCAGCCGGCGCGCTCGTTTCTCTTCTGGTGTCTCCAAGGCCTTCATGAGCGCAGCCTGCTTCTTCTTCTCCTCCTTCATCCTCAAGCGCTCCTGAAGGCTCAGCTGCTGCCCCGACTCCTCCTGGCCCCGGGCGCGTGGTGGGGAGGGCGAGCTGACTGAGGACACGGAGGACTTGGAGCCAGCCCTCCTCCTCCGCCTGTCCCTGCTCCGCGCTCGCCTCCTGTCTCGCTCCGCACTCGAGTCAGAGGAACGACCCCGGGACCGTGAGCGGTGCTTCCTTTGGCTTTTACGGTGCTGGTCCCTGCTTTTGCTTTTCTTCTTCCAGGTCTGTCTTTCATCGTCAGAGTCAGAACTGGGGGGAAATTCACATTTTGGTCAATGATTTTGGGCTCTGCATCGAAGAAGCGCTTTAGGAGAAACAGAATGGCACAACCTGTTCTGAGCTGCAGCAAGAACCAGCAGCAAAGCATTCAGCTCGGCATTCACTGCCTGCAATGCACCCCAATGTGTTAGTGGCAAACACAGCACTGCTCCAAGCTCCTGTGTTACTGCGTGCACCTGAGGCTGCCCATGGTTAACAACAGGGCTCAGCCCTCCTGAGGAGCTCAGTGTTGGTGACAGCGTGCCGGCCACCACGGAGCTGCCTGGTCTCCCCGTGTACCTTCATCCCACCCTGGTGCTAGGACTGGCTTCATCTGGCTGAGCCCCTCAGCACTGCGTGGCACCGACTGCTGGGGCTGAGCCCAGCCTGGGGCCCAGTGTCACCTGCAGTGAGGTCCAGACGCAATGGGTTCCAGCTCCCAGCTCAGGCTCCACGAGGCCTGTTCCCAAACACAGTGCACCGCTCCCTGCCTGCCCCAGGACGAGGCCCAATTCCCCCCAGCACAGCTCAGCTATATCGCCCCTGCTCCCAACTTAAGGCCCATTTACCCCATTGAGCCCAACCACACCGGGCCCAGTTCTGCCCAGCTGAGGTCCATTCCCTCCCACCGGGAGCCAACCCCACCAAGGCCCGGCCCACAGGACAAGGGCCGGCCGCACCGAGGCCCAGCTCCACCTCAGGGCCCGTTCCCAGGCACAGGGCCCGGCTGCCCGCGGCCCAGCCCACAACACAGGGCCCAGTTTCCCCAACAACGCTCAGCCGCACCGGGCCCGGTTCCGACAGGCCGCGGCCTGCTCCTCACAAGGCCCACGCCGGGCCGGACTCCCCACAAGGCCGCACGGGGCCCATTTCCCCACCGGGCCCGGCCGCCCCGGGCCCCGCTCCCCGCCTCCCTCAGGCCGAGGCCCAGCCGTTCCCGGTTTCCGCCCGGCAGGCCCGGCTCCCCCCCACGGCCGGCCCCGCTCACCCCGAGCTCGCCTCCCTCCGCCTTCCCCTGCTCCGGCTCCGCCGCCGTTTCTCCTCGCTGCCGGACCGCTCCCGGTTCCTCTCTCGGTCCCGCCGGTCCCGGCTCCGCGATCCGGACCCCATTCCGGGGCCGGCCCGGCTCTCAGGCCGCGCTGCGCCCGGCTCGGTGCGGAGGGAGGCGGGGCTGGAGGCGGGGCTGAGCCGGGCGGTCCGTTTCGGTTTGTTTCCCCCTTTTTTCCCTTTTTCCTCCCTTACCTTTGGGGGCCTCAGTGAACCAGTCCTGAGTGCTGCCGTGGGGACGGACCGAAGGGCACCGAGCTCCCTCCCTGCCCCCCACCCCCATAACTCCCCTACAACAAATCCTAAGGACAGCTGAAGATTGTAATGAGAACAAAGAGATTTTGACCCCCTCTCAAGTGAGACTCGCAAAGCACACGAGACTTGGCTCCCTCTTGGCTAAAGGCTTTCACTTCTCTCTGTGAGAGGAGGATGGAGTTGCTGGAGTTCGAGAGGATGCTACAACGTTCAGCCGACAGAAGGACGAGCCCAACCCGAGCACCGCCAAGTGACAGCAGCCCTTGGCTGGAGCCTGCAGCCCACCACGAGCAAAGTGTCCACGCCTCAGACACCCCGAGCAGCCATTCCCAGCACCCAGCCACCCAGCGGCTTGTCCCGCAGTCCATGTGCGGTGCTGCCCACATCCAGCCACGCGTGCACCTCCCCAACTGCCCTGAGGGACGGGGGAGATGCGTGAACCCAACCTTTGGTAACCCCCACAACTCAGTCCAATATGGAGCTTCGGTCAGATCCACCCACGAGGTCCCAAACAGCTCCGGTGGGATGCGGGGTCCGGGCAGAGCAGGGAACGTCCCTCCACAAGGTGGTCCCTGGAGGAGCCCAGTCCTCATCTGTCCATGTCTGCCAGCGGCCACGGCAACAAGTGTGGGCTCTGAGCACGGAGGGATGGGGACAGCAGCAGGGGACAGCAGCAGGTGAAGGCAGAAGCCACTGTGACGTCTGGAGAGCCGAGGCGAACTCGTTGGCACTGCCAGGAATCGTTTGGTTCCTGCACTCCGCGTCGGGGATCGAGAGGAGTCACCAGCAATTTTCGGATCCAAGTGAGTTGGCAACGGCTACGACTGGAACACAGGAGCAATTCTACCCAGCGGCCTTGAACGCGCTGCACGGACGTAGCACCTTTCATCGGATGGAAGTGGGAGCTGCACACACACAGTGCAGGGAACCGAGGCACAGACGGGCGGCTGACAACGCCTTGGGACACTGCACAACTGCAGCTGCTGCCTGCCCTTAAAGCCCGGCCTCCACCCGCAGCTCAGAGCAATGCGCTCCTACAGTGCTCAGGCTCCTCTCTGATGCCCACACACAAATATGGCGACCAAAAGAAACCCACAACCCCGACCAGAACAACAACCGAACCAACAAACAAAACCCAACCAACCGAAAAAAAAAAACCAACAAAAAAAAAAAGGAAAAAAAAAAAAAAAAAAAAAAAAAGTGCAGTAACCCAAATGTTTAAAAAAGCACCTCTGTGCTGTGTGCAAAGATCAAGGAAATAAATACATGATTAAAAAATGACAAAGGTTCACAGTATTACACAGGGGTCGGAAGCTACGGCTGGGAAACGCGGCGTCGCTGCCCGGCATCGCCTGCACCCACTGGGCGCCTCCATGGGAGCCACTGAGGGTCACCGGGTGGGTTCTGTGCTGCCCACGGCCTGAAGGGCAGCGGCACACGGCAGTGCTGCTGTCAGCGAGCTCTTCCCATCCCACTGGAACGGCTGCATCAACGAAAAGGGAACACATCGACCTGCAGAGGGAATCGCTGCTCTCTGGGGCTTCCGTGTCTGCATAGAGATTACTGCAAGAGGCAGAGAAAAGAGAGTCAGCGACCGAGTGTCTGCTCCGTGTTCGGATCGGTCTGAGCCCATCAAATCCCCAGAGCAGAGAGGGCTGAGCGGGGCAGCCTGCTTGCTCTGCGCCATGCCTGGAGAACCTGCAGAGCCCAAACCTTCCCTGCACTCAACCCCTGTCGAGCTGAATACGTTCTCTGCCGGCACAGCAGAGCTCTCCTGCTGCCAGAGCTGCACCGAGGCTCCGCCACAGCCATGCAAGAGCCCCGAGCTGCACAGAGGCTGCAGCAGCTGCTTCTGCAGGCTCAGCTCGCAGGGAGCCCACGCTCTGACCGTGACGCAGCGGGCACCCGGCACATGTTTCACTTACTGTATCGCTCTCCTCATCGGAGACAGAGTGGAGCTGAGCGCTATAGTGGAGCGGGGAGTAAACCCAACTCCTCTCGTCTGTCGGCTGTCAGAGTGGCCGGAGACGGCGGGGAGAATGCAAGGAGAGCAGCAGCAGAGCAGGGAGCAAAGGAGAGAAGAGGAAAAAATAAAAGGAGAAAATAAAAGAGTAGGAAACAATACAGTAAGAACAGCCATCCGCCTGGGGGAGAGAACAGGGCTCAGTGCTGGGGCTCTGCGGAGCTGTCTCCGTGCGGTACCTACCTGTTCCCTGCCACCAGCAGCTGGCACTGCACCCTGCTCCAGGGAGAGTGGCACAACCTCCCCCATGGCCGGACAGATGTGAGGGAATTCTCAGCCCCTGCCACAGCATCAGCCCGGAGAAACCAGGAGACGTGGGAAGCGACTTACCGAGGGGCACTGACGGAGCTCTTCATTCCTGCTACCCACTCCCAGCTCCCAACCCCACCTCCTGAGCCCCCGGTGTGCTACAAGCTGCCACCTCGGGTATCCAGGACGGCTTTTACAGAGCAGCTTGGCCTGGTCTGCCATGACTCCCCCCTTCCCTGCAGGCCAAGTGAGGCAGCAGTGGCTGGGTTGGATCATGGTGGCCACAAAAAGGAACCAGTCAGTTTTAGCTGACAGTCTTGGAGATGGCGGTGATGAGAATGGGCACAACACAAAACACAACTGGATCTTGGAAAAAAAGAAGGGGAAGGGGAGGTGCACTGAGGGAGCTGCTCATCACGGCACTGGGCATCAGTGGGACCAACACACTGCTGCCTCCAACTCAGCACATCCAGGCTCAAGGGCCACAGGGGGAAACTTCTACTGCAAAGTGGCTCTATTGGTTCCACAGGTCTCCCTGTGCCTGAGGGAGAGAGAAAAAAATACCCCTTTGGCCCAAGCCAGGCTTACAGAGGAAGAAAAATGGAATGGGACACTTGGAAGAAGCCTGGGGGGGGGGAAGGGGGGGTTCCCAGCCTGGCAACCAAGTGTCTACAGTGTGCAAGGTACTACAAGAAGCACAAGGAGCTTTGAAGAGCTTTGAAGCACTGGGCTCTGCATGCTGAACCCCACCAATAATTGCAGCTGTGTGAGCAGAGACCGGTGGGAGAAAGGAAGGAAGAGAAAACCTTGCCTGGAGCTTTTTGCAGGGCTCTGCTGGAGGCGCAGCAACACTCAGCACAGCAACACAGCGCAGCACAAAGCTGCAAACCCAGCGGGAAGATAAAAACGGAGCATCCGGGGCTCAGCATTAACCTCTGCCTCTCCTCATCCCAGCCAAGCTCAGGAGCACCACCTGTCCCTGCTTCCCCATGCAGGCTGCCTGATGCCTCCTCTGCTCCCCAGCCTGGCTCCAGGCAGGTGCTGCTCAGGCCATGCTGAACAAATGCTTGTGCCGAGGCTCTGATGGTGCTGCCTTCACCCTCTGGGGAAGACAGCAGCTCTCCCCCTAGGAAAGCGGAACACCAAAACCCAGAGCTCTGTTTGCAGCCCCTCAATGCTGAGCTGCCTCCCTGCATCTTTGGGGAGTGAAACTCTCACTGCTCACCAAAAACCTGCGGTGAGGAGGGAGCCTGTGGGTGACAACAGCAAGGGCTGGAGAGCTGAAACCATCCATAATCCACCAGTAACTCCCAACTCCTTCAGATTTAGGAGCTGCCACCAGAAAGAGGACTGGCCATAGGCTTAAAAGGCCCAGACTGGCTTAGCAGCAGTTTCGGGTCATCTTGGTAGGCTCTCTGGAACCCAGTTTGGTTTCCTGGGCCAAGGGGCTGTGCCTGACATCATCCATAAACGCTTAAGTGCCTCCACCTTTATGGATCTGCTGCCTGCAGGTCTGTCCAAGTGCTGGTGATACCGAACCAGAAGCTGCGCCCTCAGCCTGCAGAGAAGTAGGGCTGAGTCTTCACTTCTGTCAGATCCCATGAGAGACTGATTTGGGCAGCTCTGATCTGCGTTCCCTGTTTCTACTGGGCTGACTCGCAGTGGTCACAGAGGGCAGAACCGTGGCATCCCTGGGCAATGGAGCTGCTGACCCCAGTGTTTCAAAGCTGCAGCTCTGCTACGTGCTAACATGGTCACTTACAGTCCTGGAGGAAAGCGAGGTGGTTCGGAGTCTGCGCTGGCGGGGAGAGTAAATCCAGTACCTCCCATCTGTGAACTGCATGGCCCCGGGGTAAGTGAGGGAAAGGAAACGGAGGGGAAAACAAACAGAAACAACAGAAAGATGATGTGAAGGACAGGATGGAAGAGAGAGCAAAAAATAAACCAAGGGGCTGGACAACTCCAGGCCTGAACGGATCAGCGGGCAGGAAAGCCATGCGTGGGGGTAGCAGTGCCCGTGCCTGGCAAATCCCTGCACCTTTATTCCCCCGAGAGCGAGCAGGGGGATAAAGTGCTCTTCTTTCGGAAGCTGATTTCAAGAAGCAGACCATGGGCCCCCAGGACTTGACGAATCGTCCTCTGCACGTTGCATCCTTCCACCCATCATCACTCCTGGGGCCTCCTTGCAGGGCAGCTGGGGTCTGAGCCTTGCTGCATTTGGGTGCAGCCTCAGTTGAGCTCCAGCGGTTTTCCAGCAGAAAAACCAACAAAAAAGCCACCATCACTGCCAATGGGAAACCCAGATCAGCTTTTCCCTTCATCCCAGCAGTGACAAACACTCCACAGCACACGACACACATTTAATGCAAAACTCAAGGACTCAGATGAAGTATGGGATGCTGATGAGTCAGTCCGGCTCTCTGTGAGCACACACTGCACACAAATGGTTTCTTCTGGTTAGAGAAGAGCCCCGTGGATGTTGGGGGGAGTCCACGTGCCCATGGGCAGGGAGGAAGGCCCTTGCTAGGAGACATTTGCCAGTGGAACAGGCAGTATCTGCAGGCAGCCTGGACACAGCTGCCATCCACAGGCAAAGAAAGAGCAGCCAGTGTTAGAGGGAGCTGTTTGCATTTGGAACAGCATGCAGAAAAACCCAAACAGACAAGCTTGTAAAACTGATTCCTTCTGCAGCTCCCACGAGCCTCCAAATGACTCGGCAACGAGTGAGCAGCTCTGCAGCAGAGCCACATGAGCAGAGGGAGAGCCAAATGCTGCCATTTTCAGGGTAGCCTGAAGGAGCTCACAGGGCACAGCTCATCTCCATCGCCATGCAAGTCGGAGCAGAGCACCTCTTTTAATGGAAAGGTTCCAGTGCCAGGACGTGGGGGAGGGCTGCCATGGGTCAAACCCTCAGCTCCACTCTGGGAATCCACAGAGCAGGCACACGTTCCTAAAAACTCCTCTCCATTCTGCAGAAGCTGCTCAGACGTTGTGGAAGCTGGCTGAGGAACGCAGCCCCAGGCTCCACCGCACTCTGCTGCCAACAGCAACCACCTCACTTACTCCCTGTCTCAGTACTAGACTTCCACTGCACCACCTAATGCATCTGCCTGCAGGGAGAGGAAAAGCCAGAGTTCACAAGAGCCCCACATCAGCCCCACCACAACCACCTCCACTCCGCTACAGCGTGCCTGTGCTCAGGGCCCAGGATGGGGGGGGCCTCTGCAGCACCCACTTTCACCTTGGCTTGTCCCAGGAGCAACACACTGGCCTAGATAAGACCTTCAGCACCAAACAGAGCTGCACACCTATGACTACATCCACAGCAGTGGCACCGCGTGCTTCAGCACCACCAGGTGCTGTTCCGAGTTCTCCAAGGGCAATAGCCCTGCGTTCAAACCCTGCCCAGCACTAAGACGTGAAGGTGCTCAGCACAGTGTAGGGCGGATGCTGCCCCACACATCCCACAGCCTGAAAGAGATTACAGCCTCATCCACACATCCCCGTTCCATCCCTAAGGGGCCAGGCAGAGGGTATCTTACAAAGTATATGTCTGTGACTGGCACGTCATCTTCATCCGAGGCCTGGCTGGCTGGTTCGGAGGCCTGGCTGGCCGTCTCCACCTCTATTGTAGCTGTGGACATGACAATGGCACAGGCTGAAGAAGCTGCTTCTCTGGAAGGGGGAAGAAACAACAGCATCTGGTCAGTGAGGGCAGGAGGGGAGCGAGCAAGACTGGGTGATTAATCCCAGAGGAACTGCAGAGGATGCTCTGCATTAACAGAAAGATCAGGTCAGCATGAGCTGCCATAGACAAAAAAGGGGCTGGGCAGGGCTCTGCCAAGCGCCCCCAAACACTTACTCCTTGTCTTCTTCAGGAGCTACGATCTCAACATCACATTTGGGCTCCAGCTCCACACTGATCTGCTGATCACTGATCTCCTCTTCAACTCGCACCTCCTCGTGTGACCTGGAAACAGAAGGAACACGGGAAGGCTCAGCCAGAGCTCCCAGGACCGAGGTTTTGGGGAACCAAAATTCCCAGCAGAAGGGTCAGTTCCATCAGCTTTTGGTTTTCAGCACCGTGGAGTTGGGAGGAAAGGGATTCATGAGCCAGCGCTGCAGAAAGGATGGGTGATGTCAACCTGAATGCAGGGGGAAAAAGGACAATTGGCCTCTGGGGAAAACACGGGCCCAGATCTATCCCAGTGTTATCCATCAACCTCCCAACAGCCAAAGCCTCCAACCTCTGCTGCAGCTCTGGTGCACTGAGGCTCACTCCGGGGTTAACATCCTATTTATCTGCGAGTCAGGAGCTGTTTGTGACAGTCTTCAATTTAATACCTCTTGCTATTAAAGTAATTGCTTGTGTTAGCAGGGCTGCCTCTATAGTCCTCCTGGGAAGGAGGAGCTGGCAGTTGCCCAGCCAAGGACACAGTCTCCGTGTCTCTGAGAGGTTCTGGCCAGCTCTGCTCAGTCCCTGGCTGGCTCCGCTCTGTCCCAGGGCTGGAACCAGCGGCTGCACCGCTCCCATCAGTCTGCATGGTCTCATCAATCAGAAACCATTAGGAATGGGGGGAGATGCCTGGGAGGTGCAGGGGGAGAGGCCTTCCCCTGAAGCACCAAACACTGATTGCAGGGCAGAGGAGGGAGAGTTTGTGAGACGCATCTTAAAGTTTGTGACTATAACACTTCCAAGATGTACCTAAAAGCAGAGCCAGCAGCAAAGCCAGGTCCTCACTCAGGTCCTGCTGACACAGGCAACAGGGTTATTTTTACTGGTGCAAAAGTATGCAAGATAATTACACGATAAGAGCTTCTAAATCCGGACACTCTTATGCAGAAGGGATTTTTGTCCCACCTTGCCCTTGGCTCTGAGCCACCTCTTGCCACGGGCAGGAAAAACAATTCCCAAGTTCCTGAGAACACCCAGCAGCATCCAAGCTGCTTTTCTGGGGGTCCGAGTGTGCTCAGAGCTCCAGATTCTCTCCCATAACACGTACACTGTGTCCAGATAGATGCACAGGGGAGGAACTTCCCAGCTTTTAAAGCTTGCTTATCCAGAGGTGGAAGTAAGGGACAACTGTGCTTAATCCTAGAGTTAGTTGAATGGCTACATTTGGGCAGCACCCCCGAAATCCAGTCATCCTCTTTCCCATTAAGTAACAGGGGCGATATTAAAGATTCCTTGCAAAACTCTGGGAGATCTGCTTGTAATTAACATTGCAATCAAGGAGCACGTTCAGCCCTCCAAGAAAAGCAGCCTTTGCACAGGTGAGGTGGGACAAACGTGAGGATGAAGCACATTTCTCACCTGCCATCCTGCCCTGAGGAATGTGTGCGTCTCCTGCAGAAAGAAACCAGGAGAGCAGAGTTAGAGGGGGGGATTTAAGACAGAAATCCTACGCTGCACCCAAATCTAACTCCCCACCCCATGAGGGAGATGCTCTACTTAACAGCTGACACTTCTCCCAGCAATAATTAATCCCATCAAAGCTGTGTCTGCTTGCTCCCAGGAGAGATTTAATTAAAATTGGTCATTAGCACTGCAGAGTACAGGGCAGGCTGTCGAGAGCTGCGGCACGAAGAGGAGCAGCAGCACGAGCAGGAAATGGGCACTGAGCTCACCTGTACCGAGGCTGCTCTGATGTCTCTGAAGGGGATCGCTCAGGAACAGAGAGAGATGTTGAAGAGAGCGTTGTGGCTATGGAGGCCGTGGTAGCTTCTTCAAAGGAAGGAGGTGTGCAGGGGAGCAGGTCTGGTCTGCCTGCAGGCCCGAAGTGCAGGGCAGGAGAGATGGAGGGAGAAAGATAAGCAGGTCAACCATCAGCTCCTCATCTGCTGTTCCCCCACGTGAATGCACAAACAGGCAACAAGTTGAGCTGAGTTCATGAAAACAACAGCTTATCCCAAAGCATCCTCTAGAGAGAGCCAGTAGGCACCATTTCCAGTGTGACAGATAGACACTACTGGAAATGTAATGCCAAGGAAGACATCTCAGTGGTAACCAAAGCTGGATTAAAGGCTTGGCTTGACAGAGATAAATATCCGAGTGAATTAAGAGATGAATCGAGTGCTCACTGCTTTGCACGGGTAGAAATCTAACACTTACACACTCAAGAAGCTCGCCTTTCACCAACCATCTGTAAATCCAGCCCAGATGGAAGCGATGCAAAGGCAAAGAATCAGATCCATTCATCTTTCTCTTTCCCATGGCAAGATCTCTCTTATACCCATTCAAACAGCAGAGACGTGCAGTTCTCAGTCCCATTTTTTCTACAGGTGGAAAACCCAACCTTCTGATTGCGTTTGGGCTACGACTGCTGGTGCCAGTTGGCAGAGACCGCCTTGCAGCAGTGACGCAAGAGACCATTTTTACTGCAGAACCACACAGTGCTGCAAAGAAGGGACTCGGTTGGGATGCAGAGGCGTTGCTTCCCAATCCACCAACTGCTCGCACTGCGACAAAACAATGTACTCTCACCTTCCCCCTGTCCTGGTTAAGTTTAGCACCTGCAAAGCACTGCAAGACAGGGAACGAAGAACCACCCAACAAGAAAGGTGTGCATTTGGTGCAGAGCTGGGAGCTCCCTGAGAACAGGGGAGCACTGCTAGGAAAGAGGCTGATCACAGCCAGCAGACACCAACCAGCCATTACCTTCATCATCAAGGGTGGGATAACTCCTGGCCGCACGGAGGTCGTACTGCGTTTCGTCCTTCTCAGAGGGGAGCTGGCTGGCTGAGAACGCAGCTGTTGGACCAGGAGTCTTGACAGCCAGCAAGGCACTGCGCCCTTTCTTTGAGGGAGATGACTTCAGGGCTGCAGGAGAAGAATGAGAAAGAGAAGAGAATTATCACCAACTAAAGTCACTCCAAAGGAACCCTTCCCTCCATAGGCAGAGGTGGCCCCGCTCGCTTCCCAGACAACGTGCTTACAGGAGTTCTTTCGGAACACCGTGTTGGTCATGAATTTGAAGAATCTCTCTGCATAGAAGCTGGGTCTGTGAACTGACACCGTGTCCTGGAAAGGAAGAAACCGCTGGTTCAGTTCAGAATTACTCCTCAAGGCAGAATCTCTAAAGCAGCCGATGCAATCTTTTCTATTCCAGCATTTAGCACTGATAGATCCTTAAAATGGAAAGGCTTAACTGAAATGATCTGATTAATGCTATAAATAAGCCTGAAGCACTGCCTTTCATTTGATTGCATTTGATTACGCTCCTGCTGTAATTTTATAATGGATTTTGGTGATTTTATTCCTTTAGAGACTTCCTGGATTTTTCAAATATTGACCTGATTACACACATGAAATTTCCTCTGGCTTTGCTGGCTGACATTTACAGCACACCTGGCTTTACACACCAGCACTCAGCCAAGGGTCCCCACACACATTCCATACTTCTAATGGACCTGGTGTGTCTGCTTCTGATGTCGCTGTGCTGCTGTGACCTGGCATCTCCCCCTCTCCTGCGTTACTTTGTGAAGGGAAGCTTGGATATGCAATGCTGACAAACAGTTCCTATATCTTGAGGATGGTCTTTTTAAACACACACCTACTGCTGCTGCTGGAGATGAGAGCAGGGAAACACTGCGAGGGGTTTATTAGTAGATAGCTTACTGGAGAGGAACCGCAGTCAATCACCAAACAGAGCCAAGGCAATGCTCCTCAGCACACATGAAGGCACATGCCTTGCACACACAGCTCCTGCTAACACAGGGAGGAGGAAAATGACAGATGGGAGCAGAGGAGGAGAGCTGGTAGCATGACAGCTAAGTGTGTGAGGAGGTGGAGTGTGCAAGAAAACCTGACTGGGAATAAGTCGTACTACACCGCTGCGGAGGCATAAGAGGCAAGAACTATTCCTTTCATCAGCTTCAACTGTACCACTTTAGGGACTATAAATAGCAAGGTAACTGGCACCAAGCAGCGCGAGCCAAGGCAGGTAACCTGCTGAGGGCACCCCCTGCACTCACCCCATCATGGACAAGGGCCTTCCAGGTATGTTCCAGCTTCTTGATGAACCTAATTTCAGGGAGGAAGCAGAGAAAAGGAAAGATTCAACTTCTGGCACGTACTTGGTGCCAGAGCCACCTTCCACGACCCACACAGGAGTGCTCAGTGAGCTGCTGATCCTCACTGTGCGGAGCATAGCTTTGCTCCAGCCAGGAGTTCAGCAGAGCACAACCATCAGCTGGCTCAGGACTGCATGGGAACCCTCCAGGGAAGGAGCAGGGCTGCAAATCTGCAGCAAATCCCCGTCCCTCCCTGGCTCTGTGCTGCCCATCCCAGGCAGTGATGGGGAATTCCTTTAAGAACAACTCATTGTACCTTAGGCAAACAGCTCGGAGTCACCAGCTGTTCTAAGGACAAGATAAAAATCCAGAGCTCCCAACACACATTAGACAGCTTTAAGTAACCTGCCCACACGCCATCAAACTCTTCAGGAGAGGAAAATCTTGCTTTCATTCAGTATGAAAATAGATGGAGCACGCTTAGAGGACAGATGACTGCAGAGGCACCTACCTGTACGACTGAAGGATATCTATAATTCCCACGTGCAGCAGGAGACGCTCTCCTTTGCCATTCACTGCTGGGATTCCTCCCATCCTGCAGGTGAAACAAGGCCACGGTGAGTACAGACTTAAAAAGAAGAGCTGTTGGGTCCTGGGATGGAGGAAGGGTGGTGACAGAGCTGGAAGGAGGGGAAGCTGATGTGGTGGTCAGACAGAATGAAACCTACCAGCAGCCACCTACCCACCCGGCCCATCCTACACAGGGGCTGCCAGCCTGGATCACCAAACGTGAGATATCAGGTCAGCACCTGTGTTGTGTGACAGCTGCTCCACTGGGGCCAGAAAACACCGTAAGGATTTTTCTTAGCTATGGGATATTTCATTCTGAGGATCGGATCTGTTATCAAATCAGCACGAGCTGCCAATAAAAGGCAGCAGATCTGTAAGGACAAAGGTATTCCTTAATATCAGCCAAAGGTGCAGCAGCACCAGCACACAACAGAAGCACGCAAGCATAAAGCAGGCCACTACAATTAGGGATGCTTTTTGAACGAATGGAAACACCAAACTACTTCCTGGCTCCACTGTGACTGATCCTCCACTGAAACCGGAGCAGCTGGTTCCACAGAGTGTGGCTGCCAGCAGCCAGCACAGCAAAACGCAGCATTTGGTAGCAAAGTCCACAGGGCCAGCAGGACAGCCAGGAGGAACCGCCAGCCCCCACGGAGCACAGATGGGGCAGACCCTGGTGCACTGCTCCATCAGTTACATGGCTGATCGTGCTGGGGTGGCTTCGGGCAGCAGTGCCACAGCCCCAGGAGAGCTGTAAGCAGCCCTCAGTTTGAGGTTTACTCTGCCCCCCCCACCCCACCCAGCAGGAGGGGCCCAGGTTTCCACCTACGTGTCATCTGTGTCTATGGACTCCCCCCGGGCAGCCCCACCCTGGATGGATTCCATGGCTGTGGAGTAAAGTGCCTTTTGCCCCACGGGACGCTTCTCATCCGACGTGCTGTGCGCTCCCTCAGACTGCCGCTCCCGCTCTTGCTGGTCGATGTTATGGACACCGAGCAGCAGGCTGTAGTCCATGATTTTAAAGCTTTCCAACACCTGCAAGTCAGTACAGAATTGAAGAGCAAAGACAGAAAAAGCACAAGTCAGCTGTGCAAACAAAGCAAGACCCCGAAGTGTGGGACAGCCCATCTGCGTTTGTGCTTTGCCAGAGCTTGAACATTTCTGATCAGTAAACACCTCTGGATTCTGCAGAATCTGGCCATCCCACAACCCAAAGGGATGAAGGCTCACAAGTAACACATCACTGTAAGAAGAACGCTGGCGCTGCCACCCAGAGAGCTGCAGATTCCCCATCCTTGGAAGTGCTCAAGGCCACAGATAAGGCTCCGTGCAGCCCGAGCTAGTGGGGGGCAGCCAGCCCAGGCAGGGTTGGGGCTGGATTAGCTTTACGGTCCCATCCAACCAACCACTCTGTGACTCCATGATAAATACCTGTTACACGTCACATAGGAAAATGTATTTAGTCCCAAGAGCCCAGCTACAACTGGCAAGACTGCCACAGTTTGATGCCCAAGGTAAAAGGATGCCTTAATCCTCTGAGCCTGCTACAAGATTCAACTCCACTGCTTCGCCTTCATCATAAAGAGCAGCAGCAGGACTTCTCCTGCTTTGGGGTTAGCAGGTTCACAATACTCTCAGTTGTTTGTTGTTTGTCTAACTTTGTTACCCCACTCCCCCAGTCGTCCCCTCCTTACCAGACAGTCTCGCTGCAACGTCTTCACCAACGCACTGAAGGTGTCTGCATCCAACATCAGGCCCTCGGGCATGTCCTGAATGAAGTCCAGGTCTTTGTACGTGGGGCTGGACTTCTCTTTCTCCTTCTTGGATGCCCGGCGTTTGTAGGTTGAGCCTTTCAGGTCGAACTTCAGGTGCATCTTCACCACCCGAGGCAGAATGTTGTTCATCACGACCACGCGGATATTTTTGCCCCCCGACTGCACACAGTAGAGTCCATAAAACTTTGGCAGCAGCGTCCGTGGGTTCTGGTTCAGGTTCTGCAGTGGGGTTGGAAAAAGCACCGGGAAAGGTCATTTGGAACAGGACTCCCAGTGATCCAACACAGAGCGCATGAACGAGGCAGCCAGGCTATGGATTCATCACCCCGAGATGCTCTGAACTTGACATAAGAGCTGTTACATCTCTGACAAACTCCTGCATTTCAGTGGCTCTGGAACCTCAAAATACCACCAGGCCTTGAGTGCAGGGAATGGGATGTTCAGAGCTCTCTGGGCAAATAACCAAGTCCGGAAATTCCCTGCTTTCCCCATCAACAGCAGCTAAAAAAGGGAAACTGAACTGGAGGAGAAAAACACAAATAAGTGGGAACTTCAGGTTTAAAAATAGCCGCTCTCTTTGGCTCTCCTGAAGTGTCAGAACACTTAAAAATAAAGATTAAACAAAACAACATCAATTTCCTCCTCCTCCTCCTGGAGAGCTGCTGTACAACACGCAGATGGGCAGAGAGCACGGACATCCTGCTGCACCGCCGCGTCCTTTTGTTAGACAGCCGCACTCTTAGGAATGACACGACGGACGTGATTTGCTTGTTCAGCTTTGGGAGAGTTTGGGAAGGAAACAGAACATCTCTGCAGGCTGTGATGGGAGGACAGCCCTGACAGCTCCTGACAGACAGCAGCAGCTGCACTGAATTCCCCACTCTCACCTCCCCTCACCTGGCTGGGTGCAGCAGTGAGCCCCACTCATCGGCGTGCTGCACTGTGAGCTGAAAGCAACAGAGGCAGCCAAGGAGAATGCAAAGCCCACGGCCCAGCTCTAAAGGAACTGGAATGAACTTCCTCTGCCACAAGAATCACGGGTGGACAACGTGCCCTGTGTAGGGCTTGGGACAGAAATCTGCCACTGCAAACCCAGCCCCCGGTGCTGGCTGATACCCACCATGTAGTAACCAGGAAGGAGCTTCTGGAGGAATTCAGCTTCTTTGTGCATCACAGTTTTTATGATGAATTCATCGTCGCTGGTGACATAGAAGAGGGAGCCGCTGGCACCAGGGTTGGACAGCTCTATCAGGGGCTCGTTACATAATGAGTACTAGGGAGGAAAAAGATGATGCTTTCAGCCCTAGCTCACTGCACACTGAGCTCTATGACCTTGAGGGCTTTCCCCAGCACGCTGCCTACCCGGCAGATTAAGGGGTAGCAAAGCTCAAAAGAGAATTATTTTCATTATAGGTTAGGTCTAAGCAGCAAAGCTGATGGACAATTTACAATTAGAGAGAGATTACAGTTCAGAGCATCCCAACTGCTCAGAATCAAGCTAATCTTCTGCTTTCAGCAACATCCAGGCTTCATAATGACATCTTATCTTCTCCCATTGTGCGTATCTGTGTGTATCGCATCGAGGCTCCTTTCAGCACAGACAGAAAGATAGGATTTTAAGAGACACGCCAGTCTGCTCTGGGTATCTGTGCTGGAAGGAACATGATGCTCCTCTGCTCTCAGCAGGCCTCGTGCTGCCCTGCTCTACAGATGTGTTTTACAGCCACATCTCCCCTCGCTCCGGCTGGAAACACACAGAAAGCACGAGAGCAGGTGTGCAAACAGAAAGAAAGGGATGAGCGCTCAGAACAGCGAGGGGTGCTGCATTGGGAGGACATTTCTAGACACCAGGATGCAAGATGCAGGTCCTCAGCAGAAACAGGAACACAACACTCAAGTGCAGACGTGCACTTTGCAGTGAGGCACCAACCCTGGGGTGTCTGTGTGGGTCAATCAGGCCCCACGTGAGCTGCCGGAGCATGAGGTGAGGTGAGGAGAGGAAGGCAGGGGACGTGAGGGCCATAATCAGAGAAATAAATGCTCGTCATCACGTACTGAAGGCAGCTTCCAGCACCGCGCAGATTAATGATCCAAGACTTTATCAAGTTAATTATCTCATGCATAATTAAAGGCATTTGCTGCTGTGGCAGGCAAGAGAGAATCGGGGGAAGCAGAAGCAACAAATCAGAGCCGTGACCTTTGCAGCTGAGCAGGCTCTGTGCCTCACCCGGGTTCTGAGCCACTCATCAAATCAGGCAGCGTTATCTCGGCTGGCACAGATGGGGAGCGCAGTGACTGTCAAGCCATGCAATGGCACAGGCTCGTTTCTGCTTGTATGTTTACAGCTATGGTTACCCCTGCCTACTGCTGAAGTCAGAAAAAAAGCGGCTGTTAGAAAGTGGGGAGGGTGGGAGCTCATTTGGATGAGCTTTTTATCCCCTGAGCAAACATGCATGGGACCTAATTCAACCCCAGCGCACTCCAAGCCTCAGCAGCCTGCAGCTCTGGGTAGTTTAAAAACAGCTCTGAGGAGCTTTCCGAGCACAGGAACAAGCCGTGCGTTATTCTGTCTTCATAAGATGATTAACATAACTACATTCACATAGTTCTCAAGTGAGTACACAAGGACAAATTCCCATCTTTGTCCTCGGAGCCCCAGGGGACATTACAGGGTTGCAGCCAGCTGAACACAGCCCCTTTTGCTGGTAAACACAGCGAGTTATTGTCAGGGACAGCGACAGAGGGAACCCCACAACAGCTTGTGCAGCACACACTTGAAGCAGGTCATCCCCCTTCCCTGCAGTGTGAGCTCACAGCAGACACAGGCTTTGGTTGAGTGGTGCTGGCCTTATCCCCCAGAGCTGAAGAGGAGCCCCAAAGGCGCAGCCTCCTCCCACTCCTTGCTGAGATTGAGACAGCCTCAATTTAGGGGTCCTTTTACTGTATTACTCTCAAATAATGGGCAAACACAAGTCCAAAAATACATCCATACCAAATAATCATCTGGACGAATCCCAAAGAGCTCCCGGAAGTACCGAAAAGCCACCGGTGCGTAGGTTTTGAACCTGAAGTCGGCATAATGGTGAGCTGGGGTGAGGTTACTTCCTTCACTGCACAAAACAGACATGAGAGGTGTTACCATTCACAGGCTGCTGTATGGGAGGGATAAACTGAGCCTCATAAAACGACACAAACAAACAAACAAACTGCCTTTCTTCTGTGGCTGGACAACAGCTGAGTGGGATTTAAATTACCTGCCACAACCTACTTCCAAAGAACGCAAGGAACAGCCACTTGCCAAGCAGGATGTATTTACATGGAGAATACAGCTCTTGGGAGCTCTGTTTGTTTACAGAGGTGAAGAGCTCTAGAATGAGCCTCTCCCATCTCAAACTCAGTGTAATTTTGAGGCAGATATCCTACAGACAGAAGGAAGAGCACACAGCAAGGCTAACCCAAGCACACTTCCCACTGCGACATACGAAACGGATGCATCCATAAAGCACTGAGAGCATCCATCTCTGTCATCTAAAAACAGATGGAAGCTCTCTTGAAAGAATCAGTGAGAGGAAAAAGAAAGAACTCATCCGTTCGTTTTGTTTCCTTGTCTCCTTTACCTTGGGAAGAAAATGCTCTCCACCACATAGAAGTCCTGCATCAGGACATCTCTCTCCGGCTTGGAGCTCAGGTTGCCGACTGTGTACCCGATGCCCAGCTGGATGGCCCCCTTCAGGGTGGAGGAAGTGGTCTGGCAAGAAGGAAGGAGCCGAGTGTCAGTGCACACAGATTGTGGCTGTAACACTCCCTGCACTACAGCATGGCCATCCCTGTGCCTTCCATGACTGCCCTGAGCACTGCGTGCTGCTGAACAACCTCAGCCAGCTGCTGAACACATCCAATCAGACCTCTGTCTGCACTTTGCAAGACCACACAGTACAAGGGTGCTGCATAAAATCTAAGTCAGATCGGATGCTAAGCCAGGAAAGCTCAGCTGCCCCACTCCTGACCCCTGGCCCCAACTTCTCTGCCCACTACCAACGTGCTCCCCAGATCCAAACCTTCTTGTAGGTGGTTTCTCCAGAAGCATCGACGCTCCGATGACCGATCTTCTTTCCTTGGCCAGGCTGTCCTGGTAGTGACGGGCCCTGCAACAAAAGGGCACAGTGTCATCTCAGAATAGCTGGCCTGGCCAATGGGAACAAACAGAACAGTGCAGGCTGGACCAAGCCATAAGGACGGAGGGGTCCCAACTGCAAGCAGGTGCACCTGGCACTGGCAAGCTCAAACAAGACTCTTTGATTTATCCATCCATCCTTCAAGACAACAGGGCTGAAAATACCCAGTTCCCCCAACCCCAATGGGCCAGAGTCCATGGCAAAGACACTGAGCCAGGAGAGAAGCTCGTGCCTCCCGGCTGCTGGGATTCCCTGCATGCTTAGCTCTGATTTCTCATCGATTACAAACAGTGACGCGTTAAATCAAACTGCGAGAGGTTTGCTCTTAAAAATCCCATGCCCTCAGGTTTCACGGCAAGGCCTCACACTTCACTGGAGAAACAAGAGGCTGATAACGTGGATAACGCAACCCCGCTCCTGCGTTCACATGGAGATAATCCATTTAAGCAAGATCTCATTTGTTAACAGTTCAAAGGACAAGCCCACACAGGGCAAGCTGCAAAAACAGCTCCTCGTGAAGTTTTGCAAAGGAGGGAGCAGATGGCAGCTGCAATCCAGCAGAATGCCGATGCAACCCACTGGGGGAAGCTGCATGCAGCATCTATTGCAGCCCCAGCAGCAGCACTTGGGGCTTTGTGTCACTACAGCACAGCCAGGCCCTGGCAGCTCTTAAAGCAGCAATATCCAAGGTCACTTCCCAAGTGACAGAATTATATCACTGTCTCTCAGAGCTGCAGCAAACAGCAGATAATTTTGTTCAGACAGAAGTTCTTTGTGGTTTAGCTGTTAATCAGGAGTTTGCAGCTATTTCTGGTCCCGTACTTTGGGAACAAAGGGGCAGCCTCATCTCTCCCTCAAAACCTTCCTACTCCTCTTTGAGCATCCTCCTGCACGCCAGCCTGAGCTGCACCATCCTGCCCCTCCTCACGGCACACCACCACCCTCCCACAATAATAAGCCACAGACACTGGTTAAGCAATTCCCCTCATACGACAATCAGCAACAAGTCTCCTGCACACAGCCTGCGTTTAAGAAGTGGGGCTCATTCTGCACTGCTGCCCTGCTACAGGGCTCTGTGCTGCCTCATCCCACCGCCAGGAGCAGGTGAGGCCCTGCAGAAGCCCAGCATGCAGTCTCCATGCATTGCATTCTTCATTCATTGCATTCTCATTTCTCAGCACAGGGATTTCAAGACCATCTCACCTCGGTGATGGCTGCTTTCTTCGGTGCCAGACCTGAGGAGAGAAGGGCAGAGCATCACTAAAGACAGGCATGTGAGATTAAAACACCCAGACAACAACAGACTGCTTTGCTCATTCAAGCAAGCTGCAAAGCCCACCAAGCAGTCGTGCTGTTTCCATTGCCACCACTGCAGGAGCCCAAAGTTCCTGGGTTCACCCAAAGTCACACAGGCACCATTTCTCCCAGCAATCGTTTTTCATGGAGGTTTCAGCAGAGAGTCCTAAGACCCCACGTAAGTCATAGGGCTGTGCAACATCACAGCCAGCTACATCCAGAGGCCTACAGAGATGCTCACAAAGCTCCTTCCCAGCCACCCCACAATGCACACTGATCACTGGAACTATTGACAGAACCCAGCATCCAAACAGAACACAAAAATGAATCCACTGCTTATCTCCACTGCTGCCTTTGGAAGAAGCCACCATTTCTCCACTGCAGCCAATGGTGAGACATTAAGATTTGGCCTGCAGCCTTCAGATATAGGTCCAGAGCTGGGAAGAGCAGCCAAAACCACCTCATCCCAGTGGTGTTTTGAGCAGCCTGCAGTTCAGCCTCCCAATCCAAGTGCTTTGCCTGCATATGCAAAGCTGGAACAGCTTTGTTTTGGTGTTTTGCTTTAAATCACTGCCTTCACTTGCATGGGTTGAAATCCAGCTAATCCACAGCACAGCCATAAAGCAGACAGGGCGAGCACCAACGGAGCACAGCACTGCTTGCCTCAGAGAATCTGGAGCTGAAACAGCAGTTCTTTGGCCCATGACAACAGACTTTTCTGGTCACAAACCACAAAGCCCAGCAATGGGCAGGGCAGGGGGATCCACAGCACTGGAAGGGCTGGGGTGCTGCCCCACGCAGCCACGAGCCCTGCTAATCTCTTTGCTGTGCTTTGTCACAATTCCAGAGCAGGAGATTATCTTTAATTTTGTGATAATTACAACAAGCTGCTTTCGTTGCCAGCTTTTAAGTGTCTGCTGCTGTACACGTACCAAGTGTGGGATCAACACCAATTGCTCGTAGGAAGGTCCCAAGGCGAGGACTGGGGACCTCCAGGAGAAACAACACTTCAGGTGCACAAGGGAATCAGCAGCAAAACCTCTCCAAGGAGGAAAAAAATCGGCTTTATGAAATCAACTCTAGGCAGAACATGGGGAAAAAACCCTTCCACCGGCTCAACATGCTGACAGATGGCCCTGCACAAACCCAGCGCGGGGGCTGCGCAGCCACGAGAGCCGGCACTCGGGTCTGAGGGGCACCAGAGCCGTGCAGGGGGAAGTCTGGATGCTCAGCAAGCTAATTGAAATGATTCTTATCCGATTTGGTGCAGCTTAGTGCGGGCGGAAGCGTTTGGTGTGGCTCTGGTTGGAGAAGTGTGGGCCGGCCTCAGCCCTGTGCCTGCTGCGGGGCTCTGCGATGCTCGGCACACGCTTGACCGGCTGCCTTCAGCTCTTCTCACCCACACGCTGCTCTCACTCAATCCGATGCCGTGCTGCTCTCCGTTCCCAGCTCTGGCTTTGTCTCCATTGCTTCCATTTGCCTCTCAGCACAGCCCGGCCGGCTCCTGCACTGTAGCCACAGCCAGAGGGACGCCATCAGCCCCAAACCTGCACGCCTTGGCTCCAGCACGTGCCCCAGCTTGGTTCTGCATTTAGCTCTGCCCCTCCTCCAGATTAGATAACCCATTTCTGCTCTTACGCAACACGCTGTGCCAACACATTCACACTCTGAGGTCTCCAGGCCCCTCGCTTCCCATTCATGTTGATGTAGGCAGAAGGCTCAGCAAGGAACCCGCATCTTCAGCTCCATCCTCCTCATCAGAGCCCTCAAGTCAGTGAGCAGCGCAGTGCAGGGCTGGGGCACTCCCTGGGTGCTGGGAACACAACAGTGCTGTGACTGCAACTAAATACATGGAATACATGCAGATGTCCAGTGGGAATTTTGCTTCTGTTCAATGATGATAGAGACAGCACGAGCAAACCCTTTGGACTGGAGGAGGTGAAGGCTGTGAGCACAGCGCTGGGATCCGCTTGGGCTGCCCCACACTGTCTGCTTTAGGGCATGAGCTGGGAAAGGCAAGGGCTGTGCACAGGGAGCAGATGTGTAGTGGGAGAAATAAGGACAGAAAGGCTGGAAGTGCAGCGTGTCCATCCAGAGAGACAGCTGCTGCTCTCCATAAGGGTCTGCTGAGAAAATGAAACGAAGGCAACAGAACTGCAACTGGGAGAAGATGCCAGGAAACAAGCCTTGGCCAGGAGCAGTGCCCCAATTGGCACACGGGGGAAGCAGCCCCCAAACTTCTCACAGATGAAGTGCAGCATATGGCACTGAGCGGCCCGAAGCAATGGGCTGGGAGGAGCAGGGCAGGAGCAGGGACAGGACGTGCAGCAGCCACTCTGAGAAGGCAGCTCCTTACACCCTGCCCTTCCCAGCCACAATGACCTACTTCTGATCACTGTGTGCACTTTCTCCTCTTTGGGCAACAACTTTGGACTGGCAAATGATGCCAGTCACTTCCCTAAATGATGCCCTGATGGCACTGCACTCTCTTCCATGCCAACGCTGCACCCTGCTCTCCTTTCCCACCCCTTCCCCTTGTTCACTTGAGCATAAACTTGCTGGGGACAGAAAGTGCTCCATGTACTGCAAGGCAGGATGGGGCTCTGGGGCACAGAGACAGTGTGCTCCATCCCACAACGGGCACCAGACCCACACCCAGCCCTGCACATCACCACCAGCACGTGGGGCTGCCATGAAGAAATGGTTCTGCACCGAAGGCAGCCATCAGCCCTGCCTCGTATTCATCTGTTCAGTCAGGCCAGGGATGGGGTGGGGATGCTGTGGGGGGTTGAAGCCTCCCTGCCCAGAGCTGCTCCCAGGATGCAGGTGCAGAGTAGCATCAGTCCTTCGGGATGCGGGTTGCTGAGGCAGGATGTGCCCTGCTAAAACGTTTCCTTGACAACTAACCAGAAAAGCGCTTACAGCAGAGAAGGCCAATTACAGCAGGGAACGAGCAGGACAAGCTGGGGGAAATGAAATTTAAAAAGAACTGATTTGTTTCCTTGTCTCCCATCAGCTGCATGTAGGAAAAGGACCATTTCAGAGCGCCTATAGCCCGAACCTTGTGACACAGCTGACAAAAAAGCCAAACAAAAACCTCATCAAGAGGAGCCCACAATAGCTGACATCCAATAGTGGAGAAGGCTGCAGCCGCTCGGCTCCGCTGCGGTTATGCAACCCAGGGGGATGGATGCTCAGCCTCTGTCTGCTGGATGGGAAAGGTGCAGCCTTATCTGAACGCAGTGTTCCTGCTGCAGGAGGACGGCGGAGATGAGCAAAACACGCTCCTGGCACATCCCAGAGCGGGGTGAGCGTGAGATGGGCCCAAGGTCAGCACTCTGCAGCCTCCTCCCAGCCCCGGCTTTGCTCCTCAGTGCAGCCTTCAAGCCCAAGTCTGCCTAAAATTCAAGCAAAGCTTGATTAGGATTAATTAGAGGCAGTGAGCAGCACGGCAGGAAGCGCAGCCTCTCCGGGATGGAGCCAGCTCTGCATCCATGACACTGCAGCAAAACCACGACGCTAATTTAGAACGAGGTCATTACAGGCTGGAGGACTTTGAAGCTATGGCAAGGGCCAGCTGCCCCCGGCCTTTGCTGGGGGGTAGGATCAGCTCTGCACTCCTGCACACAGGGCTGTGCCAGGCAGAGGGAGGCGGTGGCTGGAAAAATGAACCTCACCGGAGCCAGTCCCAAACTCCTGGAGCTGAAAAACAGGCTGGGATGTAGCAATGGAGAGAGCCAGGCCCCCACGGAGTCATTAAGTCGGAGCAGATCTTTACGATGCTCCAGTCCAACCCCATCCCACCATGCCCACCGACCCCAAGTGCCACATCTCCGTGGCTTCGGAGCCCCTCCAGGGATGGAGACTCCACCTCTCCCTGGGCAGCCGTGCCAGCACCCTTCCAAACAAGCTGCACCTACCATCCAACCAGAACCCAGCCTGGTCTGAAGGCCACAAATCATCCCGAAGACACACCTGGATTTTCAAGGAGCGAGGTATTTCCTGATTTACTCCAGCCAAAGCTGCTCGCCTCAATCCTCTAAGATTTAATTCCCCTCTTGCTAATGTCGCCTGACAGAGATTTTCCTGGGGGTGTTCGCACACTGAGGGCTAAAAGGGGATTTCAGAAGTGGGTCGCAGAACTGCGTCAGGGGGGGGTCAGGCTGGGCGATAGGAAAGGTTCAGCAGCAGAGGGCGGTGGGCACGGAGGGGGTTCCTCATGTTCCCTTCCCTTGCTGAGGCCGTTTGTGCTCTCTGTGCCCACAGTGCTGTGGTCCAACTCTCCCACTCCATGCTAACAAAGGCACCTGAACAGATGGAACAGAACAATCCACAGCAGAACAAGCTCCAAAGACGATGTGATGATGTGATGATGTGTGCTGCTCACCCCAAAGGTGCTGGGGGACGCTGCAGGTTTCCAGCACGCATCCATGGCCGGAGCTGCACTGCTGGGGATCCAGAGCAGAACACATTGCCCCAGAGGCCAGGGGGAACTTCATGTGTTGTTTTCAACACAGCACATCACAGTGCGAGTCTCAAGGCTCAGAGCAGTTGAACATTGGCAGCTCTCTGTGCAAAGAGCCCGAGGCAGCTGTGAGGAAGCAGAGCCAGAAGCTGCAGAGCCACGAAGGACGGATGTGACCCAACATGGAGCCCAACAGCAGCACTGCCTCTCCAGCCCCACTTTGCTGAAACGGGTGCGTCAGTTTTGCCAGCACTTCAAGGCCAGCCATAAGGCAAAGGACATATGGGGAGAGCTCTCTTGGCAAGTCAAAGCAACCCAAAAGCAGAAGCTCTAATAGAAACAAGAAATAACAGGCAGCACTTGCCACTTCTGTCTACGATCCGCTCATTCCTCCTTGGGATGAGCAGCTGCCATTCAGGCAGGTCCCATCACTGCCTCCCACAGCCCTCACAGGACACACAGGACTTCCCTGGGCTTTCAGAGGGGACAGAAAAGCAAATTGCTTCTGCCCCCCACACTGAACCACCACAGAAAGCACCAGCAGCGCTGTGAAGGAACGTGAACCTCAGCTGCTCCTCTGCACATATACAGCACCTCACTAAAAGAAACCAGGCCACCCAACCAGGCAACCAGAGCAAATCACCTTCATTTTACTTTGCAAAAGTAGAAACCCACGTTTCTGGGCCTTATGCCAAGCATGAAGGTTTTCCTTAAATCCCGCTGATCTTCAGGAGGACCTTGGGTAAAATCCAGCCCACGGACACAGCTTTGGGAAAGCTCTGCTTGGAGAGGCCAGGATGTTCCCAACCTGATGGAGCCGAGCTGAAGTGGAAACAGAAAGGAGCAGGGTCTGAGAGCAGCACAAACCGAACCTCAATCACCCGCAGGCTGCAAGCATCAGCACTGGGAATAGGGTGTGTTCACACTGTGACTGCAGCACTGCCATCACTGCTGCCCAATTGCAACTGGAGGAAGAAAAACAACAAGTGAAGAGCCAGGAGCTCGGGAGGACGCTGCTAGTTTGCCCTTCAAACCAAACATGTTCCACTCACAAATGAGCAATTTCACCCTAAGAATTCTCTCCCGCTGCTGGGACGGGATGGCAGATTGAGACAACCTCTCTGATTTCATACAGGGCGGAATAAGAGCAGTGCTGCCCACCTCCTCCCTGCCCACCCCTCCAGACTGTCTGTCTGTGTCCCCATCAGCTTCAAAGCAAGCAGCAATTTCCGCCGAGAACAGATCCTGCTAATTACAGCCCTGTGCCCTGCAATGAGCTGCAGGTGTCCCGCTGCTGATGGGGCACCGCCAGAGTCGCAGTCAGTGGCTCTGGATGCAGCTGCAGTTGGTGCAGCTGCCCATAGGGACGGTTCCACCACCACCCCATGTCCTGTAAGTTGCCTCCTTGGCAATCCTCATGCTACAAAATAACGTGATCCTTCTCAAATCCCTTTGTTCCTGCTGCTCATAGTGAAGAGAACCGCTACGTAACGCACAGATTCTGGAGCACCATCACAACCCAACCCTTCCCACTGAGGGAGCACCATGTACTGCCCGGCCAGCACTGGGAACACGCCTGGCAGCCCAAAGAGACAACCGGGCCCAGCAAAACACAAGGGCAGAAGCAATGTGCAACGAGAGTGGCTCCCTCGGTCAGGGCACTGCCCAGCCCTATTTCAGCACTCAGCTGCCTGCATCTGAATGATGGCTGTGCTGGGGAAAGAAAACAAGTGTTAGAATTCCTGCTCCGACTTTTCAGGCTGCAATCACCTTATATGGGAAAATCATATTTATTTACTAAGGCTGTGCATCCCATGCAGCCTTCAACGGCCATGCCAGCGACTTGCTCCCACCATGGCTCCCAATCACATGCTGCGCCCACCAACCCCTCGTAGGGGCTGTTTGATCCCCCTGAACCCCAGCCCTGCTGGCTTCGTGGCCAAGCAGCAGCAAGCAGCCACCAGCCCCACTGCTGCATACCCTGCCATCCCAGCCTCCCTCCCCGGTCCAGGCTGATCCACTTCTTATAGGACAACTCATTTGCTGGAGCAGCCTGAATTCCATTTGCACCGCCTCGCTCCTTCCCTGCAGCTGAGCTGTGACTTATTGACTGTGAAGGAGCTGCGGGGTCTTTCTGAGTTGAGGGCACGGGGTGTTTCTGTGAGTGCTTTTGCCTTGCTGGCTCCCTCTGTCACCCTCTTACAGCACCATTTCACAGGAAAGAGGCATGTGACACCCACTGAGCTGTGCACCATAATCATGCTGAGGACCATGTTTACATTTGATTTTTCCTCAAGCTGATAAGCTCTCTCCAATTTCCCTCTCCATCACGTTGGTACAGATTGAGCGGCTCATGCCCCACGGGTTGGAATTCTTCTCTTATCTCTCATCTGCTCACTGGAAAACAGAAAGGCTTTCAGCAGCCCTTCAGTTATCTTTGCAGAGGGAAGGGCTGCAGAGCTCTGTAAGTGGCATCCAACACTGCCCCAGTGCCTCTGGGGTTTAGTCCATTCCCAACACACAGAGACCCCCACGCATCACCACAGCTCCTAAAGCAGAGGGATTCAGCCCCAAAGAACGTTCTGTCCCCGCTGTAAGCGACGGGCAGGCTGCGACCCGAGCAACAGGAACAATGAGAAATGGAAACAGACCGAAACCAACTCTCAGCCCAATGGGGAATGAGGATTTCTAGACTCCACCTTTGCAAGGAGAGGGAGGAGAACACTCTATCTGTTCTGCTCTCAGTTCTTACTGTGAGCTGCCGGCAATGCGACCCCCAGGACAGAAGCAGCCCCCCAGGGGAACGTTGTCCTCCCCCAGCTCCTGGGGACAGGACACCTCAGCCCGAAAGCTTTTAATGCCCGCTGCACTCAGAGCTCCCCAACCGCCCCCAGCAGCTCCGAGCCCTGCACCAACACCAGCAAACAACCCCCCACGCTGCCTGCAGCTCCTTCCCAGGACGAGGGGCAGGAAGGAGCCTTGCACACACTCAGCTTTTTCAAACTCCCTTTTCAGCCGCAGTGATTGCAAAACTCGCAAAACCTCAAGGCCTTGTTTTCACAGAGATGGATTAGCCCTGTTTGCTCACGAGCGTGCCTGGCTGCCGGCACTACGCTGCTTTCCTCCTTCAAAACGCACCCCGAGGGCTCCCACAGCTCAGTCCTGTGGGGGTCTCACTGAGCAGCAGCTCTCTTCAGCCTTCCACATCCTATAGGGGTCTCACCGCCTCCAATGGGGATCCAAACAGCGATGGTGCAGCACTACATGGAGGTGCCGTGATTGGGAGTCACTGAAACAGGACGAGGTGAGCACAAGGGCTCCATGCACGGCCCCATCTGCTGCAGGTGGCAGAGCTGAACCCATCTGCTGCTGCGGTGCCACCAGGCCTAAGGGCTCCTTCCAGAAAACACTCGGGGCTGCTTTACTGCTGTCCACAGCTATAGGAGCTCTGGGCGACACAGCTTGGGCTCTGCTTAAGTGAGCAGCGTGCAGCTTGATTCAAAGAAATGATGTAAATAGCGAAGCATTGGTGTGGTTACCAGCTCCACTTCATCTCTGCTGTCAGTAAGACCCCGCAGGCTCGGGAAATGCAGGCGCACTTGCGATGGGCAGAGAAGCACGCAGGGCTGAGCACCGGCCTGCACAGATACTCGGTTTTGGACTGAGCACCAAACAACCGCACAGAGACACAGAGGGGGGAACGTCCATCACAGCAGACACGGAGCGCACAGCTACACGGCTCCCCTCCCCTCCCTCCGCGCTCCCCAGCAGCGCAGCTGAGGGCTGTCGGCCCCACGAGCTGAGGGGCACGCAGGCAGCCGGGGGCCGGCGGGACAGAGGATGTCTCTAAATGACCACGAACCACCGCCGGGTTCGGTGCGAGCGCGGATCCCCGCCGACAGACCCGGTCCGGCTGTCAGCCCGCACCTCGCTGCTGCGGAGGGACCCCGGGCACAGACAACCAAAGCCGATCCTACGGCCATTAACGAAGCCCGGACGTTGCCGCACGGAGCCCCGGGGTCGGTCTGTGTGTGAGCGCGGCCCCGAGGACACGGAGCTCCCGCCCACCCCCCGCGTCCCCCAAAGGGCGGAACCATCCGGGGTGGGGGGGGGCATCAGGAGCGGCCCACGCCGAACCCGGGGGCGGCGCCGGGAGGAACCACGACGAGCTGGAACGGGGGGTGGGGGGGGGCACGGCCCGGGGGGGGACTCGGCCCGGCGGGGTCCGCGGGGGACGTTACCTCCTGCCGCGTCCGGTCCCCCCGCGCCGGCCTCCGGGGTGATGGCGCCGGCCCCCGCCACGGCCGAGCCCTCCGCCTCCTCGGGCACCTCCGGCACCTCCAGCTCCATGGCCGCCGCCAAGGGCACGGCACGGCAGGGCACGGCAGGCCCCCGCCGCCGCCGCCGAGCTCCTCCCGGCTCCGGCCGCCGCTGCCGCTGAGGAGCCTGGGAACGATGGGGACCATAGAGCGCGGGAGGCGCCGCGGCCAGACACGCCCCGGCGGCTCAGGGCGGAAGTGGGCCGCGGCTACAGCCGGAAGTGGGGCCGCCCCCTTCCGCCAGAACTAATCGCGACGCGGAGTCTGAGTGTCGCGATAGTCCTTGGGACCGGGACCGAATCGGGACCGGAACCTGGGCCGGGATGGGACGGGAGGCGCGGGGACGGGAATGGGGCCCAGCGCACCATAGAGCGGCGGAGATAGAGCGGCGCCAGCCGTGCCGGGGCTCAGAGGGCGGGACATGCGCGTCGCTAAGGCAACGGGGGCGGGGCCGGGCCGTTGCCATGGCAGCGGGGTCCGCTGCTCCCCGCCGTCGGGGCCCCCGTTGCCGGGCCCGGTGCGTCGGAACTCGCTCCGTGTCGTGGATCCGCTCCGTCCCGAAGCCCCCTCGGCCCCGCCGTGTCCTGCAGCCCCGGGCCGAGCCCCGCGTCCTCCGGCACCACCTGGCGGCGGCCGGGCCTGGGAGACACTGCGGCGGGCAGCTCCGAGCGCGGCGTGGCCCGGGGGCGGCTGTGTTCCCGGTTGTGTCCGGATGTTCCCGGTTGTGTGTCCGGCGGTGTCCCCGGATGTGTCCGGTTGTGTTCCCGGCTCCGGCCGTGGCTGCCCCGGGCTGTGAACCCCGCCTGGCAATGGGCCGCGTTCCACGCCAGCCCTAATGATGCTGCTCGGCCGCCCCGCCGTGCCCCCGGGGGGCCTGGGCCGCGTTCCTGAGAGGGAGGGGACCGGGACGGGACCGTCGGAGCTGCCCCGTCCTCCTGCGAGACGAGCGGCGGCAGCGGGACCGGACCGCCGCCATGAGCCCGAGCCCGGGGTGGCCGCTGGTGGCGGGGACGTTCCGCAGGAGCTGGTCCCCCCGCGACGCCCCGGCACGGAGCCTCGTCCCGCCGCAGCCCCGCGGGAACCGAAGTGCTGCTGGAGCTGCGAGCGGCGTGGAGCTGATCTCCGTGGCCGGAATCCCACCCGGCGGGAGGAGGAAGGACCTCCGGCCCGTAGTGAGGTGGGGGCCCGGCGGGAGGGACGGGAAGAAAAGCGGGTGGAGCCACCGCTGGGCGGCAGGGGGTCGGGCGGCCCCGGCGTGGGTGCAGCCGGCAGCACAAGCGGCACGGAATCCAGAGGCTGGGAAGGGGGAAATAGCGCCCCGTCCTCAGGCACTGCCACCCCAAAGTGCCCAGGTGTCTGTACCTGAGAATGGGAGCAGATGTGGCTGAGCCACTATCCTGGGGGAACAGCAGAGACAGGGACCCCCAGCTCCTGTTGTGTCCCTCCCGCAGGCAGCACCTGGCCCACAAAGGGTTACGCAAGGCAGCACCCAGGAGTGTCACCGCTGCCACCAGCCCTGGCGCTCAGCTCCTTCCTGGTCAGATTCAGCCGCGGGGGACGAGCCACAACGCGGTGAGTGCTGGGGGACGGGGACACAGCTCTGGGCTCCCGCCGGCCCCGGGAGGGTGGGGGTCTGAGGACCCTCCTGGAGTTCTGCCCCAAGCACAGGGGGAGAGCACAGGGCAACCTGCACGCTGGCAGGGAGACCTGAGCAGGTTGTGGGGCAGAGCCCTCCTCGGGGTGCCGTGGCTGCAAACTGTGTAGGCTTGAGGATGCAGGGCTGGAACCCTGCCACTGTGGCTCCACACCCCAGCCTGGAGGCCATGCTTCCATCCCACCTTTGTACACCCGGCTGGGGCAGCTCCCAGCACCAGGACGGAGTCAGGATCAGCTCCGGGATGCAGCTGGGGCCCGGTCAGGTGTTGGGGGGCTGCTGTCAGGGCTGGGACCTCAGTGATGCCTTCATGCGTGGCTGATGCTTGACAGGAGATGGGTGGCTTGGCAGAACTGGGTAGACTGTGGGGGCCCTCCTAATGTGAGCGGGGCACGTGGGTCTCCTGGTGCACTGGGCTGGGCCATGGTCTGCTCAGCCCAGATACTGCCTCTCCTGGTGGGGCCACTTCGGGTGCGGGCTGGTTTCAGTCAGGAACCGGCTGAGCCGGCTCCTCTGGCTGCCAGCCTCGGCCCTTAGCTCGGGGCAGGGCCCCCAGGGAGGCTGAGGGCAGAATGGGGGCTTGGTGTCCCCACAGGCAATTCCCGGAGAGAGGGAGCTGCCTGTTGTCCCGTTGTTCCTTCAGTCCCACAAGGGCAGAGAGCTGCAGGATGCTAATGTGAGGTCAGTTCACCGTGTCCTAGTGATAGGTAGGGGGCACAGTCTGGGGTCCACTGAAGCTGTGGCTCCCTGTGGGCGGGTGCTGGGGCTGGTTTCGGTGGCCGGTGACGTTGGGTGCTGCGGGCCAGCCTCCTGGACTCTGCCCTGTGATCTCAGCCTGGGTCATTCCCAAGCTCAGGTGAATGATTACACCACTCTGCCTCATTTTGGGGCTCCTTTGGTGTGTCTGGAGCTGCACGCTTGCCCTGAGCTCTGCCCTCTGTGGGATTGTCCTCACTCACTGTGGCCCCAGGGACAGGCAGGGCCACTGACCACTGGGAGTCTTTGTTGATCTGCTGTGGCAGAACCAGTGGTGAATGGAAGCCCTGAGAACTCTGTTATGGGAGAGGCAGTGGCCATTCAGAGCCTTGACCGACTTGCTATGGCAGACCCATTGACCTTGTGCCGTGCAGTGCTGGAGTCCTGCCATGCCGTGCTGTGCCGTGCTGTGCTGTGCCATGCGGCGCCATGCGGTGCCGTGCCAACAAGAGCACAGATCCCCTGGCACCCTCCATGCCTGCCCGCCCAGCCCCATGTGGGCACACCCCGAGGCTGGCGGGGTGCGGCGGGAGGCGGGCTGTGCCAAGACGTGGCATTCCGTGCGTGCCGAGCTGTGCCGAGCTGTGCTGCAGGTGCCGAGCTGCGCTGCAGGTGCCGAGCTGTGCTGCAGGTGCAGAGCTGAGCCGCAGGTGCAGCAGCCACCCGCCGAGGCCCCGTGCCGCAGCATGGCCGTGCGCTTCCAGGTGCGCTGCTCGCCCGGGTGGGACCGGGAGATCGTGGGGAGGCCGCAGGGAGGTGACCGAGGTGGGCTCAGGGCCGGGGGGCAGAGCAGCTTATCCTGTACGGTTGGCGGCTGTGGGAGCAGGTGGGAGCCGGGCAGCGGTGGCACCGTGCAGAGCTGCCGGCTGTCCCTTCCCCGCTGCAGCATTACGGTCTCACCTCCATTTCCTTGGCTGTGGTTGATCCATCCCGGCGCTGCCCGGCCCTCCCGGTTTGTATTTCTGTGCCCAGATGACCCTTGAGATAGAGGCTGTAAAACAGCTGCTGGAGCCACCGCCCCATGGCAGCTTCCGCGGTCTCTCCAGCTTTGTCTGTGGGGTTTTCCCCGCCCGGGGCACAGATTCTGCATCTCTCTGGGGTTCTGGGAGCTGCTGGAGGGGATCCCAACCCCACACCCTGTGCAGAGCAGTGCTTCAGCCTGGGAGGGCACGGGAGCACCGTCAGAGGCAGCCCTGGGGGTCTGCTGGCTGCTGGGGCAGGGAGGGCAGTGGGGACACGGCAGTGGCAGCTGGTGGGGTGCCCCGTCCGCAGTGCCCTCGAAACCCCAGTGCCTGCAGCCCGGCTGATGCTGGAAGCTCTTGTTTCAACTCTGCCTTGCAGCCCAGAGCAGGGCAGAGGAAGGGGCTGGTGGCTGTGAAAAAGAGCCGGAGCCGATCCGCACCCCCAGCCCCTGGGCTGGAGCCGAGGTGCCGCTCAGCCTCAACGCTCGCCCTCCCTCACTTGCGTTGGCAGGTGGCTGCCATGGAGGAGATGCTGATCTGGGAGCAGCACACGGTGACGCTGAGCAAGGTGAGCTTGGCTGAGGTGGCTGTGGGATGGCGCTGCTGGGGACAGGCTGTGAGCCCCTCGCTGCCCCTCCCTGCCAGGACCCTCATCGGGGCTTTGGCTTTGCCGTTTCGGGTGGCCGGGACCGTCCCAACAAGGTGACTGGGGACACGGCTGTCATCGTCTCGGATGTGGTGTCCAGAGGACCGGCGTTTGGCCAGCTTCAGTGAGTGCACGGGGATGTGGGGACACCGTGGGGGTCATTGCTGCCAGCGGGGACGGGAAGGGCAGCAAATTGCTGCTGCAACCTGAGGCAGAGCCACGGCTGAACTTCCCTCACAGGAGGAAGGATCAAATCGTGATGGTGAACGGCCTTTCCATGGAGAATGTCTCATCCTCCTTTGCCATCCAGACACTCAAGACCTGCGGCAAGATCGCCAACATTGTGAGTGTGCCCTGCAGTGGGACGGCTCCGTGCTTGTCCCCATCCTGTCCCTGTGTCACTGGGCCTGGTTGCAGGGTGCATGGTGGCTTTGGGCAGCGCCTTGCTCCTGTTTTGCCACTGTGCTCTGCTACATTTCTGGTTCATTTCTGGGCAGGGAAATCACCTCATCCGCATCCCTTCCTTCTTTCTTTCCACCTGCAGACACTGAAAAGACAAAAGAAAATCCACCTCCCCATGAGCAAGAGCAGCCCTGCATCCCCTGCTGCAACCCGGCGCTACGACTCGGATGAGGACTATGACCCTCGTGGTGTGGATCCGGCCCTGCGCAGCGCCAGCCAGCACCGCTCCCGAGATGACCTGGACCACAACCAGGGCTACGATGGGGACTCGTCCAGTGAGAGGAGCTCAGGTCACCACCGGGATGACCGCCGCCACTACAAGTCGTCCCGCAGCCGAAGGCGAAGCCAGGACAGCAGCCACTGGAGGCAGAGCCCCGACAGCGGCTCAGAGCACAGGGGTTACAGCCGGCACCGCTCCACCAACAGCCTTGGCCACGAAGGGGACACCAACGGGCTGGAGCTGGTGTCCGGGTTCAAGAGGCTGCCGCGCCGGGATGTGCCGACGAAACCCATCACATCAGTGCTGGTGAAGAGGAAGGAGGATGAAGGTAGGGCCTGCCTGCACCCTCCGTCCCTGGGTCTTGTCCGGTTGGTGGCTGCGTGTTCTGGAGTGAGGCTTTAGCAGGCAGCACTGGGGCAATGGGTGCTGTGCTGCAGGCACTGAGCCTGCTGGCCTCAGCCCAGGGTGTCACAGCTCAGCTCTGGGGCTTGCTGACGGCCTGATGGGAGCTGGAGTGTGCTTGTGGGGTGGCGGCAAGTGGGAACTTGGAGGGGATCCTGCTTCTGCCCGGCCCCAGCTGCCATGGGCTCTCTGATGCAGAGTACGGCCTGAAGCTGGGCAGCCAGCTCTTCATCAAGCACATAGTGGAGAGCGGGCTGGCGGCGAGGCGCAGCTCCTTGCAGGAGGGAGACCTCATCCTGAAGGTATGGAGTAACAAGGGTTGCACGGCACCTTGCAAGATTCAGTATCTCCCTTTTGGGTGGGTTGTCGCTGGCTGGTGTCACTGCAGGGGACAAGCTGAGGGTGTCCCCATGGCACCAGCCCCATGCTGTGTGTGCGTGTCCCTGCTGGGGGAACTGCCAACAAACAGCTCAGGGGTTCGGGGTGTGACAGATGAAATGATGCTTGAGGTGCCTGGGGAGGGTAAAACTGAAGAACAGAGGCCCTTTGTTTGCATGCCCTGGGAAGGGAGCTGGGAACGCTGTGCTGGGAGCATCTCTGTGTGATCAGGGTTTTCCTGGGGTGCCTTTCCCAGGAGCGAGCACCCTGAGGCCTTCCCGCTCTGCCCCTCCAGATCAACGGGGTGGCCAGCGAGGACATGTCCCTGGCTGACACCCAGCGGCTCATTGAGCGGACAGAGGGGATCCTGACCCTGCACGTCCTCCGGGACCACCGGCAGTTCCTGATCAATATCCCCAACATGGAAGACTACCAGAGTGACAGCTCCCGGATGGACGGTGAGGGGGCAGAGTGGCAGTACTGGGGTCCCACTGCACAGCATGGGGACTGCACGGGCACTGATGCCTCCCCCCTTCTGTCGCTGCAGATATCTCCGACATCGACTCTGATCTGTCCAACCCACCGTCCCCTAAGGCCTCCCCACGACTTCCAGCTGCTGCCAGGGTGAATTCACCAGGGTAAGCCCTGCAGTGTCCCCATCCCTGTGTCCTCGTGAGCCCCTCTTTTTCCCCCATGCTCTCTGCCCGTCTGGGCTTATGTGCTGGAGTCAGCTCACTGGAGGTGGCACTGCATTTTGGTCCTTATCTTTGCCATGCTGATCAAGTCCCCACCTCCATGCTTAAATCCTGCCCTGACTCTGTTCCAGAGAAAGAAGACGATCAAGCAGGAATGCTGCAACTGACACAAACATGGATGGTGCTCTGAGCCATGGTGGGTGAGCTCAGATTGAGCTGGGGGAGCTGAGGGCTCTGAGCAAGCTCCAGGCTTCTCCGTATCCCCACTCCCATCCCATCAGCTCTCCCCATGTCTCGGTGGTCTGGGGAAGAGGCACACAGCCACCGGCACCTCCTGGACCAGCTCTCCTTCCCTGCAGACATGCTGGAAGCCGTGGAACAGGACGGCCGGCACAGCCCCCGCAACAGAACCACTGCCCGAGCTGCCCCCAACGATGGGTGCGTCGCTGCAAGAGGTGGTGGGAAGGGCTGAGCCCCGGGCAGCTCCAGGGCTGGGGGCTCGGCATTGGTGACCATCAGTGTGTCACCACCAAGCTGACCGCCAAGCCTCCCCTGGGCAGGTACAGTCCTGACTCCAGAGTGGTGCAGTTTGTGAAGGCCAGGAGCGTGGGGCTGCGGCTGGCTGGTGGGAACGACGTGGGCATCTTCGTGTCGAGTGTGCAGGAGGGGAGCCCGGCCGACAGCCAGGGCATCGAGGAAGGGGACCAGATCCTGCAGGTACCTGGCAGTAGGAGTGGCACTGAATGATTTAGTGCCTGGCTTGTCCCTGTCCCTTCCATGCCCAATACCCCTCATACTGTTTGGATTTCTCCCACTGAGCATCGTTTTGAGGCAGTGCTGGTAGGGGATGATTCCCAGCACTTTGCTAACACCCAACAGGGTCCAGGTGCCAGAGGAGCCACCCCAGGGTCATGCAGGGGTTGTGGCAGGCTCTTGGGTAGCAGGGCCCAGTTAGCCCTCCTACTCCCAGAGCCCCCCGGGGCCCTGAGACCATGCTGGAACCCCTGCCTTCCATCCCACTGGTGGGACACATCTGAGTGCTTTCCCACGCAGGTGAATGGCACCAGTTTCCAGAACCTGACCCGTGAGGAGGCAGTGCAGTTCCTCATGAAGCTCCCACCGGGGGAGGACGTCACACTGCGGATCCAGAGCAAGCAGGACAGTGAGTGATGGCTGGTGACTTCCTGGGCTCATGTCTCTCTGTCTCTTCTGAGTGAGCGTTGGACTGCTCAGCAGCTCACAACTCTCTTCTGCCCCACAATGCAATCCTTCCCCACACCATCCTCCCCTTCCCCTGAGAGGTGATGGCAGCGCACTGGGTGATCCTGCAGTGCCATTTGTGGCATCCAGAAGCAGGGAGGTTTCTGGCTCTGTGGATCAGCTTGAAATGGCCACTGTGTGCTGCAGGGCCGAGTCCTGCTGTCCCCAGTGTGCCCATGAGCAGCACACATAAATACGGTGTCCCAGGGCCCCCCTTGGCACTGAGGGCTGCTGTGGAAAATCCTGGCCGGCACAGCACCTTCCTCCACCCCTAATTCCTCCTCTGCCCACTCTTCCTGATGGTCACTCTCACCCCAGTTTACAGAAAGATGATCTCATCCAACGTGGGCGATTCCTTCTACATCCGGACGCATTTTGACTACGAGAAGGACACGCCGTCAGGGCTCAGCTTTGTCCGTGGGGACATCTTCCACGTGCTGGACACCATGTACCGAGGCAAGCTGGGGAGCTGGCTGGCTGTGCGCATGGGCAGGGACCTGCAGGAGCAGGAGAAGGGCATCATCCCCAACCAGAGCAGGTAGGGAAAGAGGCAGGGGATGGCTCCCTAGTGATACAGGGATGTGGGTGGTGGGCCCAGTAAGAGCTGGGCAAGGGCTGATGGGTGGTGGTGGGAAATGTGAGCTGATGTAACACCTTCCTGGTGTCTGGACTGGGGTTGATGATGCTGTGGTTGATGGAGGTCCCGGAGGGGCTTCCCAGCCTGAATCAGCCCTGTCACCAAGTGGGGACCCTGACCCTTGCCAGGCTCCTGAGCCCTTTTCCTTCCCAGGGCTGAGCAGTTTGCCAGCCTGGAGTCTGTGCTGAAAGCTGCTCCTGGCACCAACCCCTCGGGGGCAAGGGCTGAGTTCTGGAAGCTGCGGGGCCTGCGGGGAGCCAAGAAGACGCTGCGGAAAAGCCGCGAGGATCTGTCTGCCCTCACAAGGCAGGGCCACTACCCCCCGTATGAGAGGGTGGTTCTGAAGGAAGGTGGGTATCGGGCTGCCTGGACCCACCCCGGGTCCTCAGCCCTGGGGCTGTCCCTGCGCCCAGCCTCTCTGAGCTGCTCTTTCTTCTCCCCCAGCCAGTTTCAAGAGGCCGGTGGTGATCCTGGGCCCCATCACAGACATTGCCATGCAGAAACTGAGCACAGAACAGCCCGAGCTCTTTGAAATTGCACGTAAGTGCCCTCCACAGTGGGGTGAATTACGCTTAGCAGCTGGACATCGGTGTAGATGGCCGTGGGAGCTTCATACTCTGTCCTGATCCTTCCTTGTGACCCCTCTGTGACACCCCAGCACCCTCTTGGACTCAGGAACCCCCTCCCCCCTCCACCATGAGGCAAGCCAGGTCCCAGACAGCCCCCATAGGGGCACACGGCTCTGGGGCCCGGCATGGCCAGACCCACGCAGGTGGCACAACCGCCCCAGCCCCTCTCCAACCCTGTCTCTGTGTCCTGCAGCGAGTGTCCCACGAGATGGGGCGTCATCCAAGGTCATCAAGCTGGATTCGGTGCGGCAGATTGCCGAAAAGGTGAGAGGTTGCAAAACCTTCCTGTGTGCTGGGAGCCGGGTGGGGGACCTGTCTGCAGCAACGCTGAGTGCTGGTGCCCTGCCCCAGGACAAGCACGCGCTGCTGGACATCACGCCCTCGGCGGTGGAGCGCCTCAACTACGTGCAGTATTACCCCGTGGTGGTGTTCTGTGAGCCCGAGAGCCGGCAGGGCATCAAGGCCATGCGCCAGTGGCTGGCACCCGACTCCAGGAAGAGCTCCCGGCGCCTCTACGCACAGGCCAGCAAGATGAAGAAGTACTGCAGCCACCTCTTCACCGCTACCGTCAGCCTCAGCAGTGGCAGCAACGCCTGGTACGAGGAGATCAAGGGCATCGTCAGGACTCAGCAGAGCCAGCCCATCTGGACGGCGGTGGAGCACGTATGGGGCGGAAAGGCTGAGCCCTGCAGGGGCCGCACAGGGCTGCGTCTGCCCTCCTAGTGCCCAGACCCCGAGGTGCTCATTGTCCCCTCCCACAGGTGGACGCGGCGCTGGAGGACAGCCTGGACCTGCTGAACCCACCGAGCAGGGCAGCCTCGGGTTACCTGACCTGCGACAGTCACGCCAACAGCGACTACGACGACACGGATGGGGAGGGGGGTGCCTACACTGATGGCGAGGCAGAGGACGCCTACAACCATCCTGCACTTTCCCGCTCCTCTGAGCCGGCGCAGACGTTCCCCAGCCACAGTGTGAGCCAGCAGGTGGGACCCCACAGCAGAACGGGGGCACGGGGCTGAATTCCTATCCCCCGTGGCTGTGTAAGAAGGGCTGTCACCTCTAATGCCCGCAGGTCCAGTGTTGGTGCCTTGCCCACCCGTTGCCCCAGGGGATCGCAGCCCAGTCCCAGCTGGAGCTCAATTCCTGCCTGCCCCCTCTCAAACCTGTCTGTTTTATTCACAGGTGACAGAGCAGCAGCCGCAGGGGCAGTGGGCACAGGAGCACCTCAGGTACCCCGCGTGCTGGGGTCAGCTCTGCGCAGCCCGACCCTGCGTGGCAGTGACCGCCTGCACCGGTCAGTCCCAGCGGTGTCAGTGCAGCATCTCGTCCCGCAGGGATTACGAGCACGAGGCCGTGAGGAAGAGATTCACACGAGCCAGGGATGACTCAGATGAGGATGAAGGCTACGAGTGGGGCCCGGCTACAGATGTGTAGTGAGATCAACGTCTGCGCGTGACCCACGAGCATCACTGTGTGTCTCTGCCCCACGGGGCAACTCGGGCCAGTCCTGCCACAGCCCTGTGCCACCGGGGCCGGGTGACAGCCCTGGCAGCGCCACGCAACACCCCACAGCTGTGCGGGCTGTGCCTGCACCACCAAGTGCCTCCTTCCCCTGCGTCACCTCCTGCCTCTGAGGATGAAATAAAGGGGATGTTTTTGAGTAGGACGGGCTGCCGCTGTGTGTGCTGCATGACAGCATGCAGGGCAGATGCAGCGGGGCAGCCTTGCTGGGATCCACACTCCTTGTGTCAGCGCAGGACCCTCCTGAGGGCAGCAGCCTTGAGCTGATGTCCGGCACTGCAGTGGGCTCAGGGCTGAGTCCCTCGAGTGGAACTTCCTCAGCTGCAGCCCAGCCAGGACGAGATGCGGCTCCAGCATCCCCCAGACCTTTATTTTTTACCCCACCCAAGCACGCAGGCAAAGCTGTGACAGACACCTCGGGCAAAGGGTCCCGGCTGCGCCCTCGTGAACAACACATCCCCACGGAGCCCCCAGCTGCAGGCTGGTCTGTGGGGTTCACATCCCCAGGCTCTGTGGGACGTGGCAATGCTGTGTTCCCTTTGGTTGCATTAAGGAACAGCCCTGAGGGCCGATACCCCGCTGTGCGTGCAGAACAGTTCAAGGCAGTGCTGAGCAAGCAGAGGTAGTTTCCCAGCTCGGTGCAGCAGGGCTGACAGGGCGGCGGTTGCAGCCCAGCAGACCCCGGGCAAAGCCGGGGAGGAGGAGCAGGTGCTGAGGGTGCTGCTGCCCTTAAGGCTGAGTCTGGGGGCTGCTGGCTCTCCCTTGGGGTGCCAGCGTGAACCCACACCTCGGTGTGCAGAGGCAGAGCTGCTCAGGGCTGCCTGGGACGAGCTCCTGGAGCTGGGAAAAGGCACCTTTGGTGAGTGTAAAAGCACTATCTGTGGTGATGGAAGGGGGGTGGCCTTTCGTGCAGGGTCCCCCCTCCCCTGCCAGCACCAGGACAGGGCAACGGACCCTGTGGAGCAGAGGGACGGCACTGCACAGGCACTGAGGCAGAGAGGGGTGAACGGAGATGGAGAAGGGTCACGAGCACCGTGGGTCCTAATGCTGAGCATCAGCCCACAGCCTCCCATTGCGTCCTGAGTCCAACTGAGAGGGTGCAGGATTAGGCCCTCTGGTGGCGGCGCTGAGGCAGCAGGCAGAGCCGTGGCCCCTGGGGGTGTGCAGTGACAGCCGGGCACAGGCAGCACTCAGAGGAAGACGGGCTGCTCCTGCCCCGTCAGCAGGCGGTACGTGGAGGCTGGCATGGTCTTGATGTGGACCTGGACAGAGGAGCTCAGATCAGCTGGGAGATGGCAGCCGCAGGCTGGAGGCTGATGTGAGGCCCCAGGCCCAACCTGCAGCCACAGGAGTGTGTGTGCAGGTCCCAGCCTGCTCTGCTCACCTCGCTGACCGCCTGCGTGAGCATCTGGATGATCTTCTCGTGCGACGTGGCCACCACGCTCTGCCCGTTGATCTCAATGATGCGGTGCCCCACTCGGATGCCGCCCTTCTCAGCGATGCCCCCACGCATCAGGCTGCAGATCTGGGGAGCAGGGAGATACTGGTGAGATCCGAGCTGCACTCACAGCCCACAGCCGTGAACAAGCACTGCCCTGAACCCTGCTCCTCCAGCAAGGACTGCAACAAACATCACCAAGGACACGCCAAGGGAGCCAAAACAAAACCACCACCCCCAGAGCAAACAGTTGAGCACCAAGGAGACAAACCCAAACAACAGCACTGTGGGAGAGCAACGAGGAACCTTCCACCATGGCACAGAGCCCCGTGAAAGCTCACAAGCTATCAGTGCTGAAGGCACAGCCAGCAAGTCCCTTTGCCAGGCACAGCCCCGGCCTGGCTCTGCTCCCACCCCCAGCACTCACCACGCCGTTCTCCACACAGAAGCCCAGCTGGTACTTGGAGTCGGGGCGCCGGATGACAGCGGTGGTGACAGGGGAGCAGTGCACTATGTTCAGCGTCACCTCTGTCCGGTGCTTTAGCTCCTGCAAAGCGAAGGGGGGCTGCATCAGACTTCAGAGTCGCTTGGAGGGGTTAAGAGAGAGGACAGAGCTGTGTTGCTCAAGGGAAGGCTGAGGCTTAGCACAGAACAGCTACAGGCCCTCCTGCCCCTCTGTCCTCGCTGTTACTGACACCCCAGACACCATCAGGCTCTTTCCCATCTCCACCAGAGCAGTGGGAGCCCCCCCAGCTCACCCGGATGATGCTCTGGCAGGTGGTGAGGGGCAGCCCCACCAGGCTCGTCCCGTTGATGGACATGAGGCGGTCCCCGATGCTCAGCTCACCCGACCTCTCTGCGGGGCCCCCGTGCATCAGGTTGGCGATGACAACGGTGGGCAGGATGGAGCCCCAGCCCGACTCCACGATGGCGATGCCCAGAATCTCCCCCTTCTGCTTCCGGATGCAGACCTGGGGGGGGGACCAAGACAGGGAGCTGGGGCACGTGCCACACCCCCTGCTTGTGGGTACGGGGCTCAGGGTGAGCTGGGATGGGGCCCAGGTTGGTAGGGAGCATCTTGGCTGCTCAGGGAGCCTTGCTGCGACACACAGACACCACGCTGTCCCACCCCTCCAAAGCAGCTCTTACATCCTTGCAGTTCTCCTGCCGGGAGAAGTGGGTCAGCTCTGCATTGTGCTGCTCCTGGTCTTCAAGGGCACGGCTGTACTGGCGAGGGCTCAGCTCGCTCGGGTCGATGCTGTTGGCCTCCAGGAAGCGCTGGTAGGCCACACCAAATGCCTGCCCGATGGCCTGAGCGATGATCTGGGCCTGGGGTCAGATGGGGGATATTTGTGCTCAGGGCCACGGCCTGATAGCCAAAGTGGGCCCAGCAGCTGACCAGCACAGACAGGGCCTGGGGGCTGCAGGGCACTCTGCCCCTTCGCAGTAACCATCCCCATCCTGCTGGCTCCAGGAGCCCACCAGCACCCCACCCACCCTCCCTCAGGACTCGCTGCCACTCACATCAGCCGAGTGGAAGACGTGGCAGATCATCTTGTAGAGCCGCTTCTCCTCTGCCGCCTCCGCCCTGTGAGGCAGCTTGCGGCGGGCCATGAGCACCACGAGGGAGCCGATGTCGGCGATGTAGGAGATGGTCTGCAGGGAGTGATCCATCATGGCCTCCTGGCAAGGGAACACAGCACAGACCTTCAGCCCTCCCCTCTGTCTGAGAGTCACAGCTCCTCCCAGCTGCTGCCCCTGGCAGATCCCTGGGCACAACCCCCCAGCGAGGCAGGCAGAGAAGATCCCCCAGCAGCCAGGAAGGTCTCAGCAGCCCCAGGGCCACGCGGGCACATCCCTGCTCACCTGCGTGTCAGCCGTCAGCACCTTGATCCTCTGTGTGGAGACAAACAGATCCACTTCTGTCATGGGCTGGGACTCTCCCTCTGGTGCCTGTGGAGCAAAGCAGCACAGTGAAGTCACTGCTGGGTCCCTGCCCTGCAAAGCGCTGCCCAGCACCCACGGGAGCTCAGGACATGCCCCTGCCTGCACCTTAATCCTGTCCACAGCCTCCTGCGCCTGCGCCATGCGGACGCTGGTGGGCGGGTTCCTCTCTGAAAGCAGCTGTGTGGAGCCCAGGTACTTTGCCCCAAAAATCACACCGTCCAGCAGATCCTCCGGGTCACAGGGGCCTGGAACTGAGAGACTGGGAGGGCTGAAGCAGGGGCCGGTTTCCTCCTGCCACCCGTTAGCTGAGCTGTGCGTGAGGAACTCACCTTCTTTGAAGGCCGGGCAGGAGGAGGGAGATTCCTTGTTCTGCAAAGCAACAGGAGAGTGAAGCACTGGCTGGGAAGCATCAGAGGCGCAGGGGCACAGGGTGCTGGGGCTGTTTGGGCCTATTGGCTTCCCCTGAGAATCAGACACAACCCTCCCCTCACATTCACTACACGCACTGAGGGCGCTCCCCCCCGGCAGCACAATAAGACCCAGGGAGACGCTGCCCCTCACTTCGTTCTGCCCCCAAAGCCCACGAGGAAGCAGAGCTGGGGGCACATCCAGCTGCCGCGGCACCGCGGCCACCACCCGCCTGCACTCACGGTTGCGCCGCTTTGTGGCGGCGGCTGCTTCTCCGGGGTCACAGCAGGAGTCAGTTCCGCCCAGGCCGGTTCCGGTGAGCTGGGCCGGCCCTCGCGGCTGGGTTTGTCCTCACCGGGTTTGTCCTCACCGGGTTTGTCCTCACCGAGCCCGTCCCCGTGGATGCAGCTGCCGGGACTTTTCTCCTCTGAGCTGCCCGGCCCGTCGGCAGCGCGTCCCTCGGGCACCTGCAGCACCTGCAGCCCGGCCCCGGTCGGGACTTCACAGCGGGTCGGGGCGGTCCCGGTGTCAGCGTCGGGAAACCCGCCCTCGTAGCGCAGCAGGTTCAGCAGCTCGTCCCGATCGGCCTCGGCGAACAGCAGCCCGTGACAGCGCCGGGGGGCGGCCGAGCAGCGGGGACGCACCGCCAGGCCGCGGCCTGTGGCCACGTGCAGCGGGCAGGGCGGGCAGCCGGGCCGGGACTCGGCGTCGTGCACCGGGAGCGGGTCGGGGGCGTCGCACCGACTGGGGCTGAACGTCTCCAGCCGGGACAGCAGCTCCCGCAGCTCCGGCGGCTCCTCGGGCGGCTCCGCGCTGCCGCTGTGGGGGCGGGGCGGTCCCGTGTTGCCGGTGCTGCCGGTGCAGCCGGTGCCGGGTGCGCATCCCGCGCTGCCCCGCGGTGCCGCCGCCTCCGCTTCCATCTCCGTTCCCGGGTTCCCGCCCCGTCCATCCCCGCCGTTCAGGCTCTCGGCTGTTTCCGGTTCCGCTCCCGGTTCCGCTCCCGGTTCCGCTCCCGGTTCCGCTCCGCTCCGCCGGCCGCTCACGGGCTGCTCCAGCCGCTCCTCCCGGGTGTCCGCGGGCGGCGGGAAACGCGCGGAGCTCCGCATGGGGAAACGGGGGGCGGGGGGGGGGCCGGAATCCGCCGCTCCCCCCGCAGCGCCCGGCGCGTCCCGACGGACCCGAACGGAGCGGAACGGGGCAGGACGGGACTCACGGAGCGAGCCGACCCCGCAACGACTTCCGGGCGCTGCCGCGTTCACTTCCGGGTCTACCCAGCAGCCACTTCCGGGCGCGGCCGCCGCGCACGCGTGTTCCGCCGCAGTCCCGCGGTGCCGTATTTAGTGCCGCGTTCACCCGGTGCCGTTCCGCACAATGGCCGCCCGGTTGCTGCGGGCGCTGAGCGCTGTGCGGGACGGCGCGGCACGAGGATACGCCAAGAAAGCGGGTGAGGCCGGGATGGGCCCGGAGCAACGAACCCACGGCCGGTACCGGCTGCCGCTGCGGGGCCCCGATCACGTGACCCGCCGCTGCGTCCCCGGGCCGCGTCACCCCCGCGCGTGTCCCCGTCACACCTCCCGTTCCGGTCCCGTTTAACGTGCCCATATACCGCCCCCACGCCCCGCATCCCGTTTCCATCCCGTTTCCATTCTGTTTCCCATCCCGTTCCCATCCCGCCCCCCGTTCCATCTCCGCCCTATTTCCCCCCAGGACTGAAGCTGAAGGGCAAGGCCGCCCCGAAGGAGCCGCTGAAGGGCCCGGAGCTTTGCACAGACCCGGCCACGTTGGCCAACTACGCGGTTGGGGTGAACTACCTGCAGGGCCGCCCCGCGGTGCCGCTCAAGCCCGACTCCGAGTATCCCGCGTGGTGCGTGCGGCCGGGCCCGGGGGGGGGCCCCGATATGGGGGGGGGATGCGGCCCTCAAAGCTCCGCTTTGGCTGCAGCGGCTCCGTGTGACCCCGTTTGCCGCCCCCTGCCCCCCCCAGCACAGCCCCCCCTGCTCTGTTTGCCCACAGGCTGTTTGAGATGCACCTGGGGCCGCCCAAGAAGCTGGAGGAGATGGACCCCGAGTCCCTGCAGTACTGGAGGCGCCTGCGGAAATACAACTCGTGGCAGCGCAACAAGATGAAGAAGAGCAGGAGGTTGTGAGGGGCTGGAAGGAGCCGGCAGGGCCTGGGGGGGGGGGGCGGCTCCGGGGCTGCTCCCACTGCCGGCCCCATCTGCTCAATATGGACTGACAATAAAGCTCAGGTCGATGCCTCTCATAGAAGCTGTGCTGTCACCAGGTGCTCACTGTGCTGCTCACTGTGCTCACTGTGCTCATCCCCTCCTGCACAGCGTTGGGGCAGGATTTGCTGCTGTCCCTTCTTTGGGTTTCTGCCACAAGAGGAGCTGTGTTCGTTGCCGGCAGCAGGACCTGAGGCAGCACATTGGGTGGGACGGGTGGGGGGGCAGCAGCTTTGGGGTGAAGGTGACTCCACTGAGGTCACAGCATCGCCCAGGAGGGCTGAGGGCGTCAGAATCCCCTTCCCGTGTGCCCTGTGCCCGGCACAGCCCCGTGGTGGCCCGGCTGCACTGTGTGGGCAGGGATGGGGGGGCTGCAGCCCCGGGGTGGGGCTGTGCTGGTTCCGTAGGGCCGCGTTGCTCTGCAGGGCAGGAAGTGGCAGAGGAAAGCAGAAGTGCTGCAGCGTGGGGCCGCGTTTGTTCCTAACCCCCATTTCCTCTGTGTGGGGCTCAGTGTGTGCTGGGCTGGGTGCTCACACAGCACCTGGAGGTGAGAGCTCTGCACCTTTTGGGCTCCATCCCCTCCCCTCCTGCCTGTGCTGCCGTCTCCTGCTGGCACTTTGTCCCCTTGCAGCCCGAGGCTGCAGCTGTGGGGCAGGATGGGGGACTGGAACTTGCCCATTGGCTCCCTGGGGGAGGAGGTGCTGGCCCAGCTCTGTGAGCTCCTGGACACGGCTGGTCGGGGCTGGCGCAAGTTGGCTGAGGTGGCTGGGGCAGAGAAACGCTTCAAGTGCAGGTAGGGATGGGGGGACCTCGGGATGGACCCCGTGCCCCCCCACAAACAGCCCCGTTGTGGCCACATCCGCCCCGTTGTGTCCCTGCTCCCCCTCACAGCGAGGAGGAGCTGGAGATGTGCTCGCTGAAGGTGCTGGAGCCCCTCGGCAGCCCCACTCAGAGCCTCCTGCAGCTCCTGGCCGAGCGCGAGTGCACCCTCTGGTACCTGCGGGGCTGCCTGCTCAGGATGGGGCACACACAGGCCTTCCAGGTCCTCAGCAGTGCTGGTAGGGATGGCCTGGTGTCACCTGGGGACTGAGGGGGGCAGCAGGGGGAAAGCGAGGAGGTGGGGGGTCGTCCTGCTGGTGGAGTGACAGGGGGGAGGTGAGGTGGGCTGGGGTGGGTGGGTTGGGTTGGATTAATGCAGCGTGGTGGATGGGGTGGAATGGGATGAGAAGGGTGCGGGTGGGTGGGTGGGATGGGAGGGATGCAGTAGGGGAGATGAGATGGGAAGGGATGGGAGATGGTGCAGTAGGGTGGGTTAGAAGGGAAGTGAGTTGGAGTGGGATGGGAAGAGGGTTGATGAGGTGTGGATGGGGTGGGCACAGCACAGGATGGGATGGATGGGGCCGGCTGGGACAGAGTGCTGCAACACAGGCTGGGATGCCATAGGGTGGCACTGAATTGGACAAGGTGGGATGGGATGGCTGGAATGGGGCAGGATGGGGCGATGTGGGACGGGGCTCTCAACCATCCCGGGCTCTTCTATAGTCCACAATGTGATCCGCATCACGGTGCAGCCGGAGTCACAGGTGGTGGCAGAGGGGACACGGGTGTCCCTGACCTGCTGGGCCACCGGCCCGCCGGGTCTCACCTACCAGTGGTTCTGTGGAAAGCAGGAGGTGAGACCCACATCCCGGCCCTGGCAGCTGCACTGGTGGCTCTGAGCGTCCTGAGCCCGGCTGCTCCATGCTGTAGGTGCCCGGAGCCACAGCCCCGGAGCTGCTGGTCGACACGGCTGCACTGCCGGGGCTGCCCCAGTGGTTCATCTGCCGTGTGAGCTGCGGGGCCGCCTTCGCCTTCTCCAGGTGGGCTCACATCCAAGTGAAGAGGAGCCACAGCCCCGAATCAGGTGGGCTCTGGGGTCCATGTTTGCGGGGCGCTGCTCACACGTGGGCCGGGAGTCGCTCCCGTAGGGCATCGATGTGGGCATCGTGCAGCCGAGGGTGGCTGGTTACAGCCCAGCCGTGGCCGGGTGCTGAACTGCCCCCCTCCCATCCACAGCCAGCAGTTACTGCCCCAGCATGGAGGGGCTGCAGATCCTGCAGCAGCCGCAGCCGTGCCGCCTGGCTGAGGGTGACCCGCTGGTGCTGGAGTGCAGAGCTCTGGGCAACCCGCCGCCTCAGTACCAGTGGTTCAGGAACCGGCGCCCCGTGGAAGGTGCACGAGCCCCACGGCTGCAGGTACTGCACAGCCCTTGTCTGGCGCTGTGGGGCACGGCACGGCGTGGGGCAGCGGAGCGCGGCGTGGGGCAGCTCGGTGGGCCCAGCTCTCCGTCCCCTGCAGGTGCAGCTGGTGACGACAGCTGAGCGGGGCACGTACTCCTGTCGTGTGTTCAACCTCTTCCATGAGCTGTGGAGCCAGGAGGTGGACGTGGAGATCGGTGAGGGCGACCTCTGCGTCCCGTGTTCCCTGCCCTACAGCTCCCTGAGTGCTGCGCAGCCCCATAACCCCCCTCTCCTGACCCCACTTTGTGCTGCCCCAGGCCCGCGGCTCTTTCCCTCCGGAGCCCCCTGGCAGGATGGGGTTGGAGGTAGGTGCTGGTGGTGGCACTGTCCCATCGCTGTGCTCGGAGCCGTGGCCACCACTTCTCTCTTCACAGACTCCCTGGAGCCCGGCAGCCCCGACCAGCTGTACGGTGAGATCCCATCCAGGAGGGGTGGGGGACCCTGCAGGGGCTGCAACACAGCGCAGGGTGCTGGGGACAGTGTGAGAGCCCCCCTGTGTCCCCCTTTGTCCCTGCAGCCACAGACAAAGTGGCGCTGCTGGTGGGCAACATGCACTATGTGCACCACAAGCACCTGCGGGCGCCCATGGTGGACGTGCACGCGCTGGGCGCGCTGCTGCAGCAGCTGGACTTCAAGGTGGTGTCGCTGCTGGACCTGCGCCGGGACGAGATGCAGATGGCGGTCGATGAATTCCTGCTGCTCCTCGACAAAGGGGTCTATGGTGGGGCAGCTCTGGGGGGCTGCGGGGCTCCCCTGTGTGGGCTTTGGGGCTTTGGGGCAGTGGGGTTTGGGGACACGAGGAGGGGCGGGAGGTGCCACCATCCCCTCTCCCTGCAGGGTTGCTGTACTACGCCGGGCACGGCTACGAGAACTTCGGCACCAGCTTCATGGTGCCCATCGACGCGCCCGGCTCCTACACCTCTGCCCACTGCCTGTGTGTGCAGCACGTGCTGCAGCGCATGCAGCAACGCCGCACCGGCCTCAACATCTTCCTGCTCGACATGTGCCGCAAGAGGTGACCCCACGTCCCACCATGGGGGCACAGAATGAGGGGTCCCCTCGTGTCCCACCTGTGGCTCCTTTGGGCGTCACCCCACGGGGCCCTGCAGCTCCCAGCAGCTTTTCTCTCGCAGGAACCTCAACGACGACGTCGTGCCGCAGGTTGGAGCGCTGGAGGTGACGGCCAACATCGTCTTCGGCTACGCCACGTGGGTCCCCCTCGCACACCCTCCTTGCTGTGGGGCCAGCGGGACACGTTTCTCTGGCCCAGAGCAGGGCTGGGTTTGGGTTCGGACATCTCGGCCCTATTAGCACCGTGTTCTTCCCTGATGTGTGGATTTGCTGTGACTCCACCGCAGCGCTCTGGGCTCCCAGGGCTGCTGTCCTCTTATGGGGTTGGGGACATTCATGGCTGGACCAACCTGCAGGCAGCACCCAGGGGCTCAGAGCACCGATGCTCACCTGGATTGCAGCGATTTGGGTTGAGGATGTCGCACCCCAGTAGGATTCCTGCCGTATGGCTGGGGCTCCCAGCGCCTTAAGCCCACCCTCCCCATCCCCACAGATGTGCGGACGCCGAAGCCTACGAGCTGAGCCAGGAGGAGCTCTCCAACGGAGTCTTCGTCACCTTCCTCAAGCGCTGGCTGCTGGAGGATGAGAAGATCACGGTGCTGCTGGACAAGGTGGCAGAGGGTGAGTGCCGTGCAGCGAGGCTTGGAGGGGCCAAAATCTCCCCCCTGAGCCCCCGCTGTGCCCGGCCCCGCAGACATGGGCACGCTGGAGCTGACGCGGGGCCGCCAGGCGCTGGAGCTGCGCAGCAACCTGTCGGAGCGGCGGGCGCTGACCGACCCCATCTGCTCCTCGGGACGGGCTGAGACCTCCGCCAGGAACCTGCAGTGGGCCAAAGCTCACGGTGTGTGCGCACCCCCCGGCGGGTGGGAACATGGAGGGGGCGGCCCCGCGACATGGGGTGGGTGGACGTGGCACCTCCAGTGCACCACCAGCCCCAAGGCTTCGTGCTGCAGCCGCCCCAGGTGTCACCCTGAGTGTCACCCCAAGTGCCGGCAGGGACCGAAGCGGTGTCACCGCGTTGCTCGCTGTCCCTGCAGTCCTCCCGGAGAGTCGCCAGCTCCGCTTCGACTGCGGTGTCACCGTACAGCTGGGCTTTGCTGCCGAGTTCTCCAACATCATGATCATCTACACCCGCATCCTGGCTGCCCCTGGGCACATCGCCGAGTGCGCGGCCAAGCTCACCGACCTCCCCGAGGTGGGGCGGCACCTCCGGCGGTGCAGCACGTGGGTGTGGGGGGGTCCCGCAGTGCTGTCCCCCATCCCGAAATCCCCCTTGGCAGGAGCTGGACGTGGACCTGAAATGCACCAACCGGGAGAGCCCTGAGGAGCTGGGCAGCCCCTTGGTGCCCACCTGGAGCGCCACCTGCCCATCCTGCTGCCTCTACAGCCGCCTCTGTGGGCTGCAGAGGTTGCGGGTAAGAGCTGTGCCACACCGGCTGTGCTGGGGGGTCACGTGAAGCCCCCCTGTGCCCACACTGCCGTGCCCTGCAGCAGGAGCTGACCTTCACCGTGTGCCTGCAGTTCCGTTACCGCGGCGTGGCCGACTTTGTGGAGGAGCGGCGGGTGGTGAGTGTGGGGCGGCCGCTCATCTCCAAACTCAACATGAGCCCCCGGGACCCCGGCACAGCACCCGCCTCGGGGGGGTCTGGCAGCCCCCTGTCCGCTTCACCCCCCGGCAGCTGGGGGAACAGCCCCAAGGTGCCCGGATCACATGAGGTGTAAGGGGAGGCACATCTGTCTATGGGGCTCTGCCATCCCATATAGAGAGCAGTGTCACCCTACGTACAGGGCACTGCCATCCCATTGTATGTAGAGCTGTGCCACCCCATATATAGGGCCGTGCCACCTCGTACACAGAACAGTGCCTCCCCATACACAAAGCAGTGTCACCCCACGTCGTATACAGAGCAGCATCATCCCATATATAGAGCAGTGCCACCCCATATGGACCCCATGGTCCCCCCATGGCCCTCAGCAGCTGTGGGGCAGGCAGGGGGCAGGACCGGGTGCTGCAGCTCAGAGAGGCGTCGCACCGGGGTGGGATTGGGCTCATTCAGGCCTAGGAGAAATAGAGAGAAATAAGCAGATTAGGGGGCAAATCCCACTGGAGGGGGATGGGAGGGGAGCGGAGGGTTCCTATATGGCAGCGGGGGCGAGAGTTTGGGGAACAATTGGAGTCTGGGGTGTGTTGGGGGGGAAGAATGCCCTGCTGCTCCCACGACGTGAGCCGGGGCTGCGGGGCGCTCGCTGCTGTGTGCCAACACCACGGGGCGGCGGTGGGGGCCCCTCGACCCAATTAGGGTGGGCTATGGGGCAGCCCCCTCCGCGCCGCCCGCCCTTTGTTGGCCGAGGGGTGCCCGGGCGTCGCGGCGGGGTCGGCGCCAACCTCTGCCATTATGTCATGCGAAAAGCGCAGCCCCCATTCAGCGCGTCCCGTCCCCCGGATCAAACCCCATTACTTCCGCGGCCGTTGCTTCATTATCTCCTGCGCCGAGCACGCCTCTGCCCGTGGCCCATTAGCTGGGCTGGGGGGCCGGGGGAGCATCGATTATGCGTTTAATGGGTTGTTAAAGGTTTAATTATCGCTAACGAAGCAGACGAGCAGCAGCAGCCGGGGGATGGGGACGAGGAGCCGGGTCCCCACGGGGTCAGCGCGCAGCCCGGACGGTGTCATCGGGAGACCCCAATGCCACCGCGGCCGCGGGTGCAGCTCCGCCCCACGTCTGGCCCCGACCGCCCCCACCTGCCCCAACACACGCCGTGTTTGGAGCCCCGAAGCCCCCACGTGTTGCCATCCTCCCCTCGCTGCCCCAGCGGTGCCACCCGCACAACCATCCCCAGCGCCGCCGCCCTCACATCCCTGCTCCCATCGGGACCCCGCCGGCCCCATTGGGGCTGAGCCCCCCCCCCCCCCTTCCGCCCGGCAATTACGGCAGCTTTGTGCCACCGGCTCCGCTGGAGAGCAATTAGGGCCGGAGTGACGGCGGAGCAGATTCCCCCTGACAAGCGGGCGGGACGCGGGCCGGGATCCGGTCACCCATGTGCGGGGATGGCGGCGTTTCCCCGCGGATGCGGAGCGCGGCTGATGGGAGCGCGGACTCCCCCGTGGCCGAGCGGCGCGTCCCGCTCCCACCCACCCAACACGGAACCGCCCGCACCGCGGCTGGACAAACAACAGCCCCGCTTGTTCCCTACGAAACCGGAGCGTTTCTGTTTGTGCGTAAAAAAGGGAAAGAAAAAATAGAGATCTCGGTGGTGGTGATAAGAAGAAAGGGGTGCCGGGACCCCCCCCAGGTCCTGCGCGGCCGCCCCGGGCCGGCTGCTGGGCGCCCCCGAGCCGCTGTCCGCGGTGCTGCGTCCGGGGGGGGCACCTCCCTGCTCTGGTCCTGCCGAGCACCCCGGCGGGGGGGGGGGGAGCGGTGGGAGCGTTCATCAAATGGGCTGCCAGGTCTTGTCGATGGTCTGAATGTGCTCCTTGGCTTTCATGCGGAGCGAGGCGATGCTGGAGCTCCTCTGGTCGACGTCCTCCAGCGGGTACTTGTCCACAAAGGGGGTGCCGCACTGGTAGGGCGCGGGGGCCATGGGCTGCATGCCCTGAGCCATGCCCGGGGGGGTGTTGAGGAAGGAGTGCCCGCTGTAGGGGGGCTGCAGGGCCTGGGGGGCTCCCATGAAGCCGGGGATGCTGTGCACCGGGGTGGCGCTGGAGATGGGCGACGTCAGCCACGGGTCGAGCGGGAGGGAGTTGCTCATGGGCCCCACGTTGGCCGTCATGGGCGGCCGGTTGAAGGACAGCATGGGGGTGTCGTGGAGCTTCATGGAGCTGGCCTCCATCTTCTCCTGCCGCCTCCACTTGGCTCTCCGGTTCTGGAACCAGACCTGCAGGGGGACAGCAAGAGTGACCCGGGGGGTGCGCGCCCCATGGCTGGTTGGTCCCTCACGGCATCCTCCTCAGGGTGCCCTGTGTGTTGCGTCCCCTGTGGGGTGACCCTTGTGCCATGCCCTGTGCAAGGTGCCCCATGAGCTTTGTCCCATGTAGAGTGTCCCTTGTAGGGTGTCCCATGTGTTGGATCCTTTGTAGGGTGACCCATGTGCCATGTCCCATGCAGGGTGCCATGTCCTATGTAAGATGTCCCACATGGTGTGTCCCATATAGGGAGCTCCATCTGTTGCGTCCCACATACGGTGGTGACACAGTGAGTGGGGATGGGGTGGTGGCTGGATGGGGTGATCTTAGTGGTCTGTCCAACCGTAACGATTCTGAGATTCAGCAGCACACACAGGGTGAGCGTGTGCCACGTGCTGTGCAAGGTGGCCCTCCTGCTGTGTCCCGTGAAGGGTGCTCTATGTGAAATGCAGAGTGTCCCATGTCCAGGGCAGGGTGCATCATGAGGAGTGTCCCCCCCACACCGCGTTCCAAGCGGGATGCCCCGCATGCTGTGCCCCGTGCAGGGTGCCCCATGCAGGGCGCCCCGTTGTGCCGTATCCCACGCGGGGTGCCCCATGCAGGGTGCCCCACACGGGGTGCTCCAGGCAACACGTCCCCCACGCTGTGTCCCCTGTGGGGTGTCCCGAGTAGTTTTGCTTTTAGACCCGGTGGCTGGAGGGGCCGTCACTACCTGCGCTGGCAGCGGGGTCTGCTCCAGGCTGAGCCTCCATGCAGAGCAGGGCTTTGTGCCGCACCGCCCCGTGCCCCCGCTCCAGGAAACCTGAAATCCTGAATCCATGAGAATCTCGGGGCTTTCCTCCTGGTGAGGAGCTGCTGAGGGTTGTCACCCTTCCTATGGAACCAGGGCAGGATGCGGCCCCACACAGCCACCCTGAGCTTGTGCCTCAGGCAATGGGGAAACGGAGGTGTAGAGCCGCCCCTACCTGCACGCGGACCTCCGGCAGGTTGACCTTCATGGCCAGCTCCTCGCGGCTGTACACGTCGGGGTAGTGGGACTTCTCGAAGGCGCGCTCCAGCTCGTGCAGCTGGTAGGTGGTGAAGGTGGTGCGGTTCCGCCGGTGCTTCTTCTTGGGCTGCTCCTCCTCAGCAGCAGCTGGAGGGGTCCCCTCGCCGTCTCCCGGCTTCCGCAGCTCGCCCAGGTCCCCCTCACACTTATTGAGGAACATCTCGGCACCTGCGAGGGGACGGTGGGGTCAGGGGGGTGGTGAGGACAGCAGAGCACCCCATGAATTCCATCTGAGTGAGTGGATGAACGGGAGATGGGCCATCCCTGCGGGGCTTCCATGGGGACTTTATGGGGCCAGCAGCTCTGAAAACCACTCAGAGCTGCCCAGAGCTGCCCAGGTCCGTATCCCCCCTCCCTGCTCCCACAATCCGTCCCTTGAAACTGCCCCACATCAGTGCATCCCCCATTCCAACCCCCACGGCATGACCAGAGCACATGGAAGGAGCGCTGTGTGTGCAGGGCCTGCTCTGCAGTGTCCACACCCGTGGGTGCAGCGTGCACCATGCAATACCTGCATTGCTGCACATGCAGCGTGTAGTGCACGGTGTGTGCAGTGTGTGTGCAGTGCGCATAGCACAGGGAGTGCAGTGCATGCAGTGCGTGCACAACCTGCAGGCACAGCAGTGTGTGTGTGTGCAGTGTCTGTGCTCAGGGCACACAGAGCGTGCAGTGGGAGTGCCTGCAGTGTGCACCGTGTGTGTGTGCAGTCGGGGTGCACCCAACACCTGCTGTGTGTGCCCCCAGGGCAGCCGCATCCCACAGATGTGCACTCTGTTTGCAGTGCACTAAAAATGCACGCAGGAAATGCACGGGGTGCTCCTGCAGTGTGTGCAGTGCCTGCAGCTCTGGGTGACACCTCCCGGCCCCACGGGCTCTGGCAGGGTGTGTGGGTGCTGCACCTCGGGGTGCAGGGCCCTGTTGTCATCGTGCTGGGGTTGGGGACACGGGGAGGGTTGGGGCCCCCCCCTGCTCACGCTCACCCGCTTCTCATTTGCGCAGCTCCGCACCTGCAAGGAGAGGGGAGAGGGGTGAGCGGTGCTGGACCCTGCAGGGGAGGGGGATGGGGACAAGAGGGGACGGGGAAGGTCGGGGCAGTGGGGTGAGGGTCAACGCTGTGTACGGGATGGCCCTCACGGCCCCAAACCCATCCAGAAGGAAAGGAGGCCCCAAGAAAACAGGAAGAACCACCCCATGGGATGGATGCGTGGGGCCCCGCTGCCGCCCGCCTCGTCCCCAGCGCCGCCACATCGCGTCCCCGCAGCACCATGTCCCCATACAGCCGGCCCGGCCCAGTGCGCACAGCAGGCAGCCCCTCCATGCGCTGAGGCCATCGCTGTCCCCAGGCGTCGTGTGCAGGTGTGCTCCACGTCCACGTCCTGCACGAGCTTTTGGGGCAGCGGCCATCACTCCTCCTGGGGCCCGGAGCGCAGCCGGGATTTGCAGTGGGGCGGTTTGGGGACCCCCGCCGCCCTCCCCCGGTCCCCGCAGCTCAGCACAGCGCGGCGCCCACCCAGCTCTGCCCCCAACCTCCTCCCCGGGCACTTTCTCCCGAGTCCCCATCACACGGCGTTACCTGCTGGGCCCGACGTGGCTTTTCCAGGAGTATTTAACTTTGCCGGTCCCTCCTGGGAACCAAACAAGCGGCTCAACCTCACCAATCTTGCAGCTTGGCAGCCAAAGTTGCCTCTAGTCTTCTTATTTGTCACAGAACCGCCGCGCTAAGGCTCGGGAGAATCTTTATTTAGTGTTGCAGATGTCACCAAGGCCCCGCAGATTGGAAATGAGTCCAAAGGATTAAGACGAGGTTATTAATTGGAGGCCTTCCCCTTTAAGAATGATTGACAGTTACTTTCTGGACAAGTAATTGCTCTAAATGTCCCCCCAGCGCCGGGCGGGCCGGGGGGGCTGCGGGCGCACAAAGCCCCGCGCTGCCTTCCCCGCTCGGATTGTCTCCCCACAAAGGCGTCCTGCTGGAGTTTTCCTTGTAATCCCCTCATTATGGGAGAGGAAAAAGAATTAGAAACACGGGGCGAGGAGAAGAAAGGCGGGGGGGGGGGGAGGGAGAGAAACAATTTCCTTTGGCTTTGCCAGCACCACGCCGCCGGGAACGGGGCTGTGCTGGGGATGCCGTGGGGGCTGCGTCCCCCACTGGAGGGGATGGGGTGGCCCCGTGGCAGCGTGTGGGGTCCTGTGGGATGCTGAGCGTGTGGGGACGGGTGTGACGTCTGTGGGTGTCACGGCTGGCAGTGGGAACGGGGAGCACCGAAGGGATCAGCTGTGGATGTCACAGCAGGCATGAGGAGTGGGCATGGGGACCAGCTGCGGGATCAGCTGCGGATGTCACATGGGGCACAGAGAGTGGGCACGGGGACCAACAACGGGACGGGCTGTGGATGTCACACCAAGCATGGGGAGTGGGTGTGGGGTCGAGCAATGGGACAGTCCTTGGATGTCACGTCAAGCATTGGAACCAGCAGTGGGGTCAGCCGTGGATGTCACAGCAGGCATTGGAACCAGCCTGGGGACCATCTATGGGATCAGCTGTGGATACCACGTCAGGCACGGGGAGCAGTGATGGGACCATCTTTGGATGTCACACCGAGCATGGAAAATGAGCACGGGGTCCAGCTACGGGACCAGCTGGGGATGTCACATCAAACATGGATGTCACACCAGGCATGGGAAGTGGGCAAGGGGTGCAGCAATGGGACCACCTGTGGATGTCACACCAGGACGGGGGCCAGCAGTAGGGACTGGCCATAGGTGTCACACCAGGTGTGGGGAATGGGCATAGGGAACAGGCTCAAGTGTTGGGACCAGCCTGGGGACCATCTGTGGGATCAGCTGTGGACGTCACACCAGGCACGGGATTGGCTCAGGACCAACCATGGGTACCAGCTTTGGGAACCAGCTCTGGGACCATCTGTGCGTGTCACATCAGCCATGGGGTCCAGACAGTGAGGAACAGGTGTGGGGACAAAATAAAGGGACAAGTGGTGGGCACGGGACAGAGCAGGAGGGTGCACTGCAGGGCGAGCCGTAGGGTCTGGCTGTGGGGCACGGATCCACTGTGTGGGCAGCCCCGTGCCTGCAGGGCTGTGGGGCAGAAACATCACCCTGCCGGGGACCGGGAGCATTGTGATGGGGTCTCCAGCCCGTGCTGCCCACCCGCTGCTGGGTTTCCCCCTTTTTGTCCTCCTTTCACTTTCCCCAAAAACCCTCTTCCTGCCACCTGCCAATGCTGCAGCAATTGCCCACCGTCTTGGCTTCCTCCCCCCCCTCCCCTCAGCACGGTTCCCCTTTCAGATGCTGAACGTCACCGCGGGGCTTTTATCACCCCCAGGTGCCGTCCCACAGGAGTGCCACTGCCATGAGCAATGGGTGCAGACCCCAGTGGCTGCGTGTCACTGCTGGTGGGGCTGCACCACGACCCTTCATCCCCTGTGCTGCCATGGGGCGGTGGGGACGTCCCCAGGTTGGGGACCACGCACAGGATGTGGATCCCAATGAGCAGCTCGTGCCAACACCGCTGCGATGGCAGCAAGGAGACCCCAATCCCTGCTCTGCTGGCTTCCCAACGGCACCATTGGGGACACAGCGTATGAAGCTGCCCCGGGAGGACCCCCAGGTCCCCCCATCACGGCCGTGTCCCCACCGGGACCACCCGTGGGTCAGTTTTCGGCGCGGGCGCAGCCGCCCCAGCTGCCCGGATTTGGATTTACCCACCAGGGCCGTGTGCGCGGAGCCGGCCCCGCTAAACCGCCTTAAGGTGTTGGCTCACACGGGCGGGGGAGGCCAGCAGGCTGATTTGACAAATGATTATAATTGCCTTTTAGGAGCAGATAGCAAATTGATTTGCTTCCTCGTCCAAGGCCCGTAATCGCTTCATCACTTTAAAATATTAATGCTATACTTCTTTGCTAGTTTCCCAATTACCCTAATTGAAGGCAAATTGGTTAAGAAGGTGCAATGCAGAGTATCAGGGGGTTTAGTTCACTCAAATGACAGTTTTAAACCTCCCTAATCCTATTAGCGGGCAAAGCTGCTAACGCTTAGAGACGCTGCGTCAGCTTACCGGGGCGGTGGGGCCGGGGCGGGGGTCGGGGCCGGGGGCCGCTGGCCGCACGTGACCAGCTCTGCCAGGGATTTGTCACTTTTTTAGTTCATTAAGAGGCCCGGGGCGGCAGGAGTGACCCCAAAAGGGTGAGGAGGCACAGGTGGCGCTGTGGGGGCGGCGGGGGGGGCAGGGCGATTAGCTGGGGGGGGACCTGGCGGAGGGTCCTGACCCGGATCCCAGCTGGTGCCGGGTGCCCCGTGGGGAGCACGGGGAGATGGGGGACCTGAGTGCTGCCGTCCCAACGCCCTGGGGGATGGCGGGGATGTGGGGTGGGAATGGGCTGCCCCATAAAGGCTCAGGTTGACTTTGTGCCCAAACACTTTGTGTAGGAGGGCGGCACAGCGGGCAGGGTGAGGACAACATGGCGGCGGGGATGGCGGGGCTGCAGTGCTGGGCCGGGGGGCTCCAGCAGAGCCTGCCCCAGCAGCAGCACATGGCAGTCAGGGACCCCCACCCTGCAACCCCGATGCTGCTGGGGCAGCCAAGGGCTGCAGTGACTCCCACCAGTGCCGGGTTCTACCCCACTGCCATGGGCACACACCCCACAGGCCCCATACACTCTGCAGGCCCCATAGAACACACAGGCCCCACAGAACACACAGGCCCCGCAGGCCTTTCCGGAGCAGATGGCCCCGCTGTGTGCAGGCCGGGCCGGCCGAGGCGTCCCTCCTTTCATGCACACACAGCGTGAGTCCCGGCCCGGCTCCGTCAGGCGGTGGCGTTCGGGGCCAGCGCTGCTGGTCCATTTTACACGGGTTCAGCGAGCTTAGTCCCTGGGGACACGCGGTTCAGGCAGATTAAGCCTCCCTAAAATAGGCAGGTATTAGTGATCTCAGCCTGCAGCCTTCCGGCGGGCGCCCGCGCAGCAGCGTTTAAGCCTACGGTGCGGGGGAGGGGGGATGGCAGGGACCCCTGGGGGGGGGACACCGCACATTGTCTGTCACTGCAGGTGGGGGTCGGGGTGGAGAGACCGAGAGCTGTGTGAGGGATGGGGGCAGCACAGCGTGGCCCAGCTGCTGGCATTGCTGCTGCTGCGTGGCATGGGGTGGTGCAGCACCAACACGAGGCTGGTCCCACAAAACACTTTTATTGACCCGAATGGCTCAGCAGATCCCAGGGTGGGCTGGCAGCAGGGGACGCCTCGGGGATCCCAGAGCCCCCAGGAGCCCCAGGGAATGGTTTAGGGGAGGACAACCGACCCCCAGCACAAACATAGGGCCCCCAGCCCGGCATGCTGCACCCACAGCGCCCACAACCCACCCACAACCCACCCCCTCCCCGGGGTCCGGCCCTTTCGGTGCTGCCCAGCACTACATCATGGCGCACTTCTCCTTCACTTCATCCACAGTGCCCAGCGCCCGGCCCCGCAGCGCCGGCAGATCCACGTCCCGCAGCTTGGCCAGGAAGGCGAAGGCTCCCTCCTCGTCCTCCTCCTCCTCCTCCTCACTGCGCACCATGGCGGCCAGCTCCTGCGGCAGCTCCACCGCACCGCCCGCCACGTGCAGCTGAGCGTCGTCCCGCTCGTCCTGTGCGGGTGGGAGGCGGCTCTGGGGCTGCGATGGACCCCGGCGGCACGGGGGGGGGAACGGGAGGAGGGGGCTCCTTCGGGACAGACGGGACGGGGCGGACCGGCAGCTGTTCAGCCTCACACCGGGACCGCCGGACAGACGCGTGTGGGCGGACGGGACGGCCGGAGCCAGCAGCCGGCTGCTGCCCTCTGCAGGAATCGCCGCCCGTCCCACGGGGCCGGCAGGGGGAGGGCGGCTGCCGCGGGTGGGGGGGGGCTCGGGGTCCCGCTGCGTGTCTGTACCTGCGCCAGGTGATACTTGTCCCGCAGGTGCATGCGCACGGTCGCCCGTTCTGCCTTCGTGTGTGCAAAGGCTTTGTCCCGCTCGATCCTGTGCGATGGGTGACGTGTTGTCACCTCTGCCCCTGCTGAGCCCCCACGTTGCCCCCCAGCCCGGCGTGGCTGCACCCCTCCAAAGATCCAGAGGTGCAGTCGTCCATATGAGGCTGCATCTGGGGCTCCCAGGGCAGGGTCCGCGTCCTGCCCCCTACCCAGCAGTGACAGCTGTAGTGGGTAGTAGTAGTAGTAGTAGTAGTAGTAGTAGTAGTAGTAGTCGTCCCTACAGCTGTAGTGGGAGGACTCGCTCCTCCGTGGCCCATCACCCCAAATCCCCCAGAGCTGCAGTGGTGGCACCTGAGTGCAGCCCAGCACCGTCCCCATCGCCCCTCAGCTCTGTGGGCCCTGGGGTGCGGGTGGCCCTGGGCACCACCACCTCTCCTTTGTCACCTGCAGTGCTGAGTGCCTGCACCAGCACCCACGGGGACCTCCTGCACCATGGAGACCTCCTGCGCTTTATGGACCCACTCTGCTCCCATCCTCTGCCTCCCCGGTCCCACTGGGGGCCCTGCAGCCCCAGCCAAGCCTTACTTCTCCTCCAGCAGCTGCCGCTGGTACTCCTCGAACTCCTCTCGGGACATGCCGTTGGGCAGGGCGGCCGCCTTGCCGTCCTTGGGGGGTGCCTTGGGCTCCTCCTCACCCCCCCGCAGGTTCCTCAGGGCGGCCGTGAAGAAGGCAGCCATGGGTGGGTGGATGCGGCGCCCGCACCCCACCGAGCCCAGCACCGGGTCCGGCGCCTGCAAGGTCAGCGGGACCTGGGATCAGGGCTGGATTATGGCATTAGGACGGAAGGCACCGCTACTGGGAAGACCTTTTTGTGCTGCACCCAAGGGTGCTGTGGACCTGGGCCTGGTGGAGACAACCCATTGCCTGGGCCTTGCTGGACAGGCACAGTGGGCACCCAGAGCTGCTTGTTGCGGTGAGAAGTGCAGAAAGTGGGTGTGGGGGAGATGGGAGAGAGTGAGCCAAAAACTCAACCCAGGGTCAAAGGACTGGAAGGGAGACAAGGAAGGGGCGGCTGCGCACACACACACACACACACACACACACACACACACACACACACACACACCACGCTCCTGTTAATCCCTGCTCCACTGAGATACTGAGATTGCTTGCGAGCCGGTGCCTGGGGCTGCCCGTGCCCCGCTCCCATAATCTATATGCGAGCAATTCCCATGCATGATTAAAAGAATAATCCCTGGCTCTGCACACAGCCCTGAGCAGAGCGGGGCTGGGCTTTGCATGGGGGGCTGGGGGGGCTGGGGCTCCTGACCCCCCCTGTGCTCACCCCAAACAGGGGATAACCCTAATTTGAGCCTGGAGACTTGAAGACGCTGCCCAGCTAATTTCTGTGGTTTAATCAAAAGGCCCAAACGCACGTGGCTGAGCTGAACGTGGTTGGTGTCTCCATGCAGGACCAGCATGGGGCTGTGCCAGCAGTGGGGTGTTGTCTTCCATAAGGATGGGACATCCCGTGCTGTCCCCATCACTGGGAGAGGAGAGGAGAGGAGAGGAGAGGAGAGGAGAGGAGAGGAGAGGAGAGGAGAGGAGAGGAGAGGAGAGGAGAGGAGAGGAGAGGAGAGGAGAGGAGAGGAGAGGAGAGGAGAGGAGAGGAGAGGAGAGGAGAGAAGGGGACCTCATGCTGCTGCTCCTGGTGTCCCCAGGTATGACTGGGTAAAGGGCCCCACGTGGACAGGAGGATCCATCCGTCCACTGCATCCTCTTGGGAGATGGAGGGAGGACATTGTGCCCTGTGGGCGCATGCAGGGGAGACGGGCACCTTGTGGAGCCACTGCCCCATCCTCACCAGGACGGAGCAGGCCCCAGGCCGTCCGTTTTCACACTGCTCCCCATCCTGGGGGCTCCTCCCACAAGTCCCGGGGGCTCCTTGGAACGTGTGTTAAACGTCCTTCAGGTGCTTCAGCTCTTTCTGCAGCTTCTCGTTGAGCTTCTTGAAGGACGGCCGCTTACCCGGCTCCATCTCCCAGCAGCTCCTCATCAATGCATACACGGAGGGCGGGCAGCCCTCGGGGGGCTCCATGCGGTAGCCCTGCTCCAGCTGCTCCGTCACCTCCTTCAGACTCTGTGGGTGGAGTGGGGAGCTGGGATCCCCCCACCGGGGGCAGCGGGGATGTCCCCATCCCGTGCACCCCATTGGGACGTGTTGCACTCACCAGCTTGGGGTAGGGTGCTCGGCCGAAGGAGAACAGCTCCCACAGGAGGATCCCGTAGCTCCACACGTCCGATTTGGAGGAGAATTTCTGCCATGGGGTTGGGGCTGCATCCAGCTGGGGACCCATCGCTCCCGGCTGCACCCTCCCCTCCCCATGGCAGGGGAACCCCACACTCATCCCAGCCCCCCACAGCCCACAGGAGATGCCCTCACCCTCGGGATGAGGATCAGGACAAAGCCCAGATGCTGGAGATGGGGAGTCAGCACGGAGCAGAGATGGGTTGGTGGGATAGGGTGGGGGTGATGGGTCGGGGAGCTGCTCTGGGGGCCCTGCACTCCATCACTCACATTGTGCTTCAGGGCCTCGGGAGCCGTCCACTTCACGGGCAGCAGCGTGGTGTCGGCGCCGCGGGGGTTGACCCCGGCCAGGCCAAAATCGCTCACTTTGGCCACGTTGTCCTCGGAGATGAGGATGTTGCGGGCTGCCAGGTCCCTGTGCACCAGCTTCTTGGACTCCAGGTAGTCCATGCCCTGGGCCACGTCCCTGTGGTGGTGGGGCAGTGTCCCTGCGTGACCCCCTGTCCCCATGTCACTATGTCCCCCTATCCAGGTGTCACCATGTCCCCCTATCCAGGTGTCACCATGTCCCCCTATCCAGGTGTCACCTATCTCCCGTCCCAGGGTCACCGTGTCTCTGGGAGGTCCCCAGCACTGGGAGTGATGGGAGGAGGACTCACAGAGAGAACTGCAGGAGCTGTGGCAGTGGGACGAGCGCGCGGCCCCGCGTGCGCAGGAAGTTGACCAGGTTTCCCTGAGGGATGAGAGCCACGTAAGGACCGTTGGGCTCCCGGAATCCACCCAACATGGCCCCAAACTGCGGGTTCTATCTGCAAATGGAGCTGCCGTCAGGCTGAGCCCCGTCCGCCCTCACCTTGCTCATGAACTCCATGACGATGTAGAGGCCGTTGTGCAGGATGACACCGAGCAGACGCACCAGGTTCTTGTGCCGGACCTTCCTGAAGTGAGAGGACCACAGTCGGGGGGTGCCACTCCCCCCAGCACCATGGGGTGGGGTCCATCCACATCCCCATGCCCCCCACTCACGTCATGGCGGCGGTCTCAGCGAGGAAGGCCTGGGCGGTCACGTCGCACTTGATGTTCTTCACGGCCACCTTCTGCCCCATGTACTCACCCTGCAGGACGTCTGGGGGGAGGACGTGGAGTGTCGGGCCTGGGATTGCCCCTTGGAGCTCCAGGACAGCAGGGATGACATCCAGGAGGGTCACCTGGGGATGCCCCTCTGGGGACCTCTGGCTGTAGACCCCCGGTCCCACCTTCTCACCTCCAAACTCTCCTTGCCCGATGCGCTCCCCCAGTGTGAGGTGCTGCAGGTTGAGCAGCCAGCCGGCTGCACGGCACAGGGCTGGGTCAGAAGGCACCAGAGGCACCTCCTGCCCCAGCGCTGACTCTCACCCCTTCCCACCTTTGGCCAACTCCTCCTCGGCCGACTTCATCCCGCTCTTGGCTTTGGGCTTCACCAGCTTGGTGCAGAGGGCTCCTTGCTGCTCCGTGTAGTGCTGCAGGATGGGGCGGGGGGTGAGGAGTGGGGGAATGGCCATAGGGTGCTCCGAGGGACCCCAGCACCAAACCGCCCCTCCAGGTGCACGGGGCCCATCCTACTCAGTGGGAAATCCCAAACCAGCGTCTCCCTGTGGGGCAGTCAGGGCACACAGCAATGGAGCAGCAGGGGGGGACATGGAGGGGGCAGTCTGCAGAGACGCAGCAGAAGCAGCGGTAGAGGCACAGAGGTGGCAGATGAAAGGGGAAAAGGACCGTCAGAAAGCAGAAGTTGTGTCTAAATGTGGAAACCATCTGGAAGCACGAATTCCCAGAGCGGAGGCACGGAGCAGCTGTGGGATGGGGCAGAGGCAGAACTGGAGGAAGAGCTTTCTGGAAGCGGGAGAGCCAGCGTTATATTTGGCAGCAGCCAGGGCACAGTGTGGGCATCCACTGCACCCAAACCATGGGGTGGAGAATGGCACCGAGTAACAAAACCCACCCACTGTTGCAGTGAAGCCCCGGGGGCCACAGGATGAGGTGGCTGTGATGGAGGCAGCGCTGGCACATGGGGTCAGGATCACCCCATAAGGTTCTCCATCACTGTGTGCCAAACTGGAGTGACCCCAGATTCCTGCACGACGGAGGCTCTCACCTCGATCATGTCGATGAGGTTGCAGAAGTGCTGCTCGCTGTCGATGCTCAGCGTGTTCTCCTGGTGCAGCACACGGTAGTGGATCACCTCCTTGCCAAAGCTCACACACAGCACGTAGTCACCGGGGTGCCGGACTGACTCACGCACCAGGAACAGCCCGTCCTCAGGGGGCTGCAGCTCCTGCACCGCCTCCACCCCTGAGATCTTCCCATGGAACCAGCTGGGAAGAGGGATGTGGGGATGGGGGGGTGCGGGGCAAAGGGATGGGGGAATGTGGGCTGAGGGGATGTGGGGCTGGGGATCTCTCAAGGCAGTAGGAGCTGAGAACACACAGAGGCCATGCAGGACGCACCACAGCCCCTTCCCCACTGGGGCTGTCCCAGATGGTTGGGCACAACAGGGGCTTTTGAAGCCAACAGATCCCTCGGTGACCCCAGGCTCCAGGCTGCTCTGCCCTCAGCAGCCCCTCCAGACATGGGGGGGAAGGCAAATGTGTGGGACCCCCCTGCAGCCGCTGAGTACTCACGGCATGAGGCTGAGTTTGGGGTCAGCACGGATGGCCCCGCGCTCCCGCAGTGCTCCGGCCGCCAGCAGCCCCTCCTGCCCACTCTCGTTGTGCCGCGCACGGTACCAACTCCTGCCCTGCGGGTGGGATGGGCTCAGAAAGGGGACACCCCACCAGGAAAGGGGTCCCGGCCCCAGTGGCACTGCCAGCCCCGCGGCCCCTGGGGTCACCTCCACAGCCTCGATGATGGTGACCACATCTCCCTTATGGAAGGCCAGCTCGCCAGCCTTGGGCTTGGTGTGGTCGTGCTTGGTGACGCACTGCGTCCCCGCAGGCCAGTGTTTCTGCAGGAAGAAGGCAGCATCACTGGGATGCTCAGCCCGAGGTCAGCCCCAGCTGGAAGGACCAAGTGGTGACAAGGGATGGGGACAATGTCCTGGTGGGATGGGATGCCCCAGTGTCACATCCCTGTGCTGGCGCAGTGCAGGAGGGGACAGTGAGCCCCACTCACCCTGGACATGATCGGCCGTCAGCACATCAGAGGCTGCTGTCTGCTCCCAGAGTCACCTGCAGAGAAGAAACCAAACAGAAACATAAAGAAATGGGGCTAAGCCTGGTCCCCACCCCCCCACCGAGCACAGCCGTTGCCACGTGAGGCCATCACAGCGCCGTGTGGTTTTGGCAGGAACTCGCATTCTCATCTCCTGTCTGCAGCTCACAGCTGTCAGGGCCACGAGATGTGGGGCTGGGAGAGGCGCGGGGTGCTGGGCTGCAATGCCAGCAGTGAGGGGCTGACTGCCCCACGGCGTCACTGCCGGGTGTCACATCTGCAAGGTCCCCGTTCTCCCCTGCTGTCCCACCGCAGCCCGCAGTGCCCATCCAGGCATTGTGCCTGGCTTCACCCTGCAAGAAAAGCCGGTCCTGGATGGAGCTCCACACCTTGTACTGCCAACGACACTCTGTGCTCCGTTCCTCTTTCTGCAGGTGAGTCACCATCACTCCTCTGCGTCACTGCGCTGAGCCCCGTGACAAGGAGCAGACGAGGACCCACTGAGCGCGGTGCTCCCCGGCGTGGGGCAGCACTCAGCCATGGTGAGTCACACTCCTGTGGGTGCAGCTCATCTAAAGTTTGCTCCTGGGGACGCTCAGCCCATGGACATCAATGTGCCATGAGCATGGGGAGTGGGCAGGAAGGTGAGCATGGACTGATGGCACACAGCCATCCACCTTCCCACCGCCCCCTGCAGCGGGTGGGCACGGGTTGCTGCTCAGACCGGAGACTGCAGTGCTGCTCCCAACCTCATTCATCCTGTGGTGCTACTCCGGGTCAGTGGGGGCAGATGGTGGATCATCGCAAACAGGCAATGCCAGGCTGGTCTCTGCTGAGCACAGAGCCTCCACCCCACACCCATCTCACCCCACACCCACCCCAGCCCTCTCACTTACCCCCAGCTGCGTCCATACGGGGCTGTGACGCTTTGGAGCTGTGAAGCTGTGGGGTCACTCAGCCGCCCTCCAACCTCCGAACTCCTGGACAGCCGACCGGCTCCTCCTGCACCGCAGCACCGTGTGATTTCCAAAGGGCGCAGGCAGAGCCGGGCGTTATTTCCTCATTTCTCTTCTGGTTACAGAGATGTGGTGTCCCAGAGGTCCTAGCGCCGCCCGCCATCAATCATTAATCAGAGCTGGCTCGTTAGTTAACGACACTCAGGGCGACTTTGGCCCCATAGCAGCACAGGGATGCAACGCCCAGGAACCACAGAGCGCTGATATCGCTGCCTGCAGCCACGGTGCGGAGGAAGGGGATCCACTATGGTTGGTCGGTGCCAAAAGGAAAAGCAGAGACCACAGGACCACAGTCCAGTGCTTGGAATTGTCATAGCAAAATGGTGACAGAAAGGGGAGAAAGAGAGAAAGAAAATGTGTGGTTTGAGGTGAAAATGCTTCTTTTGAGGGATTTTGTGGTGTTGTTGTTTGGTTTTCAGTTACAGGAGCTTTAAAAGCATCGGCAGCTCAAGGAAAAGGTGGCGGAGAAGGGAGAAGTACTGAGGTGTAAGGGATGGGGTTGGGGTGGTTTGAGGTTGGAGATGGAGTTGGGTTGGGGTTCAGATGGGGCTGAGGAAGGGTTTGGGGTTGGGCTGGTGTGAGAGCTGGAGTTGGGTTAAGGGTTGGGTTGGGATTGTTTGGGGCTTGGGGTTAGAGCTGGTTTGAGGGTGGGTTGGGTTGGGGTGAGAACAGCTCTCCTTCCTGGCCCTACAGCCAACCCAAACCCCAACACAACACCAACACAACCCCGACACCAACACAACTCCAACCACAACACAACTCCAACCCAACCCCCAACCCAACCCCAAACCCACCCCCAACCCAAACCCGAGCTCAACCACTACCCCAGTCCCAACCTCAACCCAGACTCCAACCCAAACCCCAATGTCAACCCCATCCCCAACTCCAACCTCAACACCATCCCCATCTCTAAGCCAACTCCAAACCCAATCCCAGCCCTCACCCCAGCACTAACTCTAATCCCAACCCCAATGTCAGCCCCATCCCCAACCCCAACCCAACACCAACTCTAACCCTCACCCCAGCCCTAATCCAGCCCCAAATAGGAATTGGGGGATCAGGAGGGAATGGGAGGATTGGAAGGAAGTGGGAAATTGGGAGGATCTTGGGGGAATAGGTGGGAATTGGGGGGATTTAGGGGGAATTGGGGGACTGAGGGAATTATGGGGATTGGAGTTGGGGCTGTAGGGGTAAATTAGTGGGAATTGGGGGTAATTGATGGTAATTATGGGGGTAACTGAAGTAATTAGTAGGAACTGGGGGTAATTAATGGGATTTTGTGGGGTAATCGGTGTGAATAGGGGACAGTAGGGTGTAATTGTTGGGAAAGGGGGATCAGTTAGTGGGATTTGGTGGGAATTGGGGATAATTAGCAGGAATCGGGTGATTGGGGTGAATGGGGGCAAGTGGCTGGAACTGGGTAATTGGCGGCAATGGAGGGTATTTAAGGATAATTACCGGGAATTAGTGGGAATTGAGGGTGTAATTAGTGGGAATCGGTGATAACTGGAGATAATTGGTGAGAATGGGTGGGAATGGCGGTGGTAATTAGCGAGGAGTGCAGGCAATTTGGGGATCATTACTAGGAATTGAGGGATCATTAGTGGGAATTAGTGCTAATTAGGGGGGTAAAAATGGGGGAATTAGTGGGATTTGGAGGGAATTGGGGGTAATTCGTGGGGATCAATGACTGCTGGGGGTGATTAGGGGTAATTCGAGGCAATTAATTGGTGATTATTGTGTAACTAGTGGGAATTAATGGGTAATTAGTGGTAGTGGGGTAAGAGTGAGTAATTGTAGCCTAATTGTGGGGTAATTAGGGTGAAACGGTTGGAATTAATGGGTAATTAGTGGTAATTGTGTGTGTATAGGGTGGATATGGGGTCTATGGGGTAGTTATGGGGTCTGTTTGACCCCCCGACCCCAGCCCCACCCCCTGACCCCTTTCTGACCCCACCGCCATTCTGGACACGCCCACCCTTGTAGCCCCGCCCCTTTTTGACCCCGCCCCATTGCGCTGCGAAGGGGGCGGGGCCTGAGAGAAGTGGAGGAAAGGGGGCGGGGCCTGAGGAGCACGGGGGGCGGAGCTTTGCGAAGGGCGTCACCAGGGGGCGGGGCCACAGACCTGCTCTCTCCGCCTCCCGGGCTGTGATTGGTGAGATGCGTCTGTGGGGGCGGGGCCTGATCGGGGCGGGGCCTTGAGCACAGACGGGCAGGCTTTAAGGGGCGGGGCTTAATGTGGAGCCAAGTGGGAGTGGGATGGGGGGGATATAGGGCACGTGGGGAGGGTTGGCAGGGGGTCTATGGGTTACTATGGGAGGCATATATATATATACAGGCAACATATATGAGACAGGGTATGGGGATGGTGGGGCAGAATAAGTGGTGGGCTACAGGGGGGTTCTATGGGGCGGGGTGTGGGGCAGCCTATAGGGCCCATAGAGCCCATATGTGTTGTCATACACGGTGCCTATGGGGCTGTCTGTGGGTCGGACCTCACAGCTCTGCTGCTCACAGCGATGCACCAACGTGGTTTTCAGTTGCGTTTCTCAGCTGAGGAAATTCAGCACGTTTGTGAGCGGGCAATGCGGGCAGTAGCGCCGTCACGTTCCGGTCTCACTTTGGGAGCAGTTCGGGATGGCAGCGATGGGCGCCGCTCCTGTTCTCTGCCCACAGCAGCTCCGGGCCTGTGGCCGCTCTGCTCACGGCTGTGAGTGCCGGGCTGCGGCTCCGTTCCTGTTCGGCAGAGGGCGGTGCTGGGCGCTGGGCTCGCGGTAGCGCCGTAATCGAGGTCCTTCTCCTCGTCGCCCGCGGGCAGCGCTGCGCGGCAGCTCCTCCTCCCCGCCGGCTGCTGCGGTGCGCTCCGTTGGGCTCCGCTGGGCTCCGTTCTGCTCCGTTCGGTTCCGTTCTGCTCCGTTCGGTTCCGTTCGGCTCCGTTGGGCTCACCCCGCAGGCAGCTCCGATCTCGGTGCCGCGTCCCCCTCCTCCTCCCGTCCCGCAGAGCGCTGCCGTCCCTCCGTCCCTCCGGTCCGTTTCCGGTCCCGCTCGGTCCTGCCGCTCTCCCGCCATCTCCCCGCGGTTCCTCCCGGGGGCGCCCAGCCCGGCGCGGCGCCCCTCCCCCCTCAGCTCGCTGCCGCCGCGGGACGGACGGCCCGGCGGACCAATGAGACGCGGGGCACGTGCGCGCGGCGTCCAATGGCGCTCGGCGGGCGGGGGCGGGGGGGCGTGTCCGGCGGCGCTGCGAGCGGCTTGTTGTGCGCGCTGCGGAGCCGTTCGCCTCCCGCTGCACGGCCGCGCCGAACCGCAGCGAGGTGAGAACGGGCCGCGCCGGGCCGGGGGGGGGCGGCGACCGCGGAGCTCACGGCGCTCCGGGGCGGGGCGGAACGCGGCGAGAACGGGGGGCGGCGGGGATCGGGGCGGCGAGGCCTAGGCCGGGCCTGCGGGGGAGAGCCGGGCCTGAGGGGGGAGGGGCCGGGGCGGGCGGGGCGGCGGGTGGGGGGGAGCGGGGAGGGGCGGGGCGGGAGCGCGCTGCGTGCGGCGGAACGGAACGGAACGGAACGGGGCGGAACGGAACGGAGCGGAACGGAACGGAGCGGAACGGAACGGAGCGGAACGGAACGGGCGGCGCTGCGGGATCCGCTCCGGTGCGGGCCGTGGGAGCGCCGCGCTGCGCCCGTGCCGCGTGCCGGGCTGCGGATGGCCGCCGCTGGGAGCGCGGAGCCGCCGGGCGTGCGGGATTCCCGTCCTGCGCGGCTCCGGGACCGGCCGAGGGCGGGATGCCGCGCGGCGACACACGACGGGCCGCACGGCGCCGCCCCGCGCAGGTGATGGTGCCGAGCGGGAACCGATCGCGGCCGGCTCGGAAGGACCGAGGGGATGGTCTGATGGCCGCAACCGCCGCGTGCGGGACCCGAGCGGCCTTAACGGGAGGAGAGAAGGGAAGGGAAGGGAAGGGAAGGGAAGGGAAGGGAAGGGAAGGGAAAGGAAGGGCGGCCGTGAGCGGCGCTCCGGAGGCTCGTGCTGTTCGTGCTGTTTGTGTGCTGTGTGTGCTCTATTTGTGCGCTGTTCGTGCTGTTCCCGCTGTGCACACCGGTGCTCTTCTGGTCCCTCTTCCTGGCAGCGGTTTCTCTTTTGGCCCCCGAGTGCCACCGTAAGCACTGCGAGCGGCGCCCAATGCGTGGAGCTGGGGGAGGGGGGGGCGCCGAGGGGCGCCTGGAAGCGAATGTGCTCGTTGTGGAAATGCCCCTGGGAGGCACGGAGCTGGAAAGAGGAGATGGGTGGTCGGTTCCGGTAATGGACGCTGCTGCTGGTGGTGGGGGGGGGGGCAGCGTTTTATCGTTAGAACTGAGAGGGAATGTTGGCAACTTCAGTGCAGGTGGGGAAAGGAAACGTGCCTTCCAGGGCTGCAGAGGAGGGAAGGAAATGGAGAGAATCCCATAAAGCTGCAAACTCGGAAGGACCGTCGGGCACCGTGGGTGGATGAGCAGAAGGAGCTGCAGCACGTGTGGGCTGAGCTACTCGTGTGGCCTGACGGTGGGCAGGGATCCTGCAGCCGCCTTGCTTGGGTTTATTTCTGCCTCCAGAAGATGCAGATCCCACATGCAGTACGGCTGCCCTGTGCTACCCTGTGCCAGGGGGGTGTTGTTTGTTTGTTGCTGTTTGCAGCTCAGGAGGTGGAGCTGCAGCGTTCTGGCTGTAAAGAACTGCGAAATTCACCTGCTCTCCTCCTGGGAGCACACAGGCCTGGCCGTGTTGTCCTGCATCCCTACAGCGATCCACATCGGGATGTGCTGTTCCACCCCTGTGCCTGGATTGAACTCCTGCTTCCCAATGCAGCATCTTGGCCACAAGGGAAGCTCTGTTTCACCAAGGCTGTGTGGGACTGTTGTTGGAAATGACTTTCCTGGTGGGCTGGGGTTGGTGGGAGCTCACAGTGCTCTGCTTTGCCTTTCGGTGTGGCTGGCACTGCTCAGTGCTGCACCTCTCAGCCCCTTTTCCTCCTTCCCCACGTGGCTGGGGGCTCTGCTTGGCCCTGCCTTGGTGTAGCAGTGCCCTTCTTGCTCTGTTTCAGGTGTGGTCTCTAAGGAAGCCTGTCCAGCAGCCTCACCATTGAGCAGTAGAGCAGTGTCCAGTCCAGATAGCAGTTGTTTGTTGTTTGCCTCTGAGCTGCCCTTGGCTTGTGGGGGAGGAGGCAAGTCAGTAAGCATGTCCCTCTGCTGAAGAACGAGGAGGAGGGCTCTTCCTATGGCCCTGGAATTCTCCTTGGGGTCAGCTGGTGCCTTCAGGGACCAACCGGCCCTGGAGACCAAAGTTGGCCCAAGCAGACCCTGCCAGCAGCACTTGGCTCAGAGCAGCCCCTCCTCACCCACCTCCTCTCTTGGGCCAAGTGTCAGCGATGGGTGCAGTCTGTGACAGCAGAGAGCAGGGAGGTGTTCACATAGCTCCGATCTCGGCACCACTGACAGCCAGGGTGGATGGGAAGAGCTCCGTGGCTGGAAAGCAAAGTGCTGGTGTGCCGGAGCTCAGAGCTCACTGCTCATGGAGGAGCAATTTCCCTCTTAGGTTCTGTGGCAGCTGACGTGCTCACGGTGTCTGCATCCAAATCTGAGCCCAGCAGTGGTCCTGTGCCTTTGTGAGCCTGTAGGTGAAGGGAGGAAGCAGCAGACCTCTGAGCTGCCTGTGTCAGGAGCAGGAATCCTCCCTGAGGGCGCTGCTATGTCAGCCTGGTTTGTAAGTTTGTCTTCTTAGCAAACTTGTGAATCAGCAGAGCCCTGGGCGCTGTGTTTATCACAGGGAGGTGGAGGTGAGCGTTGCAGTGCGATGGGAGGCTGTGGTGCAGCAATTCCAGGCTGATAGCTGCTTGCCAAAGGGCTGTCTGTGCTGCTCAGTTCCACGTGCAAATCTGGGAGCTCCGCGCTCAGCAAAACACCCTCCAACAACTTAGGACCTGCCTCAGCCTCCTGGCCCAGTGGCTGCCATGAGGGTCAGCCCGGGTTGTGAGCCTGGGCCTGCACTGATCCAGCACAGAACAGCTGGGAGGGACCTGTGCTCGTTGGTGCAGCTTTGCAGTGCAGCCGAGACAGTCTGGCAGCTTGGGATGCAGAAGTGAGGAGTCTCTTGCTTGGCTCCTGGCTTTGCAGCTTCTATCCTCTGTCATTTGCTCCCGTGCTTATCATGCAGCAAAGAAAGCATCTTAGAGCTGCTGACACAGCATAACTGCTCCTCTCCTGCCACAATTTCCCACTGCCTCCATGGAGCAGATGCCTGCCCTGGGGCTGTGAGGGGGGTTTGCTGCTGTTGGTGCTGGAGATGTAGAAATGTGGGGCTCAGAGGCTTCTCAGCGCAGAGCAGCGAAACCCCTTCTATGGTTTGCTTCATTCCATCCTTGCAACACAAAGGGTTTGGTTTGGGATTTTTGCTGTGTGCCGGGCTGTGGGTTCCGAATTCACACAGCTCTGGTGGTTTGTTCCCAGACGTTTGCTCAGATATTTGTTTGGTTCTCTCCCATTAAGAACATTGACTTTCCCAAGCGGTGTGAAGCAGGAGCTCGCTGTTACTCAGTAGATGTTGGAGAACAGACTGAAATCTCCCCTCCATGCCAACATTCCCTCTCTGGATATTTGCTTTCTGACTTCAGCCCTGCTGTTGTGACCGTTGGGTTTGTGGTGGTGTGCATTAAGAGCTGCTCCATCCCTTTGCTGTGCACTGCGCCTCGCGGCCCCCTGAAATACCGTCTGAAGGAATGAATTCTTCTGGGAACGTGAACAGAAGCAGATCTGTTTTGCAGGGTGGAAATCTGCGTGGTTACAATTGCTTCTTGTCTACAGTGAAGGCTCCGATGCGTGGCAGGTGGAAGAAGTTGGGCCCGTTTTGACACAGAGCGACTCATTAACGTGGGGCTTTTCTCTTTGCAGATACGTTATAAGATGTCTAATGGTTATGAAGATCACATGGCTGAAGATTGCAGAGATGACATCGGCAGAACAAATCTCATTGTGAACTACCTCCCCCAGAACATGACGCAGGATGAGCTACGGAGCCTCTTCAGCAGCATCGGTGAAGTTGAATCTGCAAAGCTGATTCGGGACAAAGTTGCAGGTATGATACAGGATCAAAGCAGTCGGACATTGTGGAGCCCCCGCAGTGCTCACCTGGGGCAGTCTGGTGTGGGACGTCTTTGTGTCGCTGTGTGATCCCAGCACTGACGTGCGCCTGCAGTGCTGTAACCCTCGCACTGTTGTTCAGAACTAGCTTTCAGCCCCGGTGTTGTTGTACAGTTTGAGATGCTGAGGAGCGGAGGCTTGCTTTGGAGGCTTGCTTTGGAGGCTGTTTGGCAAGGAAACAAGGCTGCTCGGGGAAGCATGACGAAGCCTTTGGTTGTATGTCAGCTGCCCTCATGGTGCTGAGCAGGGCCAGGTCTGTGTGCTGTGGGTGGAGGAGGAAGGGCTGAGAGGTCTTGTAGTGGATTTCTGCTTTCCTGTGTCTGGCTGACCCTGCAGGGCTGCGTGGCAGAGGAGCAGAAGCACAGAACAAAGCGGTGGCTCCGTGGGCAGGTTGTGATGCTGGCCCAGAAAGCAGCAGGGTGGGCCGGGAGGGGGAATCAGGCTTTTCAGTTTAGCTGCCTTTGTTGACTGTATTTATTTCATTAACAGCGGCGTTGGGGCTTGATGCCTATTTTTCACAAGGCAGCAGTGATCTGTTTTGTCCTCAGTCTTCTATTAACGAAACACACAGGGCAGAAAGTCCCCTCTGCCTGATTGATTGCAGTTGTTAATGATTGAGTGAACTCACCTCGGCCTCCTGCAGAGCCGCTGTGGATCGATGACTGGCTGCTGGAAGCATGGCCGAGCATTTGCTTTGTCAAGCCGGGGTAACTTCGTTTTAATTTCTACATTAACCATAAAGAGAAGTGCCCTCCCAGCTCCCACTGGTGGCAGCAGCGAGGTGAGCTGTTGGTGTCTGCCTTCTCCAGTTCATCCACCGTATTTCTAAGTGGTTCCAGATGTGAGTTTGCTTCGGCTGTGAAGGGTGCAACCAGTGATGAGCAGCTGAGCTCTTGCAGCCAAAGGCAGCGCTGCAGCTCTCCGTGCTCACATTTGTGGTGGATGTTGCACCCACCGACTCAGGGTGTTTCTCTTTGTGTCAGACTTGAAGGCCAGCAGCGGTTCGGAGCCCCGGGGGGACGTTAGAAGGTCACTTCCCGATATAGTGTGGCACAGTGTCAACTCGGAGATGTTGCTTTTTGCTGTTGTGTCTCCCGGCCTTTTTTAGTTATGGCTGAGGCCTGCAAGCCGCCACTGACCCTGTTCAGCTGGGACCTCTGTGAGGCTGCAGGCGGCGACGAGCCCCGCGGTTTGTCTGGCCTTTCCGTGCTGATGAAGCTGTGACTTTCTGATCTGATCTCAGACGTTCTGGTCCCAAAGCTGCGCTCTGTGCCGACCCCTTCCCAGCAATGTGTGCTGTTACTGCTGCCATGGACAGAGGAAATGCATCCTGGCCAGTCTTTTGTATTGAAGGTGCTTGGATGATGTGCCAGGACATCCAGATTCTCTGTTTCAGCCTGTTGTGCTGCAGTGCTTACAGGAGCAGCTCTAGGTGGCTGGAATTCCTGGAGCCAGCATGCACGCTCCTGTTCAGTGCATCTCCTCTGGGAGACCCCCTTGTCGAAGTGGTGCAGCACAAACCAGCAGCAGACACCTGTTAACACACGGAGGGCTGGCCGGCAGCGCGTTGCTGCAGCTCACTGATGGGATGGCTGCTCGTGCTGCTGTCACCTGCTGTTCCTTTCCAGTCTTCCAACAGAGTTCTGAAATATTCTTGTCTCCTGGAGCACATTCAAGTATTCTGTTGGCCTGAAATTGTTCCCTTTTGCATGGGAAACAGCCACAGCGTTGTGCGGTTCTTGTCACTGTAATCGGAATGCTCCGATTATGTTATGTAATGTTACCTGGAGCTGGAGGACAGCATTTCCACAAGAGCAAGTGGGTATAAAGTAAATAGGGATAAACTCAGAGCTGCTTTTAGAAAGGGAGAGCTTTGGAGGGGGGTTTCTAGGTTGGAGGTGCTGGGGTGAAAATGCAGCAGCTTTCCCTGTGAAGTTCCTTCTCTTGGGGAGGGCAGCAGGTACAGTGTTAACCGCAGGGGCTTGGTCTGGGTGGTGACTTTTGGTCCCGTGTATCCATGAGCACGGTTATGTGTATATGGGATAAAAACAGAAGTAAGTAGCTTAGCCTTCCTTGTCACTGATCTCAGACAGCGCATCAGCACTTAAGCCATCCAAGGCTCTGCAGGACAGCTGCTGGCCAGGGAATAGCAAACTCCTCCTGTGTGTGGAGTCATGCTCTGTGCTGGTGGGGGTGTTTTAATGTGTGCTGTGAGGGCAGGGTGTTGCTCCTGCACGAGGGGCCGACTTGGAGTGGATCTGGCATCTTTCAAGAGCAAGTATGGGAATTAACAGAGGCTGTTTATACAACGAAATGGGCGACGTGACGCTAATTGGGTTTAGATGAGCCAGTGATATATTGCATCTCACAACAAAGCAGATGAAGGCAGAAGTGTGCCAGGCAGCTCTTCCTTGCTGCAGAGCCAAGAGGGGCCGTTAGGAAGGGCTGACAGACCGGAGAGCCCCTAAGTGGGCAGCCTCCGTATTCAGCCCTGAATTTACAGCTGGTGGGTCGTTGTCTGAGATGAACTTTCTCTGAGAGGTCTGAAGCAGCAAATAAGAGCTTGGAGTTCTTTCATGCAATGCATGCCAACCTTGGGAAAGTTCTTTAGTGTATTTAAATATTGCATGATGGATTATGTTGGAGTTCCTTTTCCTCCTTTGTATTTCGTCCAGTTTTGGTAGTGATCCCTCTCTTTGGCAAGGGCTGATTTAAAGCAATATGTTCTTCCTTGCAGGACACAGCTTAGGCTATGGCTTTGTGAACTACGTTACAGCGAAAGATGCAGAAAGAGCAATAAACACACTGAACGGCCTCAGACTGCAGTCAAAAACCATCAAGGTAGGACATACAGAAGAGTCTATGACAGCAGCATTGTAATAAGCTTGTAATGAGAGTGCTGGCTGGGTGGTGGGCTCTGGTGTGAGCATGATTCCTCCCTCTGCCCTGGCAGTTTTCTTTTCCCATCCACCTTTCCTGAACTCCAGGAGATTAAACAAAAGAAGCTGGTGTTGTTCAGCAGGGTCTAAACGCGACGGCTGATGACAATAAGCTGCTCTCTCCATTTCAATAGACCCTCTTGTGTATTTAATTTCAATGGTTGATTTGTTTCAAGGTTTCCTATGCTCGTCCGAGTTCCGAAGTTATCAAGGACGCTAACCTGTACATCAGTGGGCTCCCGAGGTCGATGACACAGAAGGATGTAGAAGACATGTTCTCACGTTTTGGGCGCATCATCAATTCCCGTGTGCTCGTGGATCAAACCACAGGTGGGTCCGACTGCCTCAGCCGGGTGGGACTGTGATGCATGGCACCTCCTGCCCCTCCTCAGAGTCTGTCTGTTCCTGGGCTTATTTAAGACAGTTTGGTTCATTTATAGCAAACTGTGCCACCTGGGATCGGCCGCTGACTCGAGGGGGATGCGCTGCCCTTTTCTGATGTGGTCTTGGTTTTGGTTTCTGGTTGTTTTTAGTCATAAGGAATGACTTAGGCTGCTAAGTGCCGTGCTGGGCTGCAGCCGGAGCTCCTCACTTACTGTGATTTGACCACCAGTTGTACCAGGCTGAGCTGCTGCTTTGCCACGTTTAATTCTTACAAACACGGCTGCTATTTATGGGTGAATACTGAGCTCCAGGTAGAAACACCAACATGTTTCCTCCTTTATGCCAACCTGGAATTCACTTGCACAATTTCTTGATGCTTAAAAACCACCCGAGGTGTTGAACGATCCTCTGTGGTTACTGCAGACCAGAAGAATGAACCTCAAACGTGAGTGACTGTCCTGGAATTTACTGCATATTATGGCTTAAAAACAAAACCAAGCCAACCGCCAAAGGACAAAGAAATGACTTTGTTAATTGCTGAGCTCAGGAGGGACCGAAGCTGACTTGGTGTTACGGATGAGTTTTCAGTTGTGATTTCTTACCTCATGATTTCCAACTGTACGAACAAATAGTTTGGCTTATCCCGTGACCTGAGCACGCTGTGGGTTCTCCAGCAGCTCATCTGTCACTTAGGAATTCAGAAAGTACTTCTGCAAACAGATCCTGCCGTTAATAACACGTGCACTGCGTTAGAATAGCAGATAATTGTGGAATTAGGGTATTGAGGTGAATTTGTACGTGGAACCATGCTTGTCTGTACACGTTAGTTAAGGAGTAGCTTTGATTGCTGTGAGGAATGGACTGCAGTTCAGAGTGGGCAGTCAGCAGCTCCTGGTGAGATTCACCTGACTGAACGTGAAAGTCTTGTGCATCCTTATTGCAGAGGGCTAAACGCCTTCCCTTACACCTCCTGCCGTGTCTGCAGGTGCCTTGGGGCTGGAAAACTGAACATGTTTGGAGAATCAGGGCCAGGTTTGTGTTTGCAGGTGGTTCCTGGTGGTGCAGCCATCAAAGCCAGAGTGAGCTTTGTGGTTGCTTTGTTTTTCTCCCCTTAGTGGGGTTCTTTTTGGGGCTGGGTGGGGGGATTAACTTCTAACACCTTCTGTTGCTGTTAATGGGAAATGTCGTTCATGCTCCAAGCCATGGAGTTTCACCACGGGTTCCCTTTGCTTGTAGTGCCTGGCAGGAGCGAATCGCCCTGCCTGGTAGCGCGGGGAGCAGCGCGTTGGTTTGCCTTTGTTCCTTGGTTTGTGTGTTCTGGGGCTGCTGATGAACCAGCAGGGATCGCAGACGGCTCCAAAGCTCCAAAGTGATTTTTAAGCTTTTGATTTTTTACTTTCACGATTCTTTTGCGTTTATCCTGAATTTCATTTCTTTCTTTTGTCGTTTTGTTTGTTTGTTTACTTTCTTTTCTTTATCGCTTTGGTTAAAAGGTTTATCCAGAGGGGTCGCATTTATCCGGTTTGACAAAAGGTCAGAAGCAGAAGAGGCAATTACAAATTTCAATGGTCACAAACCCCCAGGTTCCTCCGAACCCATCACGGTGAAGTTTGCAGCCAATCCCAACCAGAACAAAAACGTGGCCCTGTTGTCGCAGCTGTGTCACTCACCAGCCAGGCGGTTCGGAGGGCCGGTCCACCACCAGGCGCAGAGATTCAGGTAGGTTAGGAGGGATCCTGGTTGCAGCTGCGTGCCGAGTCTCCTCGCTGCGGCGCTGTGCAGAGTGATGTAAATGGATCGCTGAGTTAAAGGAGGATGAAAAGTGAACCCTTACCTGTAAATCTGGTGTCAAAGGCAGCGCTGTGAAGGCGCAGGAAGCTGCGTGCCGCTGCGACTCAGCGCGCTGCAGGTGCCCGTCTCAACAGATCCCCATTCTGCAGTCCCTGTATCCGAATGCAGATAGAATTTGGCAACTTTAATTAAAGCTCTGAACCGTTGGTTCCAGCAGGGGGGGGAATCTAGGAAGTTAGCTCATAGGAAACAAAAGAAGAATCCCTTTACAGTGCGATTGGACACTTGGAGACACACACTGTGTGTGCTCCAAATCTGCCATCCCCGAGTGATCTGGTTCCCAGCTAGGAGCTCTCTGCAGGGAGACTAACTGCAGGGGGTTGGAACTTGATCCTTGAGCTCCCTTCCAACCCGAGCTGTTCTATGGTTCTGTGATGCTGACAGTTCCAGCCGTTGATGCTGTGTTAAAGCTTAGGGGCCATGGCTCAGGCTGGGCCTTGTCTGCTTTCTGGAGTATACAGAGCCTGATGAGACGATAAGCTGCCCCCAGAGGGCTCACAGCCTGTAGAAATGTCGCCCGTGTTCTCTACTCCAGAGGCTGAATGCTTCAACTAGCATTTGGATTGCGCTCCATCTTGTTCAGTCATATGATGGAAGGTAAATCCAGGATTAAGCCTCTCATATCTCTAATTTATAATTATTAATTTCCTACATATATTTGCTCAGATCCTTTCCTGAACATTCCACTAATCCTTTCTGGTTCCTGCAGTGTTTGTGGCTTACGGCTCACGTTGGGGGCTGGCCTTCATGGGCAGCAGATCTGTGTGTGTTGGACTCTTTAGGAGTCCTGAAGGCTGAGAACTCAGCCCTCAACCCCAGCTGCGCTGTGCACTCCTGTACAGTTCACCATTTTTATACCACAGGGATGTTCTTTGGAAAATCAGGGAGGAAAAACAGCAGCACTTAACAGCTGAGATAGAAACTTTGCTAAGACAGGAAAGAAAGAGAAATACATTTATAATCACCATTACTGCCTTATTATATAAGACTGCTTACAAGTCACCTACCACTGGCCAATGCCCAGCCTGCCCCCGAGCAGCAGCTGCCCCCAGCAGTACAGCTGAGCTGCCCCTCTGGCCAGTGCAGATCAGCTGTGATGGGGCTGTTGGGGTTTTACTTGCTCTGATAAACCTGAAGCATCTCTGTGACTCAAAAAGCTGAAAGGGGGGAACTCGTTTGAGAGCAGTTGTGCTGGCAGCGCAGCGGTGCTTACTGCTTCCCCTGGTTTTGCACGTTGTCATTCTAGATTTGTTGGCCTGAGGCTTTGTAGGAGGCAGGTGCTGCTGGAACCAACGCTGTGTGGCTCTGAGCTCAGGGACTTCCTGCACACAGCGACCCAAGTCTGGTGATCTGTTGAGATGAACCTTTTCCTGGTAGGAGTTAAGATAAGGAGATGGTTACTCACCCGGAAGAGTTACAGAGTTGGAAAGTGTCTGTTGGGGGAAAAAACAAACAAACAAAAACCTACAAGGATATGAAGCATGCCAACAGAGGAACGTTTTCATATGAAAGCAAAATAAATGCTCAGTAGATGTCACAGAACTACGTGGGTTAGCGCGTTTCATTCGCGTTCTGCTCCTCTTAACCACTCTCTCAGTTTCACTGTAGTGCAAGGATTCCCAAACTCGGATGTGCTCGGGGTTGGCCAGCAGTGGCAGCAGCAGTGAGTACGTGCAGCGTGAGCTCAGGGGCGGCCATGCCAGCAGCAGGCCGGGCTGCAGGCAGCAGCGTTGCCGAGAGGGGAGGGCTGTGCCCCCACAGACTCCCCCTGGGCCTAAAGGGTCTCCCAGCTCAGCTGCCCTGGGAGGTGAGCTCTCCTGGAGAGCCGGGGCTGCGGGAGGGGGCCGAGCTGTTCTCTAAGTGTGAGCGCACCCACCTGCACGCAGCGCTGAGCGTGAGCTGGCTGCCCTGCCTCGTGCGTGCCGTGCGGCTCTGCTCCCTGTCCTCCTCGTTCACGCTGCCGTAAGCCCTCTCTTGTATACAAAGGCAGCTCCTGTCTTTATGCAGGGTGAGGAAAAAGTCAGGGGGAAGTGTTGGGCGCCGCGTGCCGTGCTCGCTGCCCAGACATGCGTTCCCTGTTTCCTCCAGGTCAGCAGAGAATCAGGATCTGCCACCGCCATGTCCTTGGCAGAGAGCAGCACGTGTACCGCATTTAAGTGGTTTGCATATCACCAGTGGTACACCACAGTTTGGGAACCCCTGGTATAGTATAATTATATTTCTACAATCACGTGGCCTCACGTTTTTATTTAAGACATAAGCAAAAGGGATCGAATGGAGGTTTTCTGCTTTAACTTTCACATTTCCTGACCTTTGAGCGCTTAGCTGTGCAACCGTAATATTGCATTAAAATGTCCTAACGCTCTGAATGTCCAGGATGGAGAGCAGGAATAGGAGATTAGAGGGGTCTGATGTTTGGGTTATGGGAGAAAAGCAGATAATACAAAGCAAGATATAGCAGAAAGTAATTGTTTCTTCTTGCTCAGGTGCCAGAGGGTAGATTTAAGGAGAGCAGGCAGGGGGTTGTAAGATACCCAGCTCAGTCAAGTCAGAGTTCAGGGTATGGAGTTGGCATGAAGTGGATGAGAACCGTAAATGCTTGGTACAGAAAACCACATCTTTAAAACTTGTTTAGTAATTTTACGTTTGAAAACCACTGCAGTTAAGATTAACATACCTGGAACTGGGGAATGATAAACTGAAATGTCAGTGCTGGAGCTGGAAGTGTGGGGCAGCCCAGCTGCTGAGGGGTGGCTTGGGGGAGCACCAGCATTTCCTTGGCTCTGTTCTTGCTCTGATGCTCCCAATGTGCTACTGCAGAGCCAAAAAACAACAACCCCCCCCAAAAAAGGGTATTGGCACAGCATCCTGGAGCTGAGGGTGGCTGGGGGGGCAAGGTGGGCTCCGGGGAGGGGCTGCACGTTGCCCCACGCTCCTGCATTGCTGCACTGGGCTCCAAAGGTCACTCAGTCCCTTGTGAAGGTGATGGCGTAAACTTGCCTTGGGACGGTACCACGGCTTGCCTATTTCTAAGTAGAGTTCCCTGTAGGTAGAAGTAAAGCATGTGGAATGCGTAACGTTTCTCCTGGCAGCTGTCAATGTGGTTGACTGTTAATTTGAATGCGTAAATGTTTCTTTCTGGCAGTTTTGATATCCATGTAGAAATTATTCGTTGTCGGTCGCTTCCCGTTCAAGTTGATTTGCTGAATTGAATTGAACTTTTACATGCAATATTGTGCTTTTTATTTGCTAGGTTCTCTCCTATGGGTGTAGATCACATGAGTGGGCTTTCTGGTGTAAATGTTCCAGGAAACGCATCTTCTGGCTGGTGTATCTTCATCTACAACCTTGGTCAAGATGCTGATGAGGGAATCCTCTGGCAGATGTTTGGCCCCTTTGGCGCGGTTACCAATGTGAAAGTTATTCGGGATTTCAACACCAACAAGTGCAAAGGTTTTGGTTTTGTGACCATGACAAACTATGAAGAAGCTGCAATGGCCATAGCAAGTCTTAATGGCTACCGCCTGGGGGACAAAATCTTACAGGTTTCCTTCAAAACCAACAAGTCCCACAAATAACTTGCTCGTGCTTTTTGTATGGAGTAGATAATGGAGTGACAGAAGTTGAAACATTTTTGTTAGTGTAAAACTCATTTTGCGCCAATTTTCACAAGTGTTTGTCTTAGTCTAAATGAGAAGTGGAAAAGGTTTTATATTCTGGGATGCAACTGACATGTTCAAATGTTTGAAATCCCGCAATGTTAGACCAATTTTAAGTTGCTTTAAGTTATTTCATTTAAAAACATGTTTAAAAAAAAAAGAAAGAATAATAATAATAACGATGATGATAACAACCCCCTGAGATCTGAAGTAGAATGCATTGAATCTGACCCTCTGGATGGTGGTAAAATTGAAGCATGCTTTCACTTATGAGACTAACATCTGTTCCATTGAATGTTGTCTGCAAAAAACTGGAATCTCCTCTAAAAACCCTCAGGCTGAATTAATGGATTTGCTTGTTTCTCATGTTGTTGTTTTCCTCACCCATTCTCCCGACTGCCCCCCCCCCGACTCGCTACTATGGAAGAAAAGCTGAGAACTACTAATGTTGTAGTTGGCAGTAAATTCATTTTGCCGATTAATACTCATTGCTACGTGTCGTTGAGGATGGCGCTTTATAAAGCCGAGGTCTTGTAAGTAGTAGCATGCCAGCATAACTTTTAACACCATTGATGAGGTAAGTTGCACACCGAGCAGCGGCCATGCTGTCCAATGGAAAGGTTTTAGCAATATTTCCTCTTAGAGCCCAACATTTTTAATAGGAATGGACCAAAGAGTTTCAGAGAAACTCCGGGAAGATTTCAGAGTCAAAATGAAACTCCACAAAAGTGTGAATGTGTCGCTACGTTATCGAACCGAATCTCTTCTGTCCGGATATTTAATGCATGGTGCACTACTTCCTGGTACATTATAACGCAGCAAGATGCTCCTTTTCAAAGATCACCATAGCCTGAATTCCTTTGGTAGTTCTATTTTGTAAAGGAAAAAAAAAAACAAACCCACTTGTAAACATTTGAGCATTGTATTTCTCGCATCCCTTCTAATGAGTGCTAGATTTTTCTATTTTACTAGGATTTTGTTTTGACAACTAGCTTTACTTATTGAACACTCAGCAGAAAAGTACTTACGACTTGCAAGTTAGATATTAACCAAGAAAACCCTTTGATTTGTAGATCTCAAGATTAATCCCCCGAGTTTTCTGCAGACTGCCTTGAAACTTTGAGTTGTTCTGTTTCTGTTAATTTTCTTTTGCTTTTTTGTGTTTTTTGTTTGTTTTTACTTTTGCATTTAAGAACATTAAATTTGATTTTGTTTTGCTCAAATTTTGTTTTGTTTTTTATTTTCTGTTATTTTTTTGCTTAAGTATTGCACAAAACGTTCAGCTTTCAAGAAAGTGTTTTGTAAGGAGTGTAGTTCCTCTTAAAGAGTCTTAATTTCGTCCTTTGACAGATGAGTAGAAGAAAAAGGGATGTGAAATGAGAGCACCACATCTGTCACATAGAGCCTTTGTTCCACGGGCTGATGTAACCCGGCGGTGCTCTTTGATAGGAGGCCTGGGAAGGACTGTCGGGTGCAGGCCCTGTAAGGATGCTGTGCGTGGTAGAGACGTGCTCTGTGCAACCTCCAGGTAGGTTCAGTTGCCAAAAATTAGGGCGAATGGGAAAACTGGGTCATTTCTATCGCAGTGTCTCCTTTCTGTGTGAGCCTCAGCCAGTCCCGAGCTGCGTTGCTGATCCCGGCTGCCTGCAGTGCTTCCGTGCCCTGCTGACTTTGCCTTGCAGCGGGGGATCCTCGGTTTCCTTCTTGCAGCAGGGCTGGCACTCTACCATCAGGAAACCTGCGCCCTCATCTCTGCACGCCGCAGCCCGAGAGCAGCTGAGCTCACTGCCCAGCTCTGGTTCCCCATGCCCAGGCGCTGCTGTCTGCCATCCGCTTCTGGCTTTCTCTTCCAGCATCTGTTCCAGATGTTTCTGTGCTTATCATCCATTTTATCACTTCAGCGGAACCGTTTCTGGTGCACAGGGAAAGGTTTCGAAGCGCTGTTGGGATTTCTCCCAGGTTACAGCTGCGTGGTGTAGGGCAGCTTTCTTACCGAGTCCCATCACCTCTTGGCCTCCCTTCTTCGCTGTTCCACTGGGGTGAGCCTGAAATGGGTTCCAGTTTCCTCTGGTTCTCTCTTGCTTCGTTTCGTTAAGATTTCTGTAACCAAATGGCAGCTGCTGCTTTATCACTGGATCTTGTGAGATCCACGCTTCCCAAATCTCTGCATCCATAACCATGACAGGCATGCTGCTCTTCACACCACTGGTTGCTCACCAACAGCCCCGTTCTCTTTAACTTTTCTTGGTGGCTTTTTGGCACCGCTGTCATCCAACTGCTTCCTGATTCCCCCCTTTCCTGTTCCTTACTAAATAAGAAGGAAATTCAGGGTATTGTTTCAGTAGTGCTGTGGAAGTTTCTCCTCATCACACCATCCTCATCCAGGAGGTGTTTTATGGGGTGTCAGGACCCTGAATGTGGAACTCTCTCCTTCTCTTACTCAACATCCTTCCATTTCTCTGCTGTTTTTCCAACACCTGCTGTGCTTGGCAGCCTGTGGGCTGGGGCTTGGCTGCGCTGCTTGGGGCTGCCCCGGCCCTGCAGGGTGGGCTGCATCCTTTGGGCACTGTGGGGTTTCACTCTAAAATGAGACATTGCTGAGCACAGAGCGACCCGAGGGTGGTTTAGGGTCGCCCTTAAACTGCTCTGAAGTTGTTCTGGATTTGAGCTGCGTTGTGCAGAACTCAACAAACCAACCGACCCACCAAAATACAGCGTTTGTTTGGCTGCAAAAAAATAAAGAAAGAGGTTTTCTCAGAGTTTCCTTGCAGGCTTTATTCAGGCCGGTCTTTTCTGATCTGCTGGTTTATTAATGAGCTTTTATTCCCACCCAGTACCTGACACTTGCTTCCCAGATCCCCTGTAGGAACAGGGTGCAGCCCCTGCACAGACGTCCCGTTCGCCATCTGTGATGGCACAGAAAATACAGAGCAGGGAGCTCCGGTGCTGCTGTGTGCTTTGTACGAGCTGGTAAGGGAGAGTGCGGCCCCTTCAGGTGAACAAATGGCACCATCAGAGGGCTCTGACCAGGGGCCGAATCAAAACAGCGTAGTGCTCTGCTTTGTTTCCTGCTGGTTCCATTTTGGACTGTCTGTATGCTCAAGCGCTGAGTTTTTGTCCTTAGAGCCGTGCTGCTTTTCTGCAGTATCTGTGCTGTGCTCTGCCATGTCGAGGGAGGGGAGCTGAGCCCCCCGCCCCTGCTGCCCCCGGCCCCTTCCTGTGCTGGGGAGGAGGTCTGTCCCGTAGGGCGGAAGGAGCAGGAGCTGTTGTAGCTCTGTGTCCCCCCGGTGCTGGTGTCCATAGAACCTCTGTGTTGCCCGGTGAAGGCAGCGCGGTGGACGAGCCGTGCGGCTGCTGGCTGGGAGTGCTCCCGTGCTGGCAGAGGCACAGTGTGTTGTACTCACATTTGTACACAGCAGCTACAAGTAGGCAGGCTACACTGAGAGCAGGAGGGGTCCGCAGCTGCCAGGGAGGTGAGCGAGCAGCTGGAGAGGTGGTGCAGGCTTTGGATGCTAAGGTTTGGAAGTGATCCCCAAGGTCCTTCAGTAGGTGTTCTCGTGTTCTTTTATCTTCATGTTTGGGGTAAGGTCAATAAAACAAGGATTCCTCACATATTTCAGGGCAGATTTCTTTCTCCCAGTGTATTCTAAACTGGAATAACTGAAGCTGTTTTCTTTGGCGTAGTTTTATCGTTTTGTATGTGCTTAAGAAACAAAAAGCCTTTGGGAACATCCCCTGGTGAGCTCCTCTACCCGGACAGCAGCTGGGTGGCAGAACAAACCTTAGTGAAGCCAGGTCCTCCGGGGAGCAAAACCCTCTGAGCACCAGGAGGACTCGGGGGCGGTTTCCTTCTATTTCACATACTGCTTTCTATGAGGTGCTGCTGGTGTCCCGGGGCTCAGCTGCTGGAGTCACATACAGAGATTTGTGCTATGGATGCGTTTGTCCCAGCGCTGCCCGCAGGGTGCTGTGCTGGGAGGGACGGGCGCCTTGCACCGAAATGTGGGGAAGGGACCAAATTGACACCTGGCACAGGAAAACATCGCTCCCTTTTTGCTCACCACGTGGTTTTATCACCCTGCGTGCTTTAATGTCACGTCTTTCTGTGCCCTCTGCCATAGCTCTGCACTGGGCACCACGCGGCTGGTTACAACAACCCGCAGCTTCGCTCTGGTCTGACGCGGTTTTTGCACCCGCTTCGTTTTCTACTTTGAAAAGAAAGCGGTGGAGGGGAACAGCAGAGCTGAGCCTTCATGGCCTTCCTGCTCCCGGTGCAGTTCAGCCCCAGCTGCTTTGCCCTGGGGCGGATTTCCCCCTGCAGGGCAGTCGGTGCTGGCCGTGCAGAGGTTGGGAGAAGGGCTGTCGGTGGAACCCTGAGGGATGGGCGCTGTGCCCGCAGCCCTTGTTCTCCTGTTCCCTATTTGCAAGGGGTTGGGGCGGCCTCTCGGCGGTGCGACCCGCTGTTCTCAATTGGAAGAACTCGGGACAAACCTCGACCTGCCGCACAGATCGCGCTGTATTCCGCTCCTGGCTTTGGTTTCCCTTTTCCTCTGTAACCTTTTGTTGGTGAATGGATCTGTTTGTGGGACAGAAGGCTTTGCCGATTGTTTTCCGTTCTGTACAGTACCCGGTTAAACATTTTGTATATTCGGCGTGTTTTTAAGTTATTGGTTTGTTTTATATCAAATAATTTATTTTTCAGGTACCGTTTTCATTTACGCTTTGTTTTTACATGGGTTTATTTTAAATAAAGTATGACACTGCTTTCCAAACGTCTGAACCGAAGTGCAATCCCATTGTGTTATTTTGAGAGCACGCATGTGAAAAAGCCCCATCTTAGAGCTGCAGAAATGGGCCCGTTCTGCCCTTCCCTCCATTCAGGTGCTCCGAAGCTGCTTTGTAAAGCTGGGATTCCCATATTGAAGCAGCTGGAAGATGGGTTGAACGTAGCGCCGCTCACTGGGGACCCTGCGGGCGCAGCGTTGTTTTCTTGTGGCATTGGCAAAATGAAAGGAAGCGAAGCCTCGGTCCCTCACCCTTCTTTTCATATAAAACTGAATTGAATACGAACAAGATCTTTTCTGTTGTTGGCTTTTTTTCCTGTTCCCTGCTGGTTCTGCTCCCTGCTGATTTATGCCACGTCCGTTGGGTTCCTCCAGGGGCCAATGGCAGAACGGCATCAAGCTTTTACTGAGTGCTTCCTCCGTGGTTCTTTGCCTGCAGGAATTGGGGCTTCTTTGTGCACTTTGGAGTTCTGGTGGATTTTGCAGGGTAACGTGAGCTGTGTTTGCAATCGTGGGCGCATTGGGTTCACTCTGCTAAAGCTTCTGTTGTGCGTAACAGGATGAGAGCGAGGGGATTAAAGGAGGGCACAGGGCCAGCTTCTTACCTTGCAGTTGTTCTCTTGGTCTCAGGGCGTTTATCCAGCTTCATTAAATGACTGAATGAAATAACAGCTGAAGAAGAGCACCGGCACCAAAGCAGCCCCAGCTGCAGCCCATCGCTCAGAGGTTTGGGGTTGGTTGGTATTTTTCATAACCTGCAGTGAGAAAACGCTGGGTTTTGGTGCTGCTCCATCCCCCAGGTCAGGCAGGGCCTGGTTGCAATGACTGGGAAGGGTTGGCCCAGTTGGGATGTGCCAAGCTGTGCTGCCAGGCTGGAGGGGCTGCTGCCATCCTGCCCAGAGCTGCGTGTGCCCCAAACCTGGAGGTGCCTGAGGCCGGGGGGATCCCTGGGAGCCCTGAGCTGGTGGGGTGTCCCTGCCTGCGGTTGGAACTGAATGGCCCCTCCCCTCCCTTCCACCCCAGCCATCCTACAGAAGGCGTAGTGCTGCCAGGGCAGCTCAGAGTGGAGCTTTGCAGAGCTGCATTCCCAGTTCTTGCTGCTATGGGGATGGCCCGGTCTCCCAGCGCTTACCAGGCCACGTTAACCCTCAGGTGGAGAAAACTGGGGGTGGAGGTTCCCTTCCTGCAGCTCTCCCCTGCCTGTGGGCTGTGCTGGGGGCTGTTGTGGGTCAGTGCTGTGCCTCTCCCAACACAGCAGTAGGTATCACTGATTGCTGTCTTGCTGGATGGCACTGATTGCCACCTCATCTCATTACTGCTCTGCTCCTTAAAATATCTTTGTTTTCCTTTTTTCCCCCATTTGAGTTGTTACCTCTGTTACATAATGCAGTCAATGTTATTTTGTCCGGGTTGATGGACTTCTCTCTGCAGAGCTGCAGCCAGAGCGCTCCTCGTGCCCATCCAGGAGCAGACACAGAGCTTCACCGACTCACATAAAGATAACCGTGGCTCCTCGTGCATCCTCTGAGTCACCAGCAGACCTCCAACACATCCTTTAACCCAGCTTCTGTTTGAATGTGTTGGAACGGATCCTGCTCCCAAGCTCAGCCCAGCTCATGCTGCAGCGACCCTAGCAGAGAGCAGAGCAGAAGTGGTTTGGCTTGGGAGCAGCGTGGGGTCGGTGTGAGCGGTGCTGGGCTGCAGCTCACCCTCCCCAGCCCTCAGCGCGGTCCTGCAGTTCACGTTGGCTCTGGTAAGTCAGTCCCTGTGCTTCTCTGGAAGCAAACAGGTTTGATCTTGGCCCAACCAGAAGTGTAAAACCGGGGTGTTTTTGTGAGCACGTGTCCTGCCTGACACCTCTGTGACTCAGGTTGTTCCCTCTGCTTTGCATCTGAGTCTTCATGTGTGTGTGCACATGTTGGAGCGTGCGTAGGTTGTACCTATAGGTGCTTTATTCATAACATGTTTATCTCAGTTGCATGTATTGATGCATTCTGTGCTCTGTGTGCACACACGCTGTCCCACATGCGCACGCATGTGAAGGTAACCCACAGAATCACATCATTTTTTTAACAGAAAACAGTCAGAATATTCGGGTTTTATACAATAAACTCATCTACAAAAGGTCTGTCCTTCAAAATCTGAGCCCTTGTCGAGCTGTAGAGTCGCGAGGACGTTTTGTAGCAGCAGTGCAATGATGTGACAAGCAGGAGGCTGAGCTTTAAGATCTCAGAATAGCTCCAGACGCCTCCATCTCGTGCATCATCTGGTAGCACACAGCAGCCCTGCTCTTCGGGGAGCAGCTCCCGTTTGCTTCTCCCCGGGATCAGGATGTTGTCTGTCATCTCTCTGAGAACTGGCAATTAGGAAATGATGCTTCTTTTGGGGCCAGCTTTTCTGTTTTATTCCCTGTTGTTACGGTATTTCCTGGGCCTTAATGCTCTCATCCTTTCTTACTGCAGGAATGGAAGAAGGAAGGCGGCTCAGCTTCCTGAAGGTCTGTGAGTGACAGAAATTGGCCCCGCACACCCGCATGGTTTGGGGTGCCTGGCTGGCCCTGCTCCCCATCCCTGGATTCTGGGCTGGACACCCAGATGCTGCTGGGTCTGAATTCAGCTCTTGGTGTCCATGTAATGAACACTGGGCTTGCCAGAGCAGCTCTGCTGTCCCCTCTGATCTCCCAGTTCCTCTGAGTGTGCTCTGGTCTGTGGGGAACAAACAACGTGAAACTGATTCGTTTAAGGCCGTGTCCAAGGAAGGAAGAGAAGGGATTGTCTTGCAGGAACCAAAGGAGGAAGATGGGGTGATGCCCAAGGAGAAGCTCCTTGCAGCAGCCGCCGCTTCCTGCTGTTGGTGCTCATAACTGTGTGAAAGCTTAATGGCTCATTAAAACACCACGCTGTCATACTGCTTTATTTTTATCATTGTTTTCGTAAGAACAGTGAGAAGATTCATAGCGGTTCCCATCCTACTAAAAACCCCAAGGTGTTCAAGTGTTGTAGGCTCAAATAAGAGGACGTGGGGAGCCGGGAGGTTGCCTGGGGGCCGGTGAGCCACAAAAGCTGCAGGAGGTGAGGAGGGGTGATGGTGCTGCAGGTTGACACGCTGGGAGAACACGGTGTGTTTTGCAAAAGCGGAGGTGATAAGAATAAGAGAGCTGGCCAGCCCTGTGTTTTCTTTCCCATCTGCCGTGAGGTCAGGGTGACCCACGTTCTTAAATTAGCAGCACATCCATCTATCCGAACTGCTCCTTTCAGGAGTGAATGCCTGTAGTGAGAGTGGGGCAGGACCCGTCTACCTTTCCCTCTTCCCCTCTTTCCATTTGCTTCCTTATTTCATTTCCCTGCAGAGATTCTCATTTTCTCTGATGCGACCAGAGACTGAGAGCTGTGAACCCAACCACAGCCTTCACTGCATACAGCGGAACGTGCCTGTTATCCACCATCCACATCCAGAGCTCCAAAGAAACATCTTCTCCATTCAGCATACAAGATAATGAAGGGGTCAGCTCAGCTCACTGAGAGCATCTTGTGATGGTCCCCTCCTCAGAGGGGTCAGTGCTGCTCCTGGTGCTGCTCAGTGACTTCGGGCCCATTCTCAGTAGCTTTCCTGACTTCTGGAATCCTCCTGTCCCTCCACTTCTGCTGCCCTCATCTTACTCTGAGTGCGGAACACCTCGCTGTCATTCTGGGGCTGGATGCATTGCTCTGCTGGTGCTGCTGGACTTACCCCAGTCCTCATCCGCCTCTGAACTGCTCTGTCTGCCCGCATCTGAGCAATAGGAACAGCTCGGTTCATTGCCATGTGGGTTCCGTCAGCTTGTAGAGAGATTGTGGTGTCCATTTAAGCTGCTTCCATCAGCCTCGTGCCGTGGCAGGGATGACAACCCGGGGCAGGAAGGGGATGTGGTGGCATTGCAAGAGGTAAATGCATCCAGCACCACAAAACGTGTATGAAAGGCTTTTGTGAAGGCTGCCCTTGGCAGCTGTGTTTTAAGGCTTTCATTGGGATGGGAATTTGAACTTAGGAGCGCAGCTGCGATGGGGTAATGCTGATTCAGCATCCTGTTCTGCTCAGCTTTGGCTTTGGGCTCTGGGCAAAAGATACGCTTTGTTTTTCAGATGAGAATCTAAAAGATATGCATGTATGTATATTAATATGGAATAGAGATTGGTATGTATTAGCATATATAAAAAGGTTTTAAAATAACTATTAACACCTTATGGCATGCAGCAGATAGAGACTGCTCCTGGAAGATGGCAGCTTCAGTTCCACCTCTGCTGCTCTCTCTGCTGCCACCTCTTTGCTTTTCCCCAGTCCCCCGAGCAGCCTCATGGAAGGGGGCAGAGCTGTGCCATAACCCCAACTGCTGTGGGCAGGGCAGCCAGTCTGGTGCTGTCCTCAGCTCCAAGCAGCAGGGTAGAAAGGATAGAGCGGGGTTTGCTGCCCCAGGTAAGGCCTTTGTCTTGCGGAGCAGCCTTGGGTGGCATTGGGAATGCTTAGCACTGAGGTGGGAGTGCTGCCACCTACACCTGGCAGACGTTGTAGTGCACTCCCATCTGCTCGAACAGAGTGTCCTCGAGCAGTTGGATCACGTTGTCTTTGGGATGCAGAAGTGGGGGCTCCGCAGCAGGAAACTTGTCTGTGTCGCTCACTGCGTCTTGCTGTGAGAAAAGATAAAAATGCTGGTTTAGTTTCTTACCCAACCACGTTTGTTTGTGTCTGTGTGGCCTCAGAGCACCCCGTGCGCCCAGAATAACCGGACGTACCTGTGGGGGCTTTGGGGCAAAGTCTTTCTTGCAGACGTGCTGTATGATGCCAGCAGCCAGCGCGTCCCCGAGGACGTTGGTCATGGTCCGAAATCGGTCCCTGCAAGAGAGAAATGCTGGGGCTGCAGCCAGTGGTCCCGTAAGGCATCGCAGCACTCGGGATGCAGCCCTGCTGTCCCTGCTGCTGGGATGGCAGCGAGTGAACACAGAGGGGTGCAGAGCAAAAGGTCTTACAGGGCCCAGTCCACCGCGACGATGAGTGTGATGTCGGCTGTGGGCAGCCCCACCGAGGTCAGCACGATGACCATCGTGACGAGTCCCGACTGGGGGATCCCGGCCGCCCCGATGCTCGCTGCAGTTGCTGTTATGCTGAGGAGAGAAGGCTGCGGGATTAGTGTCCTCAGAAGGTGGTGTGGAAGAGCAGGGTGAGCTCCGGGACGTTCCAGCACTGTGGATGGTTCGTCCGTGGGCGCATCCACAGGTGGAGAGCAGGATGGGATGCAGTGCCAGCACCTCCCTGCCCGCTGCTGCTCACACGTACCTTATGGTCACGATCTGCCCCAGATCCAGGTCGTACTCGTTGACCTGGGCGATGAAGATGGCAGCGACCGCCTCATACAGCGCCGTGCCGTCCATGTTGATGGTGGCACCCACAGGAAGGACGAAGCGTGCCACGCGCCGGTCGATGCCGTTGTTTTCCAGGAGACACTTAAGGGTGATGGGCAAGGTCGCTGAGCTGCAGAGCAAGGAGATCAAGTCATCATTTGCCACAGCATCACCAGTGCTGCCTTTGGAATTACTGAGCGAGTGCTGCAAAGGTGAAAGCCCTGGAGAAACGTAAGCAGGAATGTTGTACAGATTGCTGTGCCAACAGGAGCCATTTGCATCTCCTCAGCTTACAGCACCTGCAGGACACACGGAGCACATGCCATTGGACAGGCAGTGTGGCTGCAGTGCCAGTGGGAAACCCAGAGCCCCCCAGCACCACGGCATCCCAGCAGGGAACATCGCTCTTCCTTCTGCCCATCACAAGATGGGGAGCTGTAATGCAGGGGCTGCTGGAACTGGGTGTGACATATTTCAGCCACGTTTTCATACCTGGAAGATGTAGCTAAGGCAATCAGCAAAGCTTGCAGTATCCCCTTAATGAAAGCATAGGGGTTTTTCTTGGTGATGAGTACAAAGAGCAGCGGTAAGAGCACGAGTCCATGGATGGCCAGCCCCGACACCACGGTGATGGCGTACAGCCCCAGCTTCTGGCCTGTAACCGATGGGTCTTCCATCTCCAGGATCTTCCCAGCAATGAGAAACACGATGCCGAAAGGAAAGTACCTACCAGGGATAGGGGCAAGTGTTCAAGAGCACTAAGCACTGCAGCAGCCATGGCAGCATTTGGTGCAGCTGTGCTGCTCTGAGTCCATTGCTCACAACATACGTGGCATCGGCACCAGCGAGCGGCTGAGGAAAGAGCGGAACCGGTGACGACCCGACTCACCAGACGGCCATGGAGACGATTTTCATCACGGCCTCATTCAGACACTGGCACACGTTGACCAGCGGCGCTCCTCGCTCACCCATCTTTCCCAGGAGGAGCCCTACAGCCCAACACACGGACCTGTGCTACTGGGCAGCATCCGGTGCGCAGCACCACGTGCCCTTGGGCTGCGGATGGAGGAATCTAGACGGGGATGGACTGGCTTTTTGCTGACAGCTCCGCTGGTGCCCCCGGTGCTGCCCTCACCTCGCTGCCCCCACCCCAGGTCCTCGGATTGGCTCTCGGGTTCCTGATACGCTGAGCTCAAGCTCCTCGCCCTCACCTCTCCCCATAATCCGCCCCACGCTGATCCCATCGCCTCCTACTCTTCCCCCCCCACTCCCTCCTCTCCTCCTGCAGGTACCGATGGTCGCGGAGAAGATGACGATCCCAAGGACGTTCATCTCGTTGCTGGTCCCTGGCAGGGTCCTGTAGGTCATTTCCGGGGATGGTGTGAGCTCCAGAAACACGGGACGGTGGATTTCAGGGTTTTCCTCATCCGGTGCAAAGTAAATAAAACTGAGGGATTTCCCTGGGATTGCTGGGAATCGTGGAGACTTCACCACTGGGACAATGACAGTTCGATACTGGGATGGAAGCAAAGCAGAAGTTACTGTCCCGTGGGCAGCGAGCTCCAGCAAGTGGCCCTGCAGCTTCACCAGTGGAGTGAGAAGGCGGGCAGGGAAACAGCGGCTGGGATTAGAGGTGGATCCCTGCTGGGTCCCGGTGTGGGATGAGACGAGAAAACGTCGTGGTCCCTACAGAGGGGACCCTCCAGCCCCATCCTGGCACCCCACAGACTCCCCGTGCCATGAGCTCACTGTTCTCCCTGCACCCTGCCCGTCTTTGCCCCGTCTCCTTCAGCCCAAATCTCATCATTCTCATCCTCCTGCCCGCACCCCTCTGCCCTGCTCCCGACCTCACTGGGACTGGGAGGGGGATGGGTTAGGGACAGGGATGGAATTGGAATGGATGGGGACGGGGATGGGATGGGAATTGGGTGGGGATGGTGGTGGGATCAGAAACGGGCTGGGTCTGGGATTGAAGGTGGAACTGGGGATGGGAATGGGGCTGGGAACAGGAATGGGAAAGGGGCCGGGGTTAGGACTGGGACTGCAACTGGGGCTGGGAAGCCACCACACAACAGCAGGGCCCGACTGCAGTGCTGCAGAGCAGGGAGGCCAGGCTGCCAGGGGCTGGTTGCTCACCTGCTGGAAGGAAGCTTCCACCAAGTTGGAAGGGAACATGTTCCTGGAAGAGAGCAGCAGTGTGGGGGTTAAAGCTGCTGTGTGGGAGGCAGCTCTGTGGGGCACGAGGTGTGCTGCAGCCTTCCCAGGCAGTTCCACAGCCCCCACGCTGCTCCCTGACCCCACAACACACCTGATCAAATCCAGCAGCGCGTCGGCAGAGCTGAGCACCACCTTCCCTGCTGAGTAGTCCTCCTTCTGCGCGGCCATGCCGGGGTGGATGCTGACTACCAGGATGATCCCGATGGTCACCGCCATGAAAGTGGTCCAGAGGTAATAGGTGATGGTGATCACCCCCATCTTCCCACAGGCCCTGGGCTCCATGGTTGCCAGCCCAGACATCAGGCTGTGCCAAGAAACACCATACTCAGCACCCGCTCCCAAACTGCATGGGGTCAGCGCTGGGGATCCCGATTGGACCCCCCCATGTGCTGCAGGTGTAGGAGGGAAAGAACCCCAAGCGGCCCCCAGTTCTGCTCCCACCAGCCCAGGGCCTGGCACCCACACCTGGGCAGCCGCGTGTCCTGTCTCATGGTCCTTTAGATGCAGAAGGTGGTATCTCACCTGGAGGTGATCAGCGGCAGGATCAGCATCTTCAGCATCCTCATGAGCAGCTCCCCAGGAAAGGAGAAGTACTGCTTCTCCTGCGGGGAGCAGAGCGTTGGGAGGGGGGGGAGTGGGGAGGTGAGCACTGGTGGGCAAAGGGCTCCAACTGGGCAGATCTGCTCTTTTTCCCAACGGGACCCAGACGTGAACTCGCTTCCCTGGTGTGACAGTGTGGTTTCGCTGCCTGTCCTCTACCAGAGTTGCTGGGGGGAAGAAATCCCATTCCATGGGGAAATCTGGCCAGGAACTGAAGAGGGATTTGGGGCCAGCCCCATCCCAGAGGCCCATCTCCCTTTGGGAACAGCCCCGTGGCCACACTTTCATTGCTCCACCACTCTGGGTGCCTTCCTGCCAGCCATCAGTCCATCCATCACCCACTCACCCACCCACTGTCTGTCCACCCCTCTGCCATCCCTTCCTCCACTTACATCCTCCTGGAGGCTCCCTCCCTCCCATCCATCCACCCCTCCATCATCCATCCCTCCCTCCCATCCCTCCCTCCCTCCATCCCCCACCCAACCTTCCCCAGTGCCACGTGGATTTGTTGGGCACCCTGGGGTGGGGGCAGCGGGATGCTGCCTCTCTCATGGCCACGTGCATTGGGGTGCAGTGGGATTACACCCCGCTTCGGTTAAGTCAGATCATCCTCGCTGCGGGCAGTAATGCTGCGGGGTGTAATTGAAGTGACAAATGCCAAATCCTCGCAGGTTATGCAGGGCTGAGCGTCCCACAGAGCAGGGCTGAGTTAAAACCGCTGTGATTTTAGCACGGTGGTGGTTAATGGCCCTTTGGGAACAGGAGGGGACCTGGGAATCCCGTGTGCTTTGTGCCGGGACTCGCCGGGCACAAGCGGTGGAGGAGCGGCTGCGGGATGCCAGCGCTGCTGCCCCGTGCCGTGGGGCGGCCCCGAGCAGTGACGCCCAGCACAGCGCACAGGGCAGCGGCTGCCTCCCCCCCTCGCCCCCCTGCAGCCCCGCGGGGTCCCGGCGGAGGGACGCGGGATTTGTTTGCCTCTCTGGGGCCAAAGTTCGAAGCAAACGCGCCCTTTGGGGGCGGTTCTCCCCGGCAGCGTCCCACGCGCTCCGGGCCGAGTCTTCCTGCGCTCCCGTCGCTCCCAGCCCGTCCTTACCAGCTCCGTCAGCTCCAGCGCCCGCAGCAGGAAGCCCAGGAGGCAGCCGGTGGCCACGGACAGCATGGAGAGGGTCAGCAGCCCGTTCCTGCGCCAGAAGGCCCGGAGCTGCACCCCGAGCTGCGCGGAGCCCATCGACAGCGAGCCCAGCAGCGCCGCGCGGGCGCGCTCCCACATGGCCCCGCTCAGCAGCAGCTCCGCACTCCGCGCATCGCAGCCCGCGCTGTGCCAGCCCGTAATCCCAGACCGAGAGCCTCGGGAGCCCTTCCCGTAATGGAAAGTGACGTCCTGCGCTGCTTAATCTGGGCTCGGCTTGCAGCGGGTGAGCGGGGGGGGGTTTAACCCTTCCACCCTTCCCTGCTGCCCGCACCCCGCGGGGCCGCGTGCTCCTGGAGCGCGGATGGAGCTCCGTTCCCAGCGCGGTTCCCGGCCCGGAAGGATCCGTTCGAGGCCCGGAGGCGGCATTTTCAGGCAATGAATTCATCCCGTCCCAACCCGCAGTGCTGCAAAACCAGCCCAAAGAACCCAACCAAACAGCGCAGGCTGGACCAGACGAATCAGTGCCACGTTTCACAGCAATCAAACAAAGCGCCGCGGGCTCCATCTGAACGACCCTCCCAAAGCTCCGCTCTGCAGGGCCGGACCTCGCAGCCCCTCCAGCATCAGAACTTCAGCCCTCATGGTCCGGCGCTGCTCCGTGGCTTTGGGTCGGTCACTCTGCCGGTGGGAACAGACGTTCACCCACCAGCACCGCAGCGATGCAGCCGTCCCCATTTGGGCTGCAGGGCGCTCAGCAGGGATCCGGGGGGGGTCTCGAAGGACGTGGAGGGCTCCGCTTGGGGCACGTGGGACCGGCTTTACTCACACCTACCGTACAGATCAACATCGTCGTAGATGTCCGTGTCCCTGTGGGGGAAGAGCAGTGAGTGGTCCAGGCCCCCGCAGCCCCCACTGTGACGGGTCAGCCCTGCTGCTGCTCTGCCCCATCTCTGCCCCTTGTGCCCCCCCGGGCAGCTCCTCCGCAGAGGTGGGACAGCAGGTTGTCCTCAGAAGGAGCCACATCTCCCTGCGGCCACCGATCTCTGCCATGGGGGGGGTTGGTGCCAGGAGGAAGGGCTGGGGAAGGAGATACTCACAGGTGCAGCATCGCAGCGCGGGGCACGTAACCGTCTGCAATAGAGTGGGGAGAAGCATTGCAGGGGGGAGAGCAGGGAGCAGAGCAGCTCCAGGAATGGAGCTGGGATCCCTCGGGAGCGATGCTGAGCGTGGGGCAGCTGCTGACTTACATCTGCGCTGGCTGTTCCTGCAGAGGATCTGCTCCTTGTTGGTGAACTGAATGACATCGAGGATCTCACCCCGTCTGAGCGGAAGGTTCTTCCCCCCTCCCCTCTTCTCCGTCGTCGCGGGGTCGACCATCATCCGGGTCAGGACGGTGATGTTCCCTTCGAACTGAAACACGAGCACAGGAAGCTGAGCTCCAACCTCTTCCTCTATGAGCAGCACGGCGCTGTGCGCTCGCTCTGTCCTGGGGGAGCCTCGAAGGGGCGGCCGGCTGGGCACCGCCTGCTCTTGGAGCACGCAGCTCCTCTGCACAGCGTCCTCCCTGCGCAGCGAGGGGGAGCTCGGAAGGAAAAGCTCCTTGCTGCTCACCTTGAATTTCTTCTGAAACTCCCTGTCTGCTTTCTCTTCCTTCTTGCATTCCTTGAGCGTCATTGGCTTCGCCTTCCAGGAGCTTTGAGCTCCTCTGCAGAGACGTTGTGAGTGGTGGGAAGGTTTGGCTCACTGCCTTCTGCTGCCCCCCCGGTGCCCTGGCCCAGAGGTGCCTCCTCCTCCCCGTCCCCCCTCCCAGGGCCATTGGGGCTCTATGGATGGGTTCCCATTGCAGATCCAGTGGAGGCCACCGAACAACAAGGCACCGGGGGGGACTCAGCGCTCACCCCCCTCATTACCTTTGTGCAGCAACCAGCAGTGCGACCGTGCTGGGGGCCTGAGCAGCACCTCCCCCTGTAAAACCAAGCATGGAGAGAGCTATGCAGGTTGGCGGGGGCTGAGAGCATCACTTCCCATGGCCTCCAGGGTGCCCACACACCGTGAGTGCATCTGCACCCCTGGGACCAAGCAGGGCTGGTGTCAACAGGCCCCACCGGCCAGTGGGGGCACCTCGTCCCCCCCGCCCCACACCCGTCCCCCCCCCCCCTCACCTCCTCTGGGGTGCAGATGAGCTGGAGGCCGGAATGTGGGGGGCGGCGGAAAGCTTCGGTCTCTCCCGAGCAGCTCAACGCTCTCAACGTCATCGTAGATCTCCTCCCCACCACTGGGATGGAGCAGAGCACCGTCAGGGAGCCCAGGATGATGTCTGCACTGCCCTGCATCACGGGGAGCCCCGGCCCACCCCCCACCATCCCTCCTCATGCTTTTCCCCCTCGGTCAGAGACCCCCAAAGTAAAAGTGCCTCCCCAGTACTGACCCTGCTGCGCTCTGAGTGTCCCACGGCGGGAGCTGCATTGGGAAACCTGGGGGATGAGGGAGTGGGACCAGAAGGCAGCTGGGTGTGCGGCTCCCCCGAGGAAAGGAGGAGGTTGTACCACAGCCCACAGGCCTGGAGTGAGCCATACATCCATCCCTATGCCATACCCAGCTCCAATCCATCCCCAACCCCACGCCATACCCACACTCACCCTGTACCCATCCCCACACCGTACCCATCCCCATCCCGTACCCATCCCCATCCCGTACCCATCCCCATCCCCACGCCGTACCCAGCACCGCACTCCTTGGCCCCGCAGCGGTGCGGCCGGGCTCCCCGGGGGTTGCAGCCCTGTGGAACTTCTTCAGATCCACCCCCGGAGGCCGCCGTGGCTTTGCCGGTCTGGCTCCCAGCACCGCGGCGTGCGGCAGCGGCTTCCTGCGCGGGGGGTGCCCCGAGCCCCGGATCCCACCGGCAGCGGCTGCGCCTGCGGCGGGGAGCGCCTGAGCGGCCGCGTCTTTGAGCGGCGGCCATTTGTGAAGGGGTTGGTTCCTCGGGGGGGGATGGGAGGCGCCTCCGACCCCCTTGTTGTCCGCCGCGTCCCGTCCTCCCGGCTTGGCAGCGGGGGGGTGGGAGGCGGCGCTCGGAGCGATGCCCTTCTTGAGCCGCGCCATCCACTCCGGGCTCTGGGGGACGGGCATCGGACGGGAGCCGGGACCCTCAATGTGAGCTTTGCTGCGCGGCGGAGGGGTTCTGCTGAGACCCACCGTCCCGGCGAGGGGGGACGAGGGGGGCGGTTCGCCCTTGGAGCCCGACGTGGGCGCCCGTCCCGTCTCCGTCGCGAGGAAAGCTGCGGGGGGACCCCGCGCCCGGCCGGCCGCTGCGGGAGGAAGTTTCATGCCGTCCTTCAGCTTCGCTCGCAGGTGTCGCCCCGTCGCCTCTTTACCCTCCGGGTGCTCCTGCGGGGATGAAGGAAAGCTCCGGTTCTGCCCTTACGGAGGGAAACGGAGCCCGTGCCCCGCGGGGAACGCGGCGGTGCCTCCCCGAGCCCCCCGGAAGGAGCAGCGGCAGAGCTCCCACCCGGCGAAGCCCCGACGGCGCTGCCGGAACCCGTTTCGCTGAGGGCCAAAAAAAAAACCCCAAACCAACAACGGAAAGAAAAGAGGTCGAGAGGCGGCGGATCTGCCCCACTTTTCTGACCGGAGCGTTTCCTGCGCTGCTCGCCCTGCGGTGGGTGCACGGAATTGGGGCGCACGGCCGCAGCGCGGGGCTGCACCACGAGCATCGCTGCGGGCACCGACCCGGACGGGATCTACGCGGGGCCGAGGTGCTCTTCTCCCCTCCGGCTCTTCTCCCCACCAACCTCTCCCCTTTCCCTCTCCCCTTCCCCCGTTGCACACATCGCGGTTCTGCTCCACCCGCCCCGTCTCTTGCTCTGCAGTTCTGCCGTTCTCCTCCCGCCGGGATTTCGGTTCGTTTTGCTCTTGCATCATTTTCTTTTCTTTCACAACAGATCGGCCGGAGCGCAGAGAAACCAGCGCGACGTTTTCAACCGCGGGAGCTCAAATGTGGGGCATTAAATAATGTTCAATTGAGGTTAAATAGGGGCAGGTGCCCCCTCGTCCCCGGGCAGAACCCAGGGGGGCTCAGCAGCGCACGTCGCCCACGTCCGACACGGACGGCAGCGAAAAACGGTGGAAAAGGGGCTTTTTGTGCTCGGAGCGCGCCGAGGTTCCGGCCGTGACCCGTCCCGGTGTTTGTGGCCGCCAGAGCCGCTCTGTGAGCTGGACGCGGAGCTGCCCGCGGTTGCGCCGTCGGGGTGACGGCACCGCTGCCACCGCGACCCGAGCAGCGTCTCTGGCACCGCGCGGATTTCTCCTCTCTGTGCCCACCCGGCGCCGACCGCTCGTTCACCCACCCCGGGAGCCGCTCAGGGGGCTCCGGAGCTGCGATGGGCCCCGGCCCGGTGCTGCTGTGAGGAGTGTGGCTGCGGGTCGGACCCGGTTTTCCCGCACGCATCCCGGCGCGGCTCGCGCTCACCATTCCCCATCCGCGGACGCGTCCCACGAGCTCTGCTCCCTCCTGAGCAGCAGCTGAGCCGGCCGAGCTGAAGGACCTGGGGGAGCTCAACCCGCCCGGCGGGGCTCCCCGGCACTGAAAGCAGAAGCTCTTTCCTAACGTTGGGCTGCCGAGGAGCTGCGCGCAACGCCAGGAAGCGGCTGCGGACTGACGGCACGGAGAGTGGGGGGGGGGGATGGAGCTGCCGATGGCCCGTCCAGAGACGGACGTGGGTTTGGGGAGACCCCGGGCCGCAGCATCGGCACAGAACGGCTCGGGGCAGACCGGGCTGAGCAGAGCCCCCCATCCGTGACCGTGGGGGGGGATCAGAGGGGGCTGCAGGGCCGCGTTTGGGGCACAGGGCGGGCGAAGAGCTGAGTTTGGGCACGGAGTGGAAGAGGAGCCGCGCGTGGGGACACCGCTGGGGGCCGGATGTGGGCGCCGGGTGGACGGACGGGCAGTTCGGGGGCGCCGGGCGGACGGAGCGGCGGGAGGCGGCGGGTCCCGCTGGGGGCGCTCGGGACGCTCCGCTCGGCTCCGCGGCGCAGCGCCCCCCAGCGGACAACGGAGCTCGGCGGGCGCTCCGCCCTGCGGCGCGGCACTCACTGCGCACGCGCGGCGCGGGATGGCGGCGGCGGGGCCGGAGGCGGCGGCGGAAGATGCGGGCGGAGCGGGGCCGGGAGCGGCTCGTGGTGCCCGGCTGCCGCTGTCCCGAGTGAAGGCGCTGGTGAAGGCCGACCCGGACGTCAGCCTGGCCAGCCAGGAGGCCGTGTTCGTGCTGGCGCGGGCCGCGGTGAGCAGCGGGCACGGGCGGGGCAACGCGCTCCGATCCGTTCCGTGCCGTTCTGTGCCGTTCCGTTCTGTTCCGTGCCGTTCTGTTCCGTTCCGACACCGCCCGTTTCCGCCCCGCAGGAGCTGTTCGTGGAGAGCATCGCTAAGGACGCCTTTGTGTTCGCCCAGCAGGGGAAGAGGAAAACCCTGCAGAGGAAGGATCTGGGTACGGAGCGGCGCGGGGGGTTGGGTTGGGTTGGGTTGGGTTGGGGGGGTTGGGTTGGGTTGGGTTGGGGGCGTTGGGTCCGAAATGTCCCCAATCGCCGCGGCTGGTTCTCATCCGTTATTAGCGCTGAGCTCCCAGTCCGGCCCGGCAGCGAACGGCCGCTGATCGGCGCTGCCTCCTTCCCCCCCCGCAGCCGTTTGTCGGCGCTGAGCCCTTTCCCTTTGCAGATAACGCCATCGAAGCTGTTGATGAATTCGCCTTTCTGGAGGGTGAGTTCCGGTTTCCCCCATTAGTCCATAATCCCTCTCAAAGGGAGCAGCAGCCCCGTGTCCTCCTATATCCCTCCTGGGTCTGTATCTGGGCCTTCCAGCCCCACACCCCACTTGTAGCCCCCCCCTATAAACCTACAGCCTCCTATAGCCCCCTCCCCACTGCTCCCTGTGGCCACATATTCCTCTATATCCCTGGTACAGCCCCCCATAGCCCCCTATTTCCCCCCCATACTCCCTTTATCTGGGCCTTTTAGCCCCACATCCCCATATAGTCCCCCCCATAGACCCACAGCTCCCTCTAAACCCGAGTTGCAGTTTCCCTTCTGGTCCCTGAGGCTGCTTTGCTTCATCTTTGTTTTTGTTTCCAGGTACTTTGGACTGAGCTGCTCAGGAATGGGGTTCTGTGCAGAAGGGGACGGTCGGCACCGGCTGCACTTCCCGGCAGTGGGACACCAACGTGGGCAGCCGCAGTGCTCTGTGTCACCTCTGAGTCTCTGTAAAATCTCTGTTGAAAGCTTTGGTGTAAGTATTTTGTAGGACTCTGCGCTCCATGTTCTGCTGCTGCTCCCCAGCCCTGCCCCCCCCGGGCACCGTGGAGCAGAGAGCTCAGCTCCCGAGGCAGATCCCTGTTGGTTTATCCCAATGCTGCTTTGTAGATACATTATGGAAATGGATATTTTGGTCTCTGTGTGTTTTGGTGGGTTTCTTTTTGGCCAATGCAGCTGAAGGCGGAGCTGTTTTGAGTGGCTGCCCTGAGTGATCCCGTGCTGCTCTGCTGTTCCCGTGGCACCGATGTGGTTTGGAAGGGATGCTCTTCTCCAGGCACACAACTGAGCTCCAGAGAGGCTCGTGTTGCTGTTAGGGCCACACAGCTCCATGAAGTTCTGCGATGGTCACAGCTGGACAGCAATAAATCCCTGCTTTGAAGGCGCTGCCTGCCGTGTCTCACTGCTCTTCTCCTTTGCTCTCACTGCTGAACCTGGCCGAGCCCTTTCCCTGGGTGTGGATCTGCTGTGCTGCACTGCAGCCCTCCTTGCCCTTCCCAAAGCACAGTGTGCGGCCCCGTGAGCTGTGGTGGTTTGTGCAGAGCTGCACGGTGCCTTCTTTGCCAGCAGGTTCCTTTTGCTGCCCTCGGGGCTGATTCAGGCCCATTGAGCAGAGGTTTGCCTTTGGGCTGAGCCCACGAGCTGCCTCGTGGCAGAGGCTCAGGGATGCTGTGGAGTGTCCTGACAGGACACAATGGATCCCTTTGTTCACCGAGGGTCCGTGGCCTTCGGGAGCAGTTCTGGTTTCAGCTCCACGTGCAGCTGTAAAGTGTTGGCCACTAAAGTGGTGCCAGAGTCACTTAGAGATGAGAACTGCAGACCCAGTTGTCCCAAACAGCAAAACCTGCTGGGGTGAAGCAGAGCGGGGCCCTTTGGTGCTGCACTGTGAGTCAGAGGGAATGGAATGGTTGGTAGCATCCGTCCGATGGGGGTCTGCAGGGACACACAAGCAGCATGAAGTGCTCATTTCCAGGGCTGGGAGAATCCGAGCACCCCACAGGTGTGACAGGAAGGTGCAGTTGTCCCCAGGGTGGCTGATGGTGCCTCATTGGGTGATAACGGCCCAGCTGGGAAATGCCGACTGACCCCCCCCCCCTTCAGCTGTGTTTCCCACTGCCCCGGGGCCACTTTCCTTCTGCATTTCTGCTGTCCAAGCTGAAGGTTTGCTGCTAGCACCGGAGGAGGGGGGCTCAGAGAGGTTGTTGCTATTCTGTGCCTGCACATTGCTTGGATGGTCAACACCTACATGGTCACAGCATGGAGAGCTGTGGGATGAAGGAGCAACACCTGCCACAGCAGCTCGGAATGTGCTGCTCTTGGGGGGGTCCACCCTTTATTGCCCCTCAGCCATGAGGTGTCGTGGTAAAAACATCCCCCATTCCAGCAGTCTGGGGCTCTCATAAGGAGTTACTGGGGATGGGGGCTCCTTTCCAAAGCCAAGTGAGGGAGCTGAGAGGGATTGATTTGGGAGGCAGTTTGGTGGTTGGATGCCGCGTCCCCAGAACCTCCCTGTGGCTCTGCCTCCCCCGGGCTGTGGATTGGGGCCGCCCCCTGGGGTGTCCCCATCGAGGTGCTGAGGGGGATCTTCGCGCCTTTGTGTTGCAAATCTGTGCAGGAAATTGAGGTGGGAAGGAGTTGGGGCCGCTGCTCCTCGGGGGATCCCCGCCTGCTTAGGTAAGCACAGCTGCCAGCTGCCCCGGCCCACCACCCCGCCGTGATGCCCTGCAGCTCCTGGGCTGATTTGGGGATAACAGCTGAGCGGATTCAGGGCAGCACCCTCTGCTTTGCCTGCATCCATCCGTGCAGTGCTGTGGGCTGCAGAATAACCCGATGGCGACGGCGGTGCCCCACGGCAGCAGATGCAGATGGGGGGAGCTGCCGGTGGCATCCCCTGACCGCAGTGCCATCGGAGCTGCTCTGATGCCCGTGGGGTGGGATGGGGACGGGAGAGGGATGTTCTGCTGGTTGGTTCCGGCCGGGAGGGGCAGATCAACCCCCAAGGGCAGAAATCCCAGCTCTGTGTGGGCGCTTTGAGCTCCACTGGGAGGAAGGGACAGACGGCCCTTGGGTGAGGAAGGCAGAGCTGGGGCACAGGGGGTGGGGGGCGTCCAGCCCTGTTCAGAAGTGGGCAGGGGTGGCCGTCCAGCAGTGCAGGGGTGGGGGGTCATCAGGTGGGGCCACTGTGAGACCCCTGCCAGACTGTCTGTGCTGTATGTAAATGGCAGAAGGTGGCTTGTAGCAATGAGAGCCGCTGGTTTCAATGAGAGCAGCACTCGTTGGAAATGAACCCTCTGCAAAATGCTTGGCAGCTTGTAAGGTAAACAAACATTGCAGGCAATTGGCAGCTCAGCTCCAACATCCCGGGATGCTGCCCTGCACGTGTGGCGTCTGGCACTGCACGGCCAGCTGCTCTGTGCACAGCATGGGCAGAATGTGGGCAGGAGGGGGATGGGGGGGTGGGCACCTCGGGTGGTGTGGGGAGCAGCCCTGGTCCTATGGGATGCTGGTGGCAGGGAAGGGGAAGGAAAGGATGTGAAGAGCTTCCTCTGCCAATTAACCCAAGTCTATCTGTGTATTCTGGGTAATTAATGGCCCTTTCACCGTCGGAATGTGGGGTTGGGGTAGAGGACAGATGGCAGCTGGCCGTGCAGCTCGGGGTGCGCTGTGTGGATGTGCACAAGCAGGAGGTGGGCTCTCATCCCAGCACAGCGACCCTACAGCCACGACCTGTGTGGGAACAGGAGGAGATGCAGCCCGGTCCAGCCTGGCTGTGGTGTTCCTGTTGGTCCCATTGGTGCTGTCATTAAAATCCAGTTAGTCTCCTATGCAGAGCAAAGGCGGCCTGGGCAGCCTTGCTGAGGGGTGCAGCTGGACCCTTGTCCCCCCAAGCGCTGCTGCCAGCCCTCCCCTCCCGTTGTGTACTGGGGCTAATTGGTGCAGGGTGCCCATCTTTGCACCTTGTTAGCACGGCTATTAGCTCTCTTTACCCTCCTGATTGCCCATGTGCATATTTGACTCCAATCCATCTTTCCAGCCAGTTATAAATGCGGGGCTGGGGTTGCAGAGAGGAGTCGGGCTGGGACGGCAGAGCCATGCTGGGCGCTGTGCTGCTGCTGCTGGCCTTGGCACGGCCGGCGTCCCCGGAGAGCCGCAGGGCTGAGGCTCTCAAAAAGCTGCTGGAAGTTTTTGGCATGGAGGATCCCCCGCCCCCCCCGGCCCACGTCAAGCAGCCGCCGCAGTACATGGTGGATCTGTTCAACACGGTGGCCAACGCCGACGGCGTCACCAAAAACCCTGATGTCCTGGAGGGCAACACGGTCCGCAGCTTCCTGGATAGAAGTAAGGGGTGGGGGGGTCCCTGCGGTGCTGGGGATGGGGGCTGTGGGACGGGGGCTGTGGGATGGGGGCTGTGGGACGGGGGCTGTGGGGTGCAGCCATTTGGTCTCACTTCCCGACCCGTCCCTCCCTGCAGCTCACAGCGAGAAGATGCGGTTCCTCTTTGTCCTCTCCAGCGTGGCCAAGAATGAGAAGATCCTGACGGCAGAGCTGCACCTCTTCCGTCTGTGGTCGAGAGCCACTGAGGGGCCCAGGAGGCACCACTTCTGTCAGGTGAGGAGCCCAAAAGGACCATTTCTGCCAGGTGGGGGGTTGGGGTGCGGACGGGGGCCGGGATGTGCCCGGCTGTGCCCAGCAGTGATGCCGCCACTGCTTCCTCCCTGTATCCATCCTTCCCCCCCCTCCATATCCACTTCCTCCCCCCAGGCCGTGGCTGCTCACCGCCCTTTGCCTCCATCCCCAGGTCAGCGTGTACCAAATCCTGGACAAGGCTGGGCCGGACTCCCCCGAAGGACAGAAGCTGCTGGCGACCAGGCTGCTCTCACTGCAGGGCTCGGGCTGGGAGGTCTTTGCCATCACGCAGGCTGTGAGTGCCCCTTTTTAACCCATTTCACCCCATTCTGGGCCAGCGGTGCCCGCCCGAGGTCGGGGTGCGCAGCCTGCAGGGAGGGCTGGGGGTGGGTGCCCCATTGCAGTGCCGGTTCCATTGCTGTCCCACCGCCCACCCTGCCGTGTCCTGGGCACGTGGGGACACAGCTGCAGCCCCGACCCAGTGGTGATGCCGCGTTTGCTTCCCCAGGTTCGGGATTGGACCCAGGATGAGAGCAGCAACCGAGGTTTGCTGGTGACGGTCCACGGCCTGGGCGGGAGCACACTCGAGGCCCCCGCCGTGCAGTTTGCATCCAGTGGGGACCACCATGAGAGCAAGAAGCCCATGCTGGTCCTGTTCACCGATGACGGGCGCCGAGGAGCATCCCTGCCCGTGGCTGGAGTGCCAGGTGGGTGCCGCACAGACGGGGCCGTGCCCAGGTCCCTGCCTGCAGGCTCCAGCTCTGGCTTAGCCTGAACGTGGCCGTGCTCAGAGCTGAGCCCGTGCTGATGACCACCGTGGGGCTGCAGAGCTGTCACCTCGCAGTGGCTCTGCAGTGACTGCACGGAGGGGTGGCTCCGCTTTCTGCCCTTCCTTTCAGGCTGGTGCAGTCATTGACGGGATGGTTCTTTTATCTCTGGCAGCCTCGCAGCCCCGGCATTTCCCTGCCAAGCTGACCGGCCCGCGCAGCGCTCGCTCTGTGGATCGCCTGCAGCCCTGCCAGAGGCAGCCCCTGTCCGTGGACTTCGAGGAGATCGGCTGGTCGGGGTGGATCATCTCCCCCCGGGGTTACAACGCCTACCACTGCAGGGGCTCCTGCCCCTTCCCCCTGGGTGAGAACATGCGGCCGACCAACCACGCCACCGTGCAGTCCATCATCAACGCCCTGAAGCTGAGCGAGGGCGTCAGCAGCCCCTGCTGTGTGCCCGACAAGCTCCACTCCATCAACCTGCTCTACTTCGACGACGATGAGAACGTGGTCCTCAAGCAGTACGACGATATGGTGGCTGGGAGCTGCGGCTGCCACTGATGCAGAGACTCCCCCCCATCCACCTCCATTGCAGAGCAGCTCTGCTGGGGTCTCCCTTCGGCACCGCTGTGTGTTGCAGGAGAGCAAAGCAAAGGGGTGCCCGGCTGTGCTGGGGTGACCCCGTTGGTGCTGGGAAGGCTCGGGGTTGGACTCAGGGCTGATTCTGTGCGGGTTTCCCCGCCTGCAGTGGCTGTACCATATGTATATAGTGAGAGCACTAATATATGGCCGAAATCGGTGTCCTGTAAATGCCTGTACATTGCTGTGCTTTGTAAAATGAACTCAGAGGAACTATTAAACGTGCTGTTCTCAGTGGGGTTCCCTCTGTGACGATGCTGCCCGTGGGATGGGCACTGGGGGGGGGTATACGGGCAGTGGGTGCACTGGGTGCTGCTGCCCTGGCCGTGCAGCACAAGGGGTGAAGAGGGGTAAAGGGTACAAAGGGTAAAGAGCCCACTTGGACACAGCAGTGTGCAGGAGCTGCTGAACAGGGGCAGTGTTCGATGCCCTGCTGTCACGATGCTGCTCTGCGCCAATGACCCGAGACAGAGCACAGTTTGAGGCTGGTTTATTAAATCCTGCTCCCCAGCTCAGCTCCCCACACGCCCGGTGCTGGGACTCAGTGGTGGCCGTGGGGATCGGAGCGGCAGCACTCCGACAGCCTCCGCAGGACGCGCTGCTTCAGACGGAGCCGCCGGGAGAGCTTCAGTGAGAGGCTGCTCTCGTTCTCGTGTGCCTTCAGCTTGGCATAGTAGTCCGAAAACTTGTTGTAGAGGATGGAGATGGGCATGCCATTGAGGATGATGCCGAAGGAGATGCAGCCGAACGCCACAATCCGGCCGAGCACCGTGTCAGGCACTGTGTCCCCATAGCCCACAGTGGAGAGGCTGACCTGGAGGGGGACAATCATAGAATGGCCTGGGTTGCAAAGGGTCACAATAACCATTGAGTTTCAGCACCCCGTGCTGTGTGCAGCGTCACCAACCAGCTGCCCAGGCTGCCCAGAGCCACATCCAGCCTGGCCTTGAACGCCATCACCCACCCACGCTACAGCTCCAGTACGGGGCGATGCACTGACACAGCAGGGCCATGCAGGCTGGGGGTGCTGCAGAGCGTGGGCAGGAGACGGGGTTTGAGCGTGGGTTTGCTTGGGAAAAGGAGCACGTGGAGGTGGAAGCAGGGAAGGGCTGACGGCCCCAGCTCGGCTCCTCGCCGCCTCCACCCCATCCCACAGCCACACCGCAGCCCCCCTTACCGCTGCCCACCACCACGCGTAGGGGATGCTGGTGAAGTTGGTGCCCGGCACGTCGTGCTCCACCGAGTGCATGAGAGCGGAGAAGGTGAAGACCCCCATGGCGATGAAGAGGAAGAGGCAGCAGACCTGCTGGTAGCACTGCCTCATGGTGAAGCCGAAGGCGCGGAGCCCCGTGGAGTGTCGCGCCAGCTTGAGGATGCGGAAGATCCGCATGAGCTTGATGAGCTTGAGCACCTTGCCCAGCTTGCTCACGTTCTCCACCTTGTGCAGCTCCTCGTGGTACAGCGTCTCTCCCTCGTCCAGGTTTTCAAAGAGGATCTGGATGTAGAAGGGCAGGATGGCCACCAGGTCGATGGCGTTGAGCGCCGCCCGCAGGAAGTTCTTGAAGCTGGAGGAGGAGATGAGCCGCATGAGGTACTCGGAGGTGAAGAAGATGGCGCAGATCATCTCCATCTGCTCCATCCACTTCTTCCCTGTCTTGTGCTTCATCTCCTCCACCGTGCTCAGCGTCATGCCCACGATGGAGATGAGCACGAAGAAGCTGGACATGACGGCGATGATCTTGGCCGGGACGGACGAATACGGGTTCTCAATGAGGTTCCAGATCGCCCTGCGGAACTTCCCCAAACATTTGCCCTCAAACTGCTCCGCCGAGTCCGTGGGCTCCAGCTCCGCCTCCAGCTCCTTCTGGATCTTCAGGTACTCGCTGAGCTCGTCCTGCTTCTCCTCGAACAGGATCCGGCAGCAGCGCTGGGAATACTTCAGGTGGATCCCCCAGTACTCGATCTCCTCCACGAAGTTACTGGGGCACATCTCGTCCATGATCCACAGCACCCCGCTGCAGTAGAAGTGGAAGATGTAGTGGAAGATGGAAGGGTCTCTGTCGAAGAAGTATTCGTTCCTCTGCACGGAGTAGTCGTCACAGAGCTGCAGCTTCTTCGTGGGGTCAGTGCAGGTGGCCAGCTTACCCAGCCTGGTGACGGGGTACCGGGCCACCACCCTGCATGCGATGTGGAACAACTTGCCACCCACATTAAGATTGAGGAAGTACTTGTTCCTTCGAAAGGGGACCTTGCTGTCCTCCTGGCTCCGCTCTGCCACGTTCTGCATGGAGCTCCATTGCTTCACCAGGCTCTCCTGTGCAAACGGGATGTGCAGCTCCTCCTCCTCCGGCGTGCGGCAGCCCCGCCGTGCCCCGGCCTTCAGGCTGGCACACAGACTCGCACGCCGCCTCCCCGGCTGCCCCATCGCTCCCAGCTATGGGCTGTGGGGCGGCAGCTGCTCCATGGCTGTGCTGCCCCACACACCGGCTGCTGGGACGGCCGCCCCGAGCTGCTGCCCTGGCTGTGGTGGCACCTGCTGGGCTCCCAAAGCCGATTGCTGAGCAGATTGCACTGCAGGAGCCGCGGGCAGCTGAGTGTCCGCTCCTTAAGACACTAATGAGATTGGAGCAGTAACCCTTTATATAAGGAACTAATTCCAGCCCTGAACTTTTCCCTTACTCTGTTTTTATTAGCCGTATGTGCTTGGTGCACCTCACAGCATTGCCAGCAGGACACCCCTGCTGGTGCAGCCATGAGGTTGTATGCCTACAGCAGGGGCAGCTCTTGGCCCCTGTTGTTCCTTAAGCACGTGAGCACAAATGCAGCTGCCCCAGCCCTGCCATCACCCAAAGGGAAGCACTCAGCACCTCCCAGCCCATCCCTCAGAAGCCCACGGCAGCACAGCACAAAGCTGCCATGAGGCCCAAAAGCAGCTCCAGTCCACAACGATCAAAGCCACTGAGCCCAGGGATCAGAACAACAGAAACATTTCTGGTACGGAACAGAGGAAGGGAAATGGCTGTCACAGATGCACTCCAAGTCTTTGAGACCCATAACCACGGCCTTGCTTTCAAGCCCAAAGCACTCAGAGGTCAGTAAGCAAAGCCTGCAGTGGGAAGAAGCAGCCCGAGTTCACTCTCCAGCCTCACTGCTGACTGCAGAGCCCAGCAGAGCAGGACAGCACGGTTCAGCTCAGCAGCTCAAGCTAAGAGGATGATCCAGGACAGGCTGCTGACAGCTGACCTCTGCCATATGGCCCCGACACCACCAGCTCAGCAGCAGCCCCCACAGTCCTGTTGGGACACCTGAAGCACCCCCTGACCACCAGGCACCCCACACCTTCCATCTGCTCTAAGGAAGAACAATGAGCACGTTTTTCCTCCACCTTATTCTCAGGCTGAGCTCCATTTGTCACCTTCCAGCTGCACACCTCACCCCCGCTGCTCCATTCACTCTGCTCCCCATTTTTCACTTTCCCACAGAGCTGCTGTGCACTGCAGTCACAGGATCAGAATGGCAACAGAGGCAAAAGTAATGCAAAAACCAGGCGAATCCAGAAGTCATTCCAGCTTCACATTCTTTATTCTCCCATATCGTTCCCCAACAGCTACTCCTACTTGTCCCTATGGGAACAGAGGCAAGGTCGTGCATACAGCCTCTTGGTACAACAAATACTGATGTGCTGCAACGTGCCCAGCTGATCCCATGGGTTACAGCTGCACATTTCACACTACACACCAGCAGAATGCTCTGCTCTGAGGCTGATGGGGAGGGTCTGCTCTGCCCAGCAGCACAGAGTAGCTCTGCATCATCTGTGCACCCACTGAGCCCTTGGCAAGGAGCACACAGAGCAGAGCTCAGCACTGGATTAGAGGCACAGGTCGGTGATCTCCTGCCCTGCTTTCAGCTGGGACAGGTTGGGTGATTGCAATGTCTGGTACGATGCTGTGCTTTGGCTTTGGGGAATGAAGAAAGCTGCTACCACGATGTGCTTCAGCTGGGCAGCACCAGCAGGTGCTGAGCAACTCATTGTCCATCCTTTGTTTGTTAAATATATATATATTAATTACTTTTCCTTTCCCCTACTGGGAAGGAGGTGCTGCGGGGTGCTGAGCTGCTGTTGGGTCACACAACACAACTCCAACACTGTCAGTTCCACAAAGCGCACAGCACAGAGCCATGCAGAAAAAACTGCAAAGCAGAGCTCACAGTGCAGAGCTCACAACGCAGAGCTTGCAAAGCAGAGCTCCCAGCATCTGACCCAAGGAACTCATTATTTCAAACCGAAAGCAAGAGACACCGAACACTCAAAACCTCCAGCAAAAGGAGGCTCAGGGAGTGCACGTCTGATGTGGGTTCGGTGAGCTCTGCTGAGGGGGGTGGCAGAACAGCACCTGGCACTGCACCTCCGTGGGGGATTAAACCTTTAGGTTGAAGGCCACGGTGATGAGAAGCAGCTTTAATAGTCCTTGTAGGCAAAACGAGTGAGGGAATTTCCGCCACCTTTAGGAGGGGAGATTCCACAGCCCTGGGGAAGGTCCTGCCCTATTTTGGGTGCCACCATCCGGACCCATTTCCAATGGGAGCATTTGAGTGTTGTCCAAATTCAGTCAGGTTCCGTGGTGAGCAGCAGGCAGAGCAGGTCAGTCCCATCTCACCACCTCACAGCAAAAGATCCCTGTTACAGGACACAAAAACACGTGGTTGTTGGCAGCCCTTTTGCCATGAAATTCAGTTCCAATTCAGTTCCAATTGAGTTTGTCAGAAGTTTGGAAAATCAACCCACGGCAGGAAACGTGTCTCAGTGTGAGTGCTCAGAGCCCTCGGCAGCAAAGGGAGGTCAGAAGAGCACTGACAGAAGGCAGCACCTTTTCACAGCAGGTCGTGCGCCGATCCCTGAGCTCAAACACGAGCTCTCATGGCTGGCAGTGAGGAAGGAAGGGGAAGTTCTGCTGCTCCAGGGCAAACCAAAACCACAGGTGTGTGGCTGAGCAGCAGCAGGGGGGGCTGGGAAAAGCTTCCCAAAGGGAAAGCTGCTAGAAACAGGGCAGGAAGCACCGCTCCTTCACATGGGGGCAAAGAACTTACCTCTCAGGAGAACAAGTCTGCCTGGCTCTTGTCAGGCACCAACAGCTCCCTGGATGCGCTTTCAAGACTGAAGATGTCAGACCTGCTTTTTGCTTTGGACTTCCCCCATGCAGCGATACCACCCACAGCTACCAGGCAGCACAGGAGCACTAAAGAGAAGAGTGCATAAGCAGAGAACCTCTCACTGCACCTGGCCTGGATATCTGCACCAGGCTCTGCTGCTCAAAAGCATCAGTGAGAGATCAGCAGCCTGAAGAATAAAGGACGATCAGCATAGAAGTGTTAGTGCCAGCCGGGATGGAGCGTCGGAGGGGAGGATCTCTGAGGTTCTGACATCCCCTCAGGGTAATTAAGGTGAAACATAGTGTGCTCTGAGTGAGTCTCACATACCCGCAATGATCAGCATCCACATGCGGCCGTGGTTCCTGGACTGCAGAGCGCGGCCGGGCGCAAGGACAGCGGGAGCCTCTGCCATGGGAAAAGCCAAAAGTCCACCGGGCTGCACAAACACACTGAGCTCCACAGCTCGCTCAGGAGCTGGCAGGGCTGTGAAGCAGAGCCTGACCTGCTCGTACTGCCATTAGCCCACACCAGCAGCTGGGAAACTTTCCTGACCTGTCCTAGACTGGGAGGAGACAAACCAAGCGAGCAGGAAAGCTTGATTAAAGCAGAACCTGAAGCAAGGCGGCTGCAGCCATTGTACCCATAGGGCCAAGGAGCCCAAGGACAAGTTCTTCACTGTGAGAGCGGGGAGGTGCTGGCACAGCTGCCCAGGGAGGCTGTGGATGCCCCGTCCAGCCCTGGAGCTGTTCAAGGTCAGGTCGGGTGGGGCCCTGGGCTGCTATGAAGTGGGGAGGTTGGTGGCCCTGCCTGCAGCGGGGGGTTGGAGCGTCGTGCTCCGTGGGGTCCCTTCCAACACAACCACGCTGTGACCGTTCTGCGCTCCGAGCGCAGCGGGCCGGGAAGCGACGCTCCAAAGCTCTTCCTGAGGAAGCTCCGCGGCGCCTGAATGCTGCCCCCCCCCCCCCGTATCCGTACCTGTTCCGCCGGACGTGGGCACCGCGGGGATCGCGCTGGTCCCGCAGCCCCGCTCGTCCCGCCCGTCCTCGCAGTCGGGGTGTCCGTCGCACAGCCAGTCCCGCGGGTAACACTCGTGGGGAGCGAGCGGCTCCGAGCAGCCGAAATGACCGGGGGGGCAGCGGGACAACGAGCCTGAGGGGCGGGATGAGCCGAGCGGGGGAACCCGCCGTAAGGAACCAGCCATAAGGAACCCGCCATAGGGAACCCCGTTATAAGGAGCCCCGTTATAAGGAGCCCCGTTATTGGGGAGCCCCGTTATGGGGAACCCGCCACCCGCTCCCGGGGTGCTCGTGAGCCGCGTGCGGCGCCGGCCAATGAGAGCGAGAGCCGCAGACGGCGCCAGCCAATGAGAGCGAAGGGCGTGCGCAGGAACGCGATGGGGAGAGAGGACGGGGAGCCGCGGCCGCACTCACTCACCGTTACCGGCCCCGTTACCGGACTCGTTACCGGACTCGTTACCGGGCAGCGGTCGGGCGGCGCGCAGCAGCACCAGCACCGCCAGCAGCCGCGCCATGCCGGCACCGGACACGCCGCCGCGCGCCTATAAAGCGGGCCGCACGCGGGCAGGGCGCACGCGCGCCGCTCCGTCCCTCGACCAATGGGCGGCCTCGGGCGAGCGCGCGACCTTCGGGAAGCCCCGCCCCCTCCGCCAAGCCCCGCCCCCTCCGCCTCGGCCCGGCCGTGTGACCTTGTCCGGTACCGGACCGACCGCTGGGCCGCGAACCGGCCAATGCGTCCAATATGGGGACACCGGGCTGTGTCGGGACTCCCCTTGCAGGACTTGATACACAAACAGCTCATAAACGAGCTGAAACTCATACAAAGTCCCTCGAAACCGTTTCACATCCCAGACGGCAGCGAGGGACAATAGCAGGGACTCCAACAATGGACAGAAGGGGAGGATCAGCGGTTTTAAATACGTTTATTAGCGGTGTGTGCAAACACGTTCTGTAGAGCATCTTCATAATGGGATCCGCTGCAGGCTTACCAAAACGAGCTGCACGGAACGAACAGGATCCTGCAGCCCCGCCGGGCTCCTCCCTCACAGGTAGGGCTGGTCCTTGGAGAGCTCCCACCTCTTCAGGGCCGGTCCCGGCGTCACCGGCTTCTTGTCCGCCGCCGTCACCGCGGGGCTGGAGCTGGGCGGGTCAATGTTGGAGCAGGGGCCGCATTGCGGACAGGCACAAAGAACCGGCTCCTCTCGTCCCTTGGCTCACACCCACCCACACTCACACCCACACTCACACCCACCCCCACCCGCCCCGCTCTGTGCAGCTCCCACCCACCTGCCGCCCTGCGCCACCGCGCTCAGCGTTTTAAGGCCCGAGGCGACCACGACGGGCGGCACGTTCTCCCGGCGGCCGTCCCGGCTGCAGTAATAGTTGTCGGCGAGTTTGTGGCTGGGGCCCGTCGGGAGGCGGGGCGGGGGCTGCGACCTGCACGGGAGCGAGAGCGGCGGCTGCTGCCGGGGGGACTCGGCGCCGCCGGTCACACGGCGCCGCAAAGGCCCCGACCCGGCGCACGGCGGTACCTCTTGGAGATCTCCCCGTAGCGCAGCGCCAGCTTAGCCTGCAGGTCCCGCTGCAAGGCAAGGCGGGACGACCTCAACGGGAGGCCGCCTCGGCGCAACGGCCTTGAACGGGACGCGCGGGGCCGGACCCGGCCTTACCCCCGCCAGGAAGTTGCGGAGCCGCTGGATGAGGCGCGTCGCCGTCGCCATCTTGGCTGCTGTGAAGGGCGGGGGGCGGGGCGGGAAGGCGCGGCGCATGTCGGGTCTCGCGAGACTCGTGGAGACGTACCGCGAAGTCTCGCGGCGGCTCGTTGGGTTCCGCGAGATTTGGATGCGAGATCTGCCCCTATATAAGGTGGCGCCGGAAGTGTCCTCCCCCTTCCTGCCCTCAGAGCCGCCATGGACACGAGCCGCGTGCAGCCCATCAAGTTGGCCAGGGTGGGGGCTCGGGGCCGGGCGGGGGGGGTCCGTCGGGTGGGGGAACGTCCGGGTTCTGACGTGCCGCTCTGTGCCCGCAGGTCACCAAGGTGCTGGGCCGGACCGGCTCCCAGGGGCAGTGCACGCAGGTGAGCGGGGCCGCTCGGCCGGGCCGTGGGGCTGCCGGGCCGCTCCGGGCCGCGCTGACGTTGCGCTTCGCCGCAGGTTCGCGTGGAGTTCATGGACGACACGAGCCGCTCCATCATCCGCAACGTGAAGGGGCCGGTGCGGGAGGGAGACGTGCTCACCCTGCTCGAGTCGGAGCGCGAGGCCCGGCGGCTGCGCTGAGCAATAAGGGCCGCTCCAGCTGCCGGGCCGGCCGGGTGCGAGCAGCCAAGATGGAGAGAGGATGGAGCCGCGCAATAAAGGCGTTTTCCAGTAGCGCTTCGCCCGGGAGTCGCTTATTGTGTTCGATTTAAAGCGTCCTTTTGTGTGTGTTGGGTTCCATAGAGGGAGCAGAGCATCTTCTTAGGGCTGGTTGCACACAGTGCCTTCATCCTGGTGCTGCTCTGTTGTGCTCCTGTTGACTTCCTGCTTATAGCAGAACTAACTGTGGTTCCAGCAGCCCCATTTCTGCACGTTCTGCAGGTGCTGCTTGTAGTTCTATGGAGCTCTGTTAGAGTTTGGAAGTCAAGTTACCAGCCTGTGAAGTAACTGCCTGCAGCCTCAGCCCTTCTGCTCCCAGTAATTCTATCAGCCCTGCTATAAATACAGATCCTTGCTGTCTTTCCTGGCAGTCACCCACAGAGAACAAGGGCTCGTCTTTCTTCTTGGAGGTGTCAGTAAATCAACATCAGCTCCTTCAGCTTTTGTTTCTACCACAACATCAGCCAGAAGAGTTTATTTTAGGCCACTAAATAAAGGCAGAGGTAGGACAAAGTGTTAAGAATTGGCCTGCAAACTGTCCGAGTTCAGGAGGTGTTTTTAAGCTCTTCGCCCTTGTGACAGATTGGTGTTTTCTGGCAGTGATGGTTGTGATGTGTTCTAACTGAGCCAGGTCTGTGGTGGATAACTGTGGTCTCCATCATATATTGGTCTGTCTATGGGGACCTTTGTCTTCCTTTAGTGTCCTGAATGCCATTAAGGCAGATCAGTGACTGGCAATACAGTTTGAGCTCCCAAAAGCTGAGGAGAGCATTTGTGGAACTGAATGTTCAAATCACTGGGCTTAGGATTGTCAGGTATGTGCACGTGCTGCTGCTTTATCTGATTCTTGATTCCTCTTTGTGTCCCTTTAATTTCAGATCATAGAACGAGCCTGCCTTCCTTCGGCTCTTGTGACACAGCAGAGCTCTCAATGCAAGAAGCCTGCTGTGGAGTTCTCTTATCTGGCCACTTTTCATTCCCAGCGTAGCATTGGCAGTGACCAAAGAATGCGCTGTGCTGAGGACAGGCAGGCTGCAGAGCAGGGCTGCCAGCTGTGCTGCTGAGTGACACAAGGCATCGGCTGTGAGTGGCCGGCTGGACGGGCATATGCAGTGAGTGGGGTGCTCTGGAGCAGCTGTGGCCCTCCCAGTTGTCTCTGTGTGGTCACTGTGCCCTCCTGCCCTGCAAGGACCTCGCAGCCCCGTTCTGCTCTGTAACAGCGCAGCTGAATGGGCTCAACCCCAGGGAGCAAAGGGCTGCATCTGGTCTCAGTGTTACACTTGGTCCTGTGGAGTGAGACAGGCCCGAAGCCATCACCTCACAGGATCCAGGCTTCAGGTTTTCTGCTCTGAAACGCTTCAGCAGGAAATAAAAAGCATCACGGGTGGGTTTGGGCAGTTCCTGAGCCTGCAGGGTTGGAGGGCCGAGGGCTGGGGCAGCAGCCAGACAAAGAGGCAGGAGAGTGCTGATGGTGGCTGTAATATTTCAAAATAAGTTTCAGTTTTATTTGTCTTAAAAATAAACATCAGTATAAAAATGTCAGTAAACAGACGTGAAACAAAAGCGGTGAGTGTGGGGTACATACAGAGCGGTACTGGGGGTGGCTGGAAGCATCGTGGAGTAACTTCAGTGCAAAGCTGGAGCGGGGTGAGCGCGGCGCTGTGCTGCCCTGAGCAGCTCCTGGCAGCACCCAGCTGGGGAGATGGCTCAGAGCAGACCTGGTGTGCCTCAGTGGAGCCGAGGGGCAGCAGTGGGGGCTGCAGCATCGCTTACCTTGGTGAAGCAGGGCCTGCTTCACATGCAAAAGCCTTGTTTTGTTTGTCCTCATCCTTACCTCGTCTGTTCCCCCCCTGCCTGGTGCACGCACACTTGCGCAGACACGCGTTCCTACATACGCGTCCATCTTTGCAGGCCCTGGGCTGTCTCTGAGCTCTTCTTGCTGCTCTATTCTGGAGCCAGCAGCCACGCTCCTCCCCTTGGGGAGGCCGAGCAGAACGGTGCAGGCGGTGACAGCCCCGATGGTCGGTGGCCGTGGGACTTTTAAAATGGGAAATGCTTGTGGGGTGACTTTCATCTCTGCGGCTCCTGGCGCAGGCTGGGCAGGCTCCGTCCCTAAATGCAGCTGTGGCTCTCGTCTCCCTTCTGTCAGCTTGGCTGCAGCCCTGAGCACTCAGAAGTTTTGGCTCCCATGAAGAGAATCAAATCATTGAGTGATTTGATGTTCAACTTTTATATATATATATATATATATATGTATTGCTTAGTATATATATATAATTTGTCTCCGGTGTGCGTGTGTTAGAGAAGAGCCAGGGTTCCGCTGGGAAAGGAAATGCCAGGGAAGATGAGCGCATATTTCAGTCTGGAAATGCTGCTGTGGCCGTGAGTCAGCTGCTCCACGTCCCCCCTCCTGCTGCTGCTGCTCGCCCTCCCACAGCCCCGCGGTGCCCCCCGCCACGGGATGGTCCTGCACAGGGACTGCCTGCTGTCAGCGAGGTGGGAGACATCCGCAGCCTCAGCACGCGAAGGAGCAGCGGGAGAGGGGACACAAGTGACAGCCTGGCTCTGATAATGGCCAGCTGGCACCCGGCCGGATCCGAAGGTCATTCTAATTTGGCTTCTTTGGGCTCGCCGTGCTCTTGGTGCCTGCTGCTGATGGCCCCTGCTGCAGAGAGGGAGCAGAGTCACCGAATGTCACCAGAGGCCCCTCCTGTGGCTCCTGGTTGAGGCTGGCTGGGCTGTTCCCTGCCACCAAGGATGCACTGAGCATCTCCACCCGTGGGACGCTGCTGTTGCCTCCGCAGCACCTTCCTTGGGTCCTGTCAGCCCCTCTCGCTTGTCACGGCCCCATTCCCTTCCCTGTGCCACCAGGCAGCCCTGTCAGCGGTGCGGTGCCACCTCTGTGTCCCTTACAAGGGCTGAGGGGGCTGCAGCACTCACCTGCGGCTGCGCCTTTGTCCCGTTGAGGTGGGCGTACAGGAGCACTGCAATGTTGCTGTGTCCTGCCTCCAGCGCGATGGTGACGGCGTTGTTACCATCCTGAGGAGGACAGGAGAGCAGTTGGGAGGGGTCTGGGTTTAGGTTTGGGTCTGGGGGTGGGTGGATGTGCTCATGCCCCGGCAGCAATGCCTTACACTGTCCACAATGGAGACGTCGCAGGTGGGCTGAGCCAGCAGCAGCTTCACAGTCTCGACGCGGCCGTGCTCGCAGGCACACATGAGTGCAGTCGAGCCTTCCTCATCCTGCAGGTTCACGTCGGCCCCGCAGGCCAGCAGGGCTTCCACCATCTCCTGCCGCCCGTGGCTGACGGCCAACATCAGCGCTGTCTGCCCGGCCTGTGACACGAGGGATGCTGCCAGGATGCTTCTAGCCCAGCTGTGCCGCCCGCTTGTCCCTCTGCTGTCCCCGGGAGCTCCTGATGCGATGCCCTCCCCACACACCGGCCCCTCGTGGTGGGCTCAACATGGAGCCAGGAGCTGCTCGAGGGGTCAGGACGTGGGGACCCCCACCCTGCACCAACCTGGCTGGCCTTGGCATTGACGTTGCCCATGCTGAAGAGCCTCCTGACCACATTCATGTCATCCTCCTGCTCCACAGCTGCCAGAGCCGCCAGCATGAGGGCCGTGTAACCAGCTTTGTTCTGGTGGTCCACGTTGCAGACCCCTGTGGGGAAGGGGGGAGGGTTTGAGGCTGCTGCTCCCGGGGCATCCTGGCAGCGGGATGTTTATGGGGCGGTGCAGACCCGGGAACACCCACCTGTGTCCAGCAGCAGCTTCACAATGTGGAAGTTGGAGTGGGAGACGCTGTAGTGCAGGGCTGTGTTGCCATTCCCGTCGGCCAGGTTGACCACGTGGGTCAGGAGGGCTGGTGAGAGCTCGGCAAAGGCCAGGAGGTGGTTGGCAACCGTGTCGGGGACGGACGACTTCTGGCTGGACAGACGGAACCACTCCTGCAGGACCAGGCTGCTGCTGGCGAGCTGCGGGCAGCGAGTGGGGCTGAGCCTCTGCATGGCACAGAGGAAGGACCCCCCAGCCCAGCCCCGTGCAGGGACAGCCCCGAGTCTACGTGGGATTTTGGGGTACTCGGGCCGTGCCTTGGGAAGGGAAGTGCCGGTGTGAGCATTGCTGGCCCATCCTTGGGGAGGGCTGGCCTGGCGGTACCCACCCCAGCTGCAGCACCCAACTTACCGCCTCCTTGCTCTTGGTGGCTGTGGGGTGGCCCAGGTGGGTCTTGACAATGAGGCAGGCCTCCCGCATCCTGGGGCTCAGCTCGAACCTGGGGGGCACAAGGGTGGTTATGGCACCAATATGCCACCAAGGTCATGGAGCCGTTGCTCCCTTCCCCTCCAGCCCTGAGGTTTCACTCCTCCCCCTGATTTCTCGCACCCCCCCCAAGGAACATCCCTATTGCTGCAGTTCTTTGGCCCCGGGGGGTCCATCCTGTCAAACAGCCTTATAGGGACGTGCTCAGACACCGATCTGCCCATTTTTAGGCTGAATTTTTTCCCTTTGTTAAAAGATGCCTTTTTTCCCCTCACTCATGTAGGAAAGGCAGAGCTGCAGCCCCGCTCTCAGGGTTTCCTCAGCAGATCGGTGACGCTGGAACAGCTTTTCCTGCCCGCTGCCTTCAGCAGATGAGTGTTTTTCCCATCAGCAGCAGCTCAGTGCAGGCAGCACTTACTTCTCCTTCACCTCGGTGGGCTCTGGGGGGGCCGTGCTGGTCCCCTCCCCCTCCTGCTGCCCGCTCAGCTCGTTCTGTCCGTCCCCACACACAACATCCTCTTCTTCCTCCTCCGATGTGTCGTCGGTGCCCCCCGGCTCCTCACTGTCAGAGCTGTCAGCTGAAGCCTTCTCAGAGGAGCTGTCTCCTTCCTCCTCCTCCTCCTCCTCCTCACTGGATGTGCTCTCGTACCTGCACAGAGACAGGGGCTCAGTGGCTGCACCCACCTGGTCCCCCCCATTGCTCCATGCCTGGGTGCAGCCCCCGGCACTGTGAGGACCCCAGGCACGTACTCCCCGTTCAGCACGCCCACAAACTGCAGGCTCTTCTTGCTGCCCTCAGCCTCGCTCCGAGGTCCGTCCCGCTTCTTCATGATGGATTTCAGGGCTCCTGCAGCACAGAGATGGGATCAGGGCCTGGTGAGCTGGGGGGCACCCCGAGCCCCCACCCAACTCACTGGCTGCAGGGCTGGGGGCTGCTCTGCCGTCCTGTGCCGGCACCTGGCTGCCATCCTCCACCTCTGCTGAGAGGGCCGTGGGATGCGTGGCAGCCCCCATTGCTTCCAGCCCTGCTGCACGCTGCGCTGTGGGGGCGCTGGGGCTGCCCGGGGGGGGCTGCTGGCATCCGGCATCGCTCACACGGGGCTCCACCTGCTCACATGCTGGGACGGCGGGGCTGGGATCAGTGGGGTCTGTGCTGGTGCGATGTGGGTCGGCAGTGCCTGTATCAGCAGGACCTGCTCTGGGGGGGCCCGTGTCGTCAGGGCTGGAGTCAGCAGGGCCTGTGTAGGGGGGGCCTGTACCGATGGGGTCCGCGTCGGCAGGGCCCACATCAGCCTGGCTGCCTTTGTCTTCGTGGCCCACGGCCGCATCGGGCCCCACAGCCACGTCCTGCCCGCGGGGCCGGCAGCCGACCCCAATGCAGGCGGTCTGTGGGGCGCAGCCCACGGCCACGTCCGCCATCTCCACGCTCTCTCCAGCCGCCCGGCTCTGCGTGGCCACCGCCGCCTCCACCAGCACCTCGGCCACCTGCGGCCTGGCCGTCACCTCCTTGTCCACGCAGCTGCGGGGCTGCCGGGCGCACACCTCCATGCGCAGCTCCTCCAGCTCACGCGTGGCCTCCTGCAGGTGCCCCTCCATCAGGGCGATCACGTCCTTCTGGTGCCCCACCGTCTGCTGCAGCAGCTCCAGCTCCTTCTCCGCCTCCGGGGTCAGGCCCAGCGAGGACTCCAGCACCCACACGGCCACGTCCCGGCGCTCCCTCCCGTCCGGCACGTCGCTGCCGTCCCGCTGCGATCGGTAGTAGAAGACGGCGTCGCTCATGGACCGCTCCTCGCCCACCGCCACGGAGCGGCACTGCCTCTCTGCAGCCCTGGGCCTGCCCGCCATGCCTTTGCCCGGCACGCTGCGGCCACCCCGCTCCGGCACAGCCAGCTTCTCCGTCAGCTTCCTCAGCTCTGCTATCTTGCTCGCTCGTCCCTTTGCCGGCTCCCCTTCGCCCTCCAGCTCCGCTTGAGGCTCCTCGCTCCCATCGGGATGATCCGACACCGCCTTGCTGGGCTCCGCCGACAGCTTCTCCATCAGCTCGGCCTTCTCCCGCTGCAGCTCGCAGATCTGCATCTCCAGCAGCGGGATGGTTTTCACCTGCTCCTCCAGCTCCCGCAGCTGCCGCAGGGCTGCAGCCATCTGCTCCCTCACGTGCTGCAGCGGGGCCGTCCCGAGCCCTGCAGCTGGAGTGCTGCGCCCTGAGCTGCCGGGGCTCATCCGCACGGAGCCCGGCTGGCCCTCGGACCCCGCCGGCCCCCACGGGTGCACCTGGCTCGGGGCGCCCGGCTGCGAGCGGCTCTGCTCCTGCTCCAGCCTCCTGCTGGTCTCCAGAAGGGTCTTCTCCACCTGCGGGTTTCTTGCCAGGCACTTGCGGGCAGGAGGTGGGAGCAGCCGAACCGCGGGCGGTGGGGACGTGGGGAGCGAGGTTTGCTTGCCGGGGGGCTCGGGGACCGGCCGGCCGTGCGGGGACAGCAGCATTGCATTCCTCCCATCCTCACTGAGCGTGGAGGCCAGGGACTCGGTGGAGGTCCAGCCGCTGGGGTGGCTGCTGGGGCTGCGCAGCGTGCCGGGCTGCGGCCGCGTCCCTTTGGCCCTGCGCGGCAGCGGAACCTTCCGGAGCGTTTGGCCGCTTTGGATGTCGTCGACGTATTTCAGGAAATCCAGGTCCAGGAGGAACCCGTAGGGGGTTTCCACTGAGTACGAGCTCTTCTCGCCGTCATCCTGGTCCCTGTACAGGAATGGGCCCCCGAGATCTGCAAGGCAAGCAGAGATGCTCAGGCAGTGGCCCAAATGGGGCCATTTCTGCTGCGCTGTATGGGGATGCTGCTGCCATTGGGTGCTGCTGGGCTCTGCTCTGCTTTGAACTCAGCGCTGGGATGAGGAAACCCATCGGGATGGCTCAGGTCAACCCTGCACCTGGTGGTGCCCCCCACCCCCAATCCCCACATGCAGCTCCCTTTACCTGGCAGGTTCTGGTTCAGGTGTGCAGGCTGAGACATCTTCTCCCTGCAGTGCTGCTGAGCAGGGGACCATCAACCTGAAACAACAGCGGGGCCCCATGCTGCACAACGCCACAATCCAGGCCAACCCCCCCAGGCCCCGCACCGCTCCCCCAGCTGGGGTACCCCAGTCCCAAAGCCGGGCCGTATCCCTGCAGCCATGCCCCGACTCTGGCTGGGTCCCACCCGGTGCCTGAGGGCTGGAGCTGCTCCCAGGGATTGTTTGTACATTTAAGGAATGCTCTGCAGCCTGGGCTGACTGTGCTGCCAGCTCCGAGGGTGCAAAAAGCCATGAGTCAGAGTGGGGAGAAGGAGCAGGGCACTGAGCCTTCGGCAGCACAAAATCTGCCCGGGATCACACGAACAGCTGCTTCACAAAGCTATGTGACCACCAGCAGCTCCCAGCGCCCACCACTGCTTTGCACCACATCTCCCACCCCACCAGGGGCTGCTTGGTGCCCCCAGGAGGAACCTGGCTGCGTTCCCTGATGAAAGCACAGGAGGAGCGAAGGGGGGAAGGGGGGGGGGGGGAGGAAGAGGGAGGAGGGGATGGGGGGGTGAAATGGGAGCCTGGCTTTCCCAGGAGCCAGGCACGCGCAGGCTGGGTAGGAGCCAGCGGGATGCCCGCCCGCCCACGAGCCTGGCACCCAGCGTAAGGAGCATCGAGAACCAGAGCTTCCCTTCCCTGCAGGAAAAAGGCACACAAAGGGGCTGGGCTGCTCTGTGAACCCAACGGGAGGCGAAGGAAGGGAAATGGCAGCGTGGGCTGCGCTCCAGGGCTGAGCTCACAGCACAGGGAGCTGCCGCCGCTCAGCCCCAACCTGCTGCAGCATCTGCGCATGGGGCAGAGGGTGGGAAACAGCCGCACCACTGCGATCCCTGTGCTGGGAACGGCCCCTTCCCAGCTTCCCTGACCCATGGCAGGCGACTCTCATCCCTCAGCGGTGTCCCCGGGGCCCAGGGGCTGCCTGCATCCATCCCCACAGCTCTGGGGCCGCACCCTGGGCCCCATAACCCCATTGAAGCCACGCAGAGGGGAGCGCCAAGCCCCCAAAGCGCAGCGCGTCCCCTCCTCGCTGAGCAGGGAGGCGGTTGGTTTCCTCCCTGCAGGTCGTTAAGCAGCGCCAAGGCCAGGATAAACTTCCCCCGAGCACCGCAATGAATCGAGAGGGAGGAAGGAGAGCAACAGGAACGGCCGCTCGGCCCCGGCGCTCCCTTCCGCCCCGCGACCGGGAATTGTCCTGGCTGGGGCCGTGCCAGGAACAGCTCCGGCCCCGCTCCGGCCCCATAAGAGCCGGGCAATTCGACCCTTCCTGCACGGCTCGGGGGGCGCTGCCCTTCCTCAGCGCTGCTCCACGTGTGCGCACCCACCTGCGCCTGAGGACGGGAGAGCATCAGCTCAGCCCTGAGCTCGGGAAGCGGAGGCAGGCGGGGGTGGCGCACCGTGGTGAGAGGGTTAATCCTCCGCCGTCACCTGCTGGGTTTGGCTGCACAAAGCCAGCCTTGTCCCCTCGTCCTGCAGCCGCCAGCGCCGCGGCACCGCTTCAAAGAGCGGCCGCTCTCCGTGTCCCGGCAGGAGGACCGCGGTGCCTTTGTTGCTGCAGGTGGGGTCAGGGCACGGAGCACAGCGCTGGGCAAAGCCGGCTGTGCCCGCAGCCCACTGGGCACCCCCTGCTCCCCGGTGCGCCGCTCCTACGGGCAGGAGGACCCCGTGCCAACCCCACCGATGCTGAAGCATTGCTTCTGGCGCTGCCATCTCCCCAGGCAGGGGCAGAGTGGTGCCAGGCCCGGCCTGGCTGTGCCATCCGTGGGGCTGCAGTGGGGCGGTGGTTGTGGCCGGACACACGGACAGCACTCAGCAACCTTCCTCCGAGCCAAACTCTGAGGTCATGAGGAACGTGAGAGGAACAGAGTCCAGAGCAGCCCTGGCCGCTGCAGCTTGATTTATCTCTGCAGGCACGTTTCCCTCGAAGCTGCGCGCAGCGATAAGCCCCAAAGCCCGAAGTTAAAGGGAAAGCACTGAGCACAGACAGCTTCCTCCGCAGCGGGAGGGCCGGAGCTGCCAGCACCCCGCTGTGATTCGGGATCCTCGCATGGAACCATCGTGGTGACACGTCTGCACGTCCCCTGCGATGCCACCAGCAGTGCAGCAGGATGGGTACGGCTGGGGCTGGATGCTCAGCACCCCTCCTCCTGCCCCAAAGAAAGGGGACAACAGCTCTGCCCACACCCCGTGCCAGCAGGCTGTCCCCACTATGACTCCAATGCACACGATGTGCCTACAGCAGCCCAGGGGTCCCATGGCACCCCCAGGACCCCATCACCATCGCGTTCCCCAAAGAACCCCCAGCTCTCCATGGAGCTCCACAACTCCCCCAGTCCTCCAGGTCCCCATCACCATGAGGTTCCCCACAGCACCCCCAGGTCTCCAGTGCCCCAGGGAGCACCACGGCACCCCTCAGCTCTCCCTGTCCCCAGCATCGTGGGGCGCCCCACAACACACCCGGGTCCCCATCGCCATGAAGTGCCCCGCAGCACCTCCAGATTCCCATTACCGCGGGGTGTCCCGCAGCACCCCACATCTGTGGGTCCCCACCGCCCCGGGGAACCGCTCGGCACCCCCAGCCTCAGACCCCGCAGGGTTCCCCTTTCCCACGCCGACCCGCGGGGCCCGGCCCGGCCCGACGGAACGCAGCCCCCTCTCCGGCCCCGCTCCGCGTCCCGCCCGCGATGCCCGGGGCCGCCCCACCCCTCCGCGGTCCCGGCAGCTCCGACGCGGTCCCTCCGCGGGCCCCGAGCGGCGGCTCCGTCCCGCAGCCCTCACCGAGCCCCCCCGCCCGCCGCCCCCGCCGCCCTCACCTCGGGTCCGGGCCGGGCGCGGGGCTGCAGCCCTACGCGGGGCCGCTCGGGGCCCGGTGGCTGTAGGTCGGAGCCCGGCGGGGCGGGCCGGCAGCGGGGCCGGGGCGGGGCGGGGGGGGGGCGGGAGCCCTTTCCCTTTCCCTCCCAGCTCGATCCATCCCGAACCCTCGGGTGTTTTTCCGGCGCTCTTCCGTAACGCGGCTCGCGGGAAGAGCGGCACTGCTGGGAAGGGCGGCACTGCTGGGAAGGGCGGCACTGCTGGGAAGGGCGTTTGGGCCAAAAATGGAGGATTTCTGAGCCGGGAGCTGCGGCGGAGCCGCGCGGGGCTCTGCGGGGCGAGCAGTTCTGCCAGCCGACGGGCTTTGGGTCACAGGAAACACCGAACCGCTTTTTTAAGGCAGAAGAGCGTCCCGTAGGGCTCCTTTCCCTGCGAACCCAACTGCTCTGCTCCCTGCCGGCCCCGCCTGTGCCGATACGCGCGGCCGTGCCGCAGTTTCCCCATCGGGACTCCCGACCCCGCGGTGTCCCCCCCGAGTGCTGCTGCTGGTGCCGGCCCGGGGCAGGACCGCTCCAGCGCCACCCCCTCCATCTCCGTGTCCCCGCGCCGTGTGTCACCCCGTCTGCCCTCCCGGCCCCGCGCTGCTCTGCCAACCCCCGCGCAGGTTCCGGCTCTGATCTCGCCGGCTGCAGGTGCCACCCGTCGGGTTCCGGCTGTTATCTCTGTTGATGCCCGCGGGCGGCTCTTTTTGTGGCCGCTCTTCCAGCCCGGCCCTATTGGGGAACTCCTCGCGGCTCTGCCGTGCCGGGTTTGCTTTGGCCGCGGTCCAGCGGTACCGGGGTGAGGATCGGCCCCTTGCTGCCGTTACACGGCCGTAAACGCTCCCCAAAGGTGGGGGTGCCATCCCGGGGGGTGACGCCAGCTCAGCTTTACGCACTCATTTCCCCCCGCCCCGCAGGGTGGGATCGGGGTGGGCGCGCACCGGGGCACAGCGCGGCCTCAGGTCGCCTCCGGGCCCCCGGCAGCACGAAGGATCCCGGCCGGGTCCGCGGGGTGAGGCGGCCAGCGAACATCTCTCCGTCCTTCCATCGGAACTTTCCCGGCCGCTTCCACCCCCTGCCCCCCCCCCCCCCACCCTCCGCCCTCGGGCTCCAGCAGCCGCCCCTCGTTTGACATTTCCAGCAGCGCCCCCCCGGCCGCTCCCTGCCCTCTTTGGGGCCGCACAGCCCCTCCATTGACGGCGGCAGAAAAGCCGCATCTGTTCCCGGCGCACAATCGGGCCATTGACGGCAGCGACGCCGCGGGGCCGCCGATACTTTCCGCACCGCTTCCCCTCCGGGGGCCGTTCCGCACCCCCCCTTATGGCACCGCATCCTTCCTCCCGCTTGGAGCGGGTCGGTCCCGGGCCGCCCATCCCGGCCCAGCGCTCCCCGGGGGCGGCTCCGAGCGGAGCTCCGGGCACGGCCGGGAGGGGGCGGCGGAGGGCCGAGGAGAGCGAGAACCGCGGGGGGAGGTGCGGGTGGGGGCAGGGGGTTTGTGTGGCGGGGGGGTATGGGTGGGTGCTGCGGAGGGATAGTTGGGTACCTACGTGGGGTGCTGAGGGTGCTTGCGTGGGGTACACGCATTTCGGGGGGCTGCTCCATGCCAGTTTGCCCCCCCACCGCCCCCCTTGATGTGCCTGGAGCTCTGCAGAGGGTGTCTGGGGACAGGGATGCGTGACAGCCGTTTAGGAAAGCAGTGGAGGAGCAGGCTGAGCTCTGCCCGGCCATCAATCATTCAGCGCCGTTAATTTTTAATGTGCAAAAGCGGCTCCTGGTGAGCAGCGCTGCACAGAGTCGGGCTGATGATTAATTCAGGTGGTGACGCACCGATGTGAGCGCAGGGACGGCTGCTGGGCACCGGGCGTGGGGCACACGAGTGGCTCTCAGTGGGGCAGTTAAGCAGAGAATGACCCACATGGAGCCGTAGATGGAGAGGAAAGCACGGAGGGATGGCGTTCTGCTCCAGCAAACAGCCTGGCTGCGCTGCCTCAGGGGTGGATGGAGAAGATGCTGCTGAAAATTGGGTTTTTGGGGCCCTGTGTGGATGTGCAAGTCCCCAAATTCCACGTGAGACTCAGAGGAAGGAGCGCTAATGAAAGGGCTCCGCTTTTGGGAGGGAGAGCTTAAATAATTAAGCGGCGTGGTGAGGTGGAAATGAATGTACAGAAGGTTTGGGGCTCCCTGGAAGGGAGCAGAGATGAAAGGAATGGCTTTGCTACAATATTCATAAAGCTGCAAAGGCGGCGGCACGAGAGCCTGCAAGGAAGGTGGTGGTGGAATCATCAGGGCAATGGCACCGGGGGCCAGAGCTGGGAATGGGGCTGGAAAGCACCTAAAAGAATCTGTCCATAAGCAGCGTGGGATGGAGGGAGCGCGGTGCTGCAGCAGAGGTCAGGGTGCTCCTTGGAGGGTCCCAGTGTGGCACAGCCGTGCAGTGCTGGGCCCTTCATGCACCCCTGGGAGATGCACGCTTTGCAAACACTCGCTTGTCTGGGTTGTGGTTTATTTTGAGAAGAAGCCCATCCCAGCTGCTGCCTTTTCCTCCCCATGGGCAGGGGGGAGTTTTGCCTGGTTTCAGCTGCCCACGGGCATTTTGTGCTGCGTTAATGTGAGCTCTGGCACAGTGAGTGTTGGATCAATGCTGCGGGGTTCAGCCTGGAGGGACCTGGGCTGGCAAGGAGAGGGAGAGCCCCTGCTGCAGCCTCAGCACCCCCAGATGTGCCCAGGGCTGTTGAGTGCTGCGGATGCCCCACACGCTGCGGGGTGGCTCATAACCCAGCGGTTTGCTGAGCTCCATCACCATGGAGATGGTGACTAATGAGGAGGGGCTGTTAATGAGGTTCCTGGGCACTTTCTCCCAGTGTTACGCACCGTAACCAGCAACAGGCTTGGGGCTGCCCCTGGCTTTCCCCACAGTCCCAAGCCCTTGAGGATGTGAGTCCACTGTGTCCACAGGGGGTGAGGACAGAAAAAGAATGTGGCAATGAAGAGCAGCGCCCAGAGCCCCAAAACGTTCCAGAAAACAGCCTAAAAGCAAATAAATTGGTCTGGTGGTGGATGGTGGAAGCCCCATTGCGCTGTCCCCAGCCCCAAATGCTTTATGCCTGGAGCTCCTGGGGCTGGGATGCTTTCAGCATCACCCCAACCTCCATCACTGCGGGGAGGGCAGAGCTGTGTGTGACACTGAGGGGGTGTCACAGCCATCAGAGCGGGGCTGCCTGGGGGTCTGTGGTGAGGGGAGCTGGGGATGGGGCTGCCAAAGCTGCTTAAGGGATTGGGATTCTTAATCCCCCTTAGAAATTGATGTCCAAATCCCTAAAGTGGCGGCAAATCCCACCCCAGAAGTTGATTTTTCTTCAAACCAGAAAGGAACGCGGCCGGTAGGAGAGCAGCACCGCCTGCTGCAGCCACTGCATCTCCTCTCCATGTCGGGACGCTTCTCTCCCAGGCATTAAACCTGGGGGGCACAGCATCGCCCCCGCGCTGAGCCATCCATCCCTGCAGGAATCGCTCTCCTCTGCAGCCGCCCTTTGGGAATCCACGCGTGCTGCATCGCTTTGGTGGCGATCCCCATCTGACTTAACAAAGGGCCGAGCTGATTTTACACATGGCTTCCCTTCACACCTTGAAGAAGAGGCGGCTCCTTTCCGGATGAGCAGCACGCGTGGAAATGGATTGTTTGCCAAACGAGTGGGAGCACGCAGCGCCGAAACCGCGCCGGGTCACCCAGCCATGGGAAAAGGGCGGCACAAGTTGATCCAAAAGTGATTTATTTCCCCCCCAGGTGCGACAATGAGCAGCTCTCTGCATCTACACACACAGGAGCTGCAAACGCTGCGGTGGGGGCCGCCTTACGCTGCTGGCAGAGGTCGCAGGGAAGGAAAATCTCAGGGCACAGACACTGCGGGTGCCCGGCGCATCCGGCTGCTGAGCTTCCCAAACATCCCCGCCACGGGGCAGCCAGGAGCTGTCGGTTTGAATGGCGCTTTAGTTCAGGTTAATGAAGGGGTTGAGGCAAGAGCAAACAAGCAGACAGCCTGGAAGCGATGGAGGGCAGAGCTGAACCCGAGCTGACAGCCTCTTTTTTCCCTGTCAAACGGCGCTGCTGGGGGATGTGCTCATGAAATATAAATGTGAGACGCCAGGGATGAGCACAGGGCCTGAGCGTGCAGCATCCTACCACGGCTGTTGTTAATAATGTATGGCTTCCATACTGCAGGCTGCGGGCTGGGAGTGCAGCAGGGCCTGGAAGGGCTGCCCCAGCATTGCACACACACACACCAAACAGGATCCATCCGTGGCTCAGTGCTGTCAGGAGCCGGACACCGTCCCCACTGAGTGTGGGTGGTGATGGGGTAGCAGTGGGTCGGGGATGGGGTGAGGATGGGTGATGTTGGCCATGGGTACATGGTGATGGGATTGTGATGGGTGGGTGGGGAGCTGTGATTGGCAGCAATGGGTTGAGGATGAGTTTGTGATTGGTGATGGGCTGGCCATTGGTGGCAATGAGTGGTGATGGCTGCCCATAGCACCACAAATCTTCCCAGATGTGGAGCAGAAGGGGCAAAAAGAAAGGTGATGGCTTGTTTGGGAATGGCTTCCTCTGGATGAAAACCTCATAGCCATCCCTGGGTGAATGACTCCATATCTGCATCGCCCACATCTTGCAGGGAAGGTGACCCAAAACAGTTCAAGTCCAGTGACCCTGAGACTGTGCCAGGGAGCCTCTGGGATGAGGTTCAGAGGGGAAGGGACCCATCTGTGCCCATGTGAGGAGCAGCACGGAGCTGAACTGGGACCAGACCCGTGGCTTCTGACCAGGCTGTGATGTGAGCACAATTCCTGAGTAACAGCCTGTCGGCACCACGGGCCTGGCCGGCACATGATGCTTTCTGTTCAAAACAACGATGTTGCAAGGCACAGCTTTAAAGTCCTGTTGGGAAATAGTCCAGTGGGTGGCAGGGAAAGGAATAGGCTTCATCCAGCGATGCTTGTAAGTAAAGAAGTCCCCCTCCCGGCTCCTGCTCCGGTTTCGACTCAGTGTGAAAACAAACCCGTTGTTTTTTTAGTTCATTTCCAAACTTAGCTATCCCCACGGCCCCAAGGGCAGATAAAGGCAGGTTTATTCCTTCCCCCTGTTTACGGCTCTGCTGGAACATGCTGCTCCTGTGAATATGACACCAAGGGAGTGAGGGGAAGGCTCGCTTTCACTCTCACCCACATCTGCCCATCGCAGCTCAGTGTCCCAATGCAGGACCCCTTCCTGGTGCTGGTCCCTGTGCCACCAGTGTGGGGATGGCACCAACTGGGACGCATCCTTGCACTTCTTTGGCCACGTGGGCAGTGTTTGGTCCCATCCCAGCTCCAGGGCTCGTGTTCCAGCAGAGCCATGGGCTCGGACTCTCACCAGCCCAGTGCAGGCAGCACATTGCTCCTGGGGCTGTTGCAATGACACGAGGCTGAGAGCTGTGTTTGCTTTGCTGGAACAGCATATCACTGCTGACCGAGCTCTGGTTGCATCATCCTGATGAGGACAGGAGGGTGGTGCCCGGCCCCCACCCATGGGGACAGGAGTGGAGAGAGGAGGGGATGAGGAGGGATGGAGGCTGCTGGCCTCAGGTTGTGTTGGGGTTGTGTTGGTCCATGCAGGGATGGAATGGAGGCTTTAGTGGCTCTTTGTGAAGGTAGCCAGACTCACCCATGAAATGCTGGTGGGGGGAGGGATGCTGGAGAGCTTTGGGGCTTCCATCAGCACCACTGGGGCTCTCCATTAGCACCAGTGGGGCTCTCCACCCCTACCAATGGGGTGCTGCAGTGTGGGAGGACTTCATGGTCCCTGAACTCAGCCCCGAGGTTGGGGAGCAGTGGGTCAGGGACACCCCGAGAAGTGCTGAGCCCTGAGGGAGGGCATGAGGACGGAGAAGGAAATCAGAGATATGGGCAGGAAATAATAAATGTGAGTCAGCCCAGAAGCACTCGGGCAAGGGCAGTTTGGGGAAACTAATCTGTGAGGAGATAACTGGGGAAATCAGAGAACAGCTCATCGGAAGGGAGAAGCACGGCATGTGATGCTCCAGCGCCCACCGTGGTCCTTGTGCACCACAGCCCAGGGCAGCGTGGGCTGCAGCACACCAGCAGCCAGCCTTGGGGCTGCAGGACACGGAGGATTCCGTAGCCCCCCAGATCCTGCCCTGGGCACTGATCCCCTCACAGACAGGGTGAGCCAGCCTGCTTTTAGTCTGGTGGAGATTAAGCTCTCCGGGGCCTAATGGCAATTCTTTTGGCAAGCGTTCAGCGAGCCTTAATCCATCTGATCTCTGCTCTGAAAGGATGAATTCGGCTCCTCTCGGAGTGCGCCATGGGGAGCCCCAGCGAGGCAAAAGCTGCTGTGGGCTCCCTGGGGATGCCCTACATATGGCAATGGGGTGGTGGGGCACCTCTCTGCCTGGTGCTGCATCACTGAGAGCCCTGGCTGGAGTGATGAGAGCAATGATTTCAGGGCTCCACACCAGCACCAGCGCCTGCCCACTGCTTTGGCTCACTTTGATCCTCAGCGATGCCCCCAGTCCCCATCTCAGGACACCTGAGCACATCCCCCTGCAGTGCCACATCCCCACCGCTGCTCCCACACCAGGCACGGATTCCTCCACCCTGCTCAACTGCAAACCCGTCCTGACAGCACTAATAATAACTGCACTAATTGCGCAGCTCTCCCAGCTCTGCCTGATCCGTTCAGTCAGGTTTGGGGCTCCCTGTCACAGTAACATCAATGAGGGCTGGCATTCTCCTCCCCGCCGCTGTCTGACACCCGGAGCAGTGTCTGGGTCCTGGGGCAGTGAGTGCCACAACCAAGGGCACCGCGCATCAACCCAGGGCAGGTGCCCGCTGAGCACACTGAGCCCCAGAAGCTCCCGGGCTGTGTCCTGGCTGGGCTGCCCACCCAAAGCCATCCATGATGCGTCACCTGGGCTTCTCAGTTCCCTTCCATGCAAAAGCAGGGAACTGGAGCTGGAGGTTTCCCATTTCTCTGGATCGAAGCCGTGTTGGCTGCAGACATTTGGGGGCTTTGCTTGTTCCTGGTGCCCTGGTGTTCCTTGGGGACAGATGGACCAGGGAATTGCTGGATCCACCATCAGCACCAGAGTGGTGCTCATCTGGTTCAGTAATGGAGCCCTGAACTGTGGGGACAGGTCAGTGCGGACAGTGGGGACACATGGGTACAATGGGAGAGGACACCAGGGAAGGTCCCACAGCTGTGGCAGCTCCAGGGATGCGTTGTGGCACAGCTGGTTGTGGTCCCAGAGCTGCCAGGTGTCCCCGCAGGAGAAATGCTATGGGGCTCAGCCCCATCTCTGTTTGCTTCACCCCGAGCTGTGTCCTTGTCCCACAAGTCCTCGTCCTTTGGAAGAGGAAATGAATGAACCGAATGAAGGCACTGAGCAAGAATTAACTGAAAAGCAGAGAGCAGAGCAGTCTGTCAGTGAGGTGGGCACGAAGCCCTGCAGGAGCTGCCCAGCACCCAGCTGCAGCCGTGCACTCCGGTTGTTCACCCCGGCTCTCCCCACCTCAGCTCCGACCACTGGGTGCCCTCGGTCCGTTCACGCCCTGCAGAAGCCCCGGACACGTTGCATCACTGGCTGCACACGGCTGCATGCCACCCCCACAGCAACGAGCAGCTAAAAATGGGTAGAAAGTTTGATCTGAGCCCAGGCCAAGATTAATTTTTAATTGCTTCTAATTTCAGTCCAGCCTGGCAGGAAGGTCGGGCTGTGGGGACGGGTTACCTGCGGGCAGTGCTCTGTCTGTGTACCTGTGGGATATGAGAGCAGGCCAGCAGCGTTCGGGATCAGCCCTGCAGCACTGCAGGGTCACCCATGTAGTGCAGCTGTGGCCGTGCAGTGCTGCGTCCCCGAGCTGCCCCTCCACGGACGCTTTGCTTCAGCACATTCAAACAGGGAGCGCAGTGTTAGGATTTGCATTTGGTGCCAAACACCTTCTGGCATTCCTGGGTCCGTTCCCAGTGCCGGTCCCCCTCCCTTCCCACCCCACAGCCCTGCATTCAAGCAGAGGAGCACTGCTGGCTCTGGGGAAGCCCAGCCGCTCTGTTTGCATCCCTCCCAGCAGGGATCCACCGCCCGCATTCCCTGCGTGGTTCCTGGCTGTCGTTGTGGTGAGCGGAGCTGCAGACCTGGCACCTTCCACAGAATCCCCCGAATGCGCCGCGCTCGTGCTGACAGAGCAAACATGCCTTCAAATAGCAAAGGTCGGCTCTTCCCTTTTGACAGCTATTTTTGGCCCTTTTGCTAAAGTCCAAGGGTAAAGCACGGAGTGCCAGGAGCGAGGCTCCGTCCCTCCCGTGGGTTAGAGGCGCCTTCAGCACCGGTGTCCCCCCAAATCACCCCAGTTTGCTCCGGGCTCTGAAGGTGCACTCATGCAGGGGTTGTGCCGGCTCCCAGCATGGTGCTGCTTGCTCAGCCTGAGGTTGCAGTGCTGGGCACAGCGCTGTGTCCCCATGCACAAACAGCATTGCACTGAGGCTCAGCACCACCTGCAGAGCAGCATGTTGGTGCCGCTTTATGACCAACAGTGCATGGGGTCTGGACCTGCTGCTGGGACCAGCTCAGAGCTATGGCATCGGCCCTGCTTGGAGCTGGGAGATGCTGGCACCAGTGCAGGGATCTGTGCATCTCAAACACCTCACACTGCCTGTGCTGCTGAGCTGCAGCATGAAAATCCAGGAAAACCTCAGATAAAGAGTAAAACATTCACAGACCCTCCAGGAATGTGCCGTTGGTAAGAGGAGCTGCATTCTGTCACCTCCCATTGGTCCCGCAGCCTGTGCTGTCCCTTCCCATCACCTGCTGATGTGACCATCTGCAGCAGCAGGAAACATTCCCAGTTCCTGGATGCGTCACGATGCAGCTTTCCTGCAGCATACGGGGTCTGGGTCGCTGCTACCAGGGCTGTCCCTGTGCCTGGCTGTGGATCCGGATGGAGACTGAACCACGATCCGAGCCGGGAGGTGCTGGGCGGAGGTTTGGTTCTCAGCTGGGACTTTCAGGACTGTGCCAAAAATCCCACGTGTTCTTCCCTTTTGTTGGATGGATAAGGAGAAGGATAGATAAAGAGTATCCGCTCTGCCTGGCGTTCCCATGGCCGTCACCCGTGTTGTTCTGAGCTAACATCTCCCTTCCCATGGGAAACATGGATGTGGTCCCATGGGACAGAGGGGGACGCAGCATCCCACGGTCACTGCTGTGGTCTGTGGGTTCAGCACCATTATCAAGCAGATAATAACCATCAGCACCACCATCATCATCACCACCATCACCATTACCATTACTGTTACAGTCACCAACACCACCACTGTTATTTAATACTCCATTATACCAATGAATGCAGAGTCTTTCACAACACCAACCAGCCTGGTCCTTGTCACCGAGGTGCCCATGTGCCCCACTGTCCCCTTAAAGAGCAGCAAAGCCGTGGCCAGACGCAGTGCAGCACTCAGAGCACTCAGCCCCTGGGCCCGGCTCCATGGGGCTGGGAGCACACAGAGCACTTCGATGCGCATCACCCTCCTGGGGTGGACGAGCTGTGAGCCCAGCCAGAGAGAGCCTCTAATTGGAAACACGTGTTGTTCCAATTGAGCGATGACTGTAAAAATAAGAGTCTGATTTCTCTGCCTGCTGAGCCTCCCATGTTCACCAAAAGCCCTCCGGCTTCCTGGCAAGGGCGACCTTCTGCCCGCTGACCCAGCGCCGTCTGGGTGAGATGTGCCGGTGGGAAATCCCTCTGACCTCCTCTGGAACACAGCGATTGTTCCACTGGAGAACCTAAATTTATCCCCAAAGCGGTGACGGCACAACTCACACATGGCCCATTCCCCTCTCATTGGAGTCTCCCTTACGCCGCTGTTTGTAAGCACAATGGCACGCCGTGAGCAGCCTTCCCGTCAGGAGGAGGAATGCCTTTGAGTTCAGGCAGGGCTGAACTTTCACACAATGACCCCGGGGTCAGCGTGGGAAGGAGCGGGATGGAGAAAGGCAGAGAACAAAGACACCCACAGCTGGGGCTGCCCTGCTGGTGTGCAGCCAGATGTGCGGGCAGATGTGAGGGGAGGATGGTGAACTGCCTGCAAGGGGGGGTTGAGGAGGGTGATGTGAATCAGTCATCAAAAGGAGAGATCTGGGGGAGAAAGGAACACAGACAAAGTGGGAAATGGCAGCACTGAGGGATGGGTGCAGCCCTGGTACTGCCCATGGGATCTTCTGGTGCAGCGCTGGGGGTTGGTGCCCTCATATCCCACATGGGGGGAGATGAGGTGGGGATGGGGATTGGAAAGAGGATGGGGATGGAGATGGTAAAGAGGATGGGGATGGAGATGGGGATGGAGATGGGGATGGGGAGATGATAGGGATGGAAAGGAGGATGGGAATGGTGTTTGGAAAGAGGATGAGAGGTGGGGATGGAAGCAGTAGCGAAGATGGGGAGGTGATGGAGATGGGAAAGAAAATGAGGGAGTAATGTGGGTGTGATGGAGATGGGGATGAGGATGCGAATGGGGATGGGGAGGTGATGAGGCTCATAATGGAGAAGGTGATTGCAATAAGGATGGGATGGGGGCGATGATACGGAGGATCCCCTTTGCCTGCAAAGACAGATACCTCCACAATAAAATGACTTCTTTCTACCCTGTTGGGGCCGGGGTTGATCCCGACGGAGCATGCAGAGACCTGGAAGCTTTTCTCTTTCGTGTGTTAAAAATTCATATTTCTCAGGGCAAACTGGCAACGTCCCAACAGGAAAACACATCCAGAGTAAGATGCATTAATCATGCGGCTTCCGAAAGGGCCTGGGCTTCTCACATTGCCTCTCAGTGCAAACATTGCATACAAGCAGCAGGTTTATATTTGCTCCAGGACCCCCCACAACCCCGCTGCTCCCCACGCCGTGATGTGGGACAAACTCTGATGTTGGGTAACGCGGGCAGGGAGCTGAGTTGCTCACAGGATTCATTTCCCGTGACATCATTAACCCAGAGGAATTGCCAACACACGGAGCTGTGCTGCCCTGTTTGGCCCAATGACTCCGGGCTTCCCTGCTGGGACGGCTCTGGGGATGCTCCGACCTCCGGCCCTGCGGCGCAGCGCTGCCCTTTCTGGATACCCAGAGGTGTCAGGAAGGAGATAAAGAGATTTTCCATCGCTTTTATTTCTGAGGGGGAGGGGAATCCTGCCTTGGTTTCACGTAGGGCTGCGGTTGCCCCCCCCCGCACTGTCACCCATCCCGGCTCCCACCGCGGTGACACACGGGCCGAACGGCACCACAACGGGCACTTTTGTTGCTGCAGCGCCAGGAGGAATAAAGAAAATAATAAGAATCGGAAAAAAACGAGAAAATCCCTGTAAGTCGGGAAGAGGCAGCGCCCGAGGGAAGAGCTGCTGACGGAGTCAAAGACGTTTGTAAATGAATGGAGGGGGATGAATGAGCTCTCAGAGGGGCATTCCTGGGGGTGGGCTGCGCTCAGAGGAGCGGATGTCCGCCTGCACCAGAGCAGCTCTGCTTGTCTGCCCTGAACCCACCGCAGCTGCGGGTGGGGGCTCCATGGGGTGCAAAATGCACCAGGAACGGGGGCAGCCAGACCAGGGTGCGGGTGGGATCGCTAGAGGGGGTGGGATGGGGTGGGGATGGGGATGGGGTGAGGATGGAGATGGGATGGGAATGGGATGAGTATGAAATGGAAATGGGAATTGGGAAGGGATGGAAGTGGGGATGGAGATGGGATGGGATGAGATGAGATGGGGAAGAGGATGAGGATGGGTAAGAGGGGTTGGGGATGATGGAATAGGAATGGAAATGGGGATGAGAATGGGAATGGGGCTGGAGTGGGGAAGAGATGGGATGGGACGGGGAAAGAATAGGAACGGGAGTGGGAATGAGAATGGAATGGGGATGGGGTGAGGAAGAGGTGAGGATGGATACAGGGATGGCAGTGGGATGGGTAAGGAATGGAAATGGGACGGAGAGCAGTGCGAGGCACGGCAGGGCAGGGCTTGCAGGGGAAGGGACGGGGCTGCCCCGGGTGCATTTTCTGAACGGGGTCCGGAAGCGTTTGGCGGGGCTGAGCCGGGGCTGCTCGGCTGGGGCTGCGGGAAAGGCGGGGGCTGGGCCCGGCGCGGGGAAGGCGAACAAAGCGGCGGGGAAGGGCGGGGCGGGGCGGGCGCGGGGCGGGCACTCCCCGGCGCGATGCGTGGCTCTCCGCCCGGGCGGCGATAAAAGCGGCTGCGCGGCGGCGGGGCGCGCATTGGGACCGGCGGTCATGCAGCTTTCCGGGGCAGCGCTGCTGCTGTGCGCCGCGGCGGCGGGGATGGCGGCGGGACCCGCACCGGGACCCGCGCCGGGGATGGGCCGAGCCGGGACCGAGCGGCGGGCGGCGGCGGCGGGCGGCAAAGAGCGGCGGGCGCAGTTCGCCTCCTGGGACGAGGTGAACGTGATCGCCCACGGGCTGCTGCAGCTCGGCCACGGCCTGAAGGAGCATGTGGACAGGACCAAGGGGCAGATGCGGGAGCTCGGCAGCCGCCTGAGCGCCCACAACAGCTCCATGGGGCGGCTGCTGCGCCAGGCTCGGGAGACGCAGGAGCAGGGAGAGCTGCTGCGGGCCAGCGTGCGGGAGCTGGAGGGCCGCGGGCGGCAGCTCTTCAACCTCTCCGAGGCGCTGCGGCAGCGGTTGGAGGAGGTGGCGGCCGACAAAGCCGAGATCCAGGGTCGGCTGGAGCAGCTGGAGGGACGCGTGCGGCAGGCGCTGCAGGCGCGGCCGGCGGAGAACCAGAGCTCCAAGGACCTGGGAGCGCTGCAGGTGGGCGCGGAGCGCAGACGCGGAGGGCTACGGGGGGACTCGACCCGATGGGAGTAACGGGAGATGCCCGAGGGAGCGGCCCCTGGGGATGGAGAGGGACCCGAATCGAGCGGGGGCGGTGGGAGCGATGCGGGGGAACGGGAACACCGGAGCTGATGGGACTCGACCCGATGGGGGCACCGGGAGCGACCAGGGGGTGAGGCCCGTGGGGATGGGAGGAGACCCCACCAGAGTGGGAGCACCGGAGCCCATCGGAGTGCACCCACCCGCGTGGGGCACTGGGGACACTCCCAGCACGCGGGGACTGACTTGTAGGACCAGCCCTGTCGGGACACAGGGGACAGCACAGGGGGACTCGACCTGCCCAGGGCACTGCGAGCTGCCCGTGGGGACCTTGCCCCAGTGATCCGTGCCATGTGTGCAGCTCAGCAGCTGCGCCCGTGGCTGTGAGGTTCACTGGGCTCTTCCTCCCCTGCAGACCCTGATGGATGCCCAGAACTCAAGAATTGAGGAGCTCCTGCAGAAGATCAAGCAGCAGCAGTACAAGCTGGACAAGCAGAATCTGCAGATTAAAAGCTTGCAGAGCAAGGTGAGCCCCTGCACAGCTCCTGGGAGCACAGTGGGCTTCTGTCCCTTGCAGCCAGCTGGCACAAAGCATCAGTGGCAGAAGGAGCAGCGCTGCTGCTGAGCCCAGGCTCCAAGTGCCCTACAGAGGATGTGGCCCCGGTCCCTGTGCCGCAGTGTTGGTGCAGAGGTAGTAAAAACAAAAAGGCCAAACCGAACAGATTTGGGAGCTTCTAGAGAATTGGCACTGGGGAATGTGAAGCAGGGACCAAACCTCTCTGTGTTGGCCCATTTAGTTCATCTGCAGATTAAACTCATTAGCGTGGGTGTGAGAAACCACAGCTTGCCCCAGATTCCAACAGTTCCTTGAGCTTTCTGGGCAAGCCTGGCCCAGCTCTGGTCTGGAACACTTGGGCAGCAGCGCTGAGAATGGGCTGAGATAAAACCGTTCCAACTTGCAGCTTCTGGATTATGCTTTTTTCAGGTCAACCTGCTGATCCCTTTGCATCTGAAGGACAACAAGACGCAGTCTCCGAAGTGGAAGATAAACCCAAAGAAAAGCTTCAGCCACACCAACCAGAGCCATAATGTGAGCGTGGAGCCCATCCTGGCGCACGGTGAGTATCGATGTGTGCAGCTTCACCTCGCAGCAGTTGCAGCCATGCAGAAACAAAAGGTTCAGTTGTCCCAGTTGAGAGTGTGAGATTTGTGTGCAAAACCGGGCTGAAGTGGGGCAGGACCCGGCCCTTGGGATCAGTGTTAGTCCGGATGGAATTCAAAGGTTTAAGGGGAATTTTTCTGCCTGATGTTAAGAATGCAGTGGGAAGCCAAGGGGCCCTGAGAGCAGTTGTTTGTTTCTGCTCCTGGAGTCGGCTGCTGTTCCCCTGCTGTCAACTGCCCCTGGGGTGCAGGGGAGCAGCAGGAGGGTGCCCAGGACCGTGATGGGGCAGTGAGATCTGTGCACATCCCTCTCCCTCTGCTCACGTTTGGGTCTCATAGTTAAAAATGACAAGTGCCTCAGCTTGCACCGCTCAGAGGGCAGCGCAGACACCTGGGAGCAGGGGAGCTGGGGGCTCACAGCCCTGGCAAACATGCACAGCGGTGTCATATCCGAACCCACCCTGCTGTGCCGGGTGCATCCTCCTGCTGGTGGGCTCGGAGGAGCAGCACCAACCAAGTGGTGTTTCTGTGCGGTCCCCGTCGTGCTGCACCCTGCAGCTGGGAAGCAGCGGTCCTGCAGAGGTCACTGCTCGGGAGCAGCTGCTGTGCTGTTGTGTCAGCTCAGTCGCGGCGCTGGGGAAGCGTCTGTGCAGCTGTCTGGGGATGTCCAGCCTGAGCCAAACAGGGCGAGAATCCGCAGGGAATCCTGCCTAGGGCTTAGCGCAGGGGAAAGCACATGGGGATTCGTGTGTGCGGCGCAGAGCTGTCACTGGAGAGCCTCAGCACTGCGTGAGCAAAGCAAGGAGCCTGGGCAGATAAGAAGAGGAGCGATGCGGTGCTCCCAGCGCCTGCCGTCCGGCTCTGCAGGGCTGTCCAGCCTGCAGCAGGGCTGTGTGCTGCTTCCCTCGCTCCAAGCGGGGCCGTTGAGCTGCAGGTTTGTCTCCCAGCTCTGCTTTGTGACTCACCCTTGGCAGCGTTTCCTGCCCTGCGCTCAGGTCTGGGTTGTGCCGAAGGTGCGGTGTGAGGCGGTGGCTTTGCCAGCTACTGCTGTCAGGCTCAGGCGGTGCTGCTGTCAGTTCTGTGCTGGCTGCTGGGTGAGGTAATGCTGCGGGGCACAGAGAGGACCCACAGCCCATGGGGACACTGCAAGGGGAGGCTGTGAGCTCAGCACCGTGTGCCCTCCAGCTCCCATCAGCATCCCCAGCACGCCGGGCATCCCTCCATCCATCAGTGCTTCCTCCCCGCCCCGCCGAGCTCTCCGCTCCGCTGTGCTTGTCTAATCCCTGTTGTTGATATCGCTGTCAGAAAACAAATTGCCTTCCTTTCATTTCCAAGCTGGGTCGAGTTTTCTGGCAAGCCTTGAAGCAGGCGATACCCGGCAGGTCGGCCCCGTGCCCCTGCCTGGGGGGTTTGCAATAGCGCTTCTCCTTGTGCTGCGGCTGCTCCCTGCCCGGCATTGGGGAGCAGCAATGAGCTCCACCAGCAGCGTTTTCAAAAGGGCCCTTTCATTCACATCCAGCAAACACCAGGTTTTTTTTTGGGGCCAGGGATGGCAGCGCGCCAAGCATGTGAAAGTTGAAGGTTTGAAGCAGCCTGGAGAGCGAAAGGTTTAATCACTTGCAGAAAGAGGATCACGTCTTTAGGCAGAGGCTGCGCGCTCTGGCAGCCGGCCCAGTAGGGGAAGGGTAAAACCCCACACTCCCCATGGCTGGGACTCCAAAATAATGGGGTTGGGGCGGGTGAGGGGCAGGAGATGCAGACAGCCCGGGCGGGGGGGGGGGGGGGGTGTCACACCCTGCCTGCAGACAGCTCTGTGTTTATCCATTGGGTTGGTGACCTCCGTGTGCCTGGAGATCTGCTGGGTGAATCGGGTGCCGAGCCTGGGGCTGCTCCAGCAAGCTGTGCTGGTTGGGAGTCTCGTTTGGCTGAATAAAGAGGGAGGGAAAGGAAAACACGCCGAGCAGCCAGGAGGTCTCCTTGTTTTGCCAGTGCCACGCGGGTGTGCAACGCAAACTGGAGCTGACGAGTGTGTTCCTCAAACAAAGATTGAGCTGAGGCTGTTCAAGCAGCTGCATTACATTCAGCTGCTCAAAAAAGTCCCCGTTGGGCCAGAAGGAAAGAGAGACAGAGAGCAGTGTTTGGCCAGAACTCAATGGGGGTGCTGGGGGGGGAGGGAACAACGTGGGGACAGGGCTGAGTAACACACACGGGGAGCACGTGGTACCTGAGCATCTGCTGGGCTCCATCACTGCTGGGAGGAGGTGAGGAGCTGCTGCCTCTGCACGAGCCGCTGTTGCTGGGCATCACCCAGGGGGCTCCTTCCCCTGAGCCCCCTCTGGCTCCTCTGGCTGCTTTTATTACCTAGAAAGCAAGCAGAGCGATGCCGGGTGGTTTGTGTGTCGGGATGCTCTGTGATGCTCAGTGCACAATGCTTGCCGTGGCCTTGGAGAGCAGTGCTGGGGGCTGGGAGATGCTTCCCAGGGCCGGGCTGCAGTGGTGGGTGTGGAGGGGGGGGACATCCAAAGGGAGGAAAGTTGACAGCAGGGGGCTGGTGGGGATGGGGAGGGGGGAAGTGGGTGAGAGGTGGCAGCCGGTGTCACATTGCCATCCTCCCCCCCCACAACTGTTGACCTTTCCTCCAGTTCTGGTTCCAGCCTCCCTAAGAGGAGGGGGCCGTGGTGATGCCCTGCAGGCACTGTCCTCCCTTCCCCCCCCTCCCCACAGCCCAAAGGCTCCGTTCCCTCCTCAGTCTCCGGATGCAGCCCCACGTCCATGCAGAGAAGCCTCCCTCCCTTCTCAGACTTTGGGGGCTGCTACCGTGGGGGCCCCCAATGCCGTGGGGGCTCATGGTGAGGGCCGGGCTGGTGTTGGGGTCCCATCACTCCCCCCATGTGGGGTCACCCTGGCAGCAGCTGTGAGCCGCCCGCAGCCACCCCACAGCCAGAGCTGCCCAGGGAACAGAGCAGCTTTGTGTTGGGGTGACGGGGCTGGGGGCACCTGTCCCTGCAGACAAAGAGCCCCTTGACGTGCTGGCACCCCGTGGCCCGGAGGCTGAAGTCCCCACACATCCTCCTGCAGCCTTTGGTTGGGTTTTGTAACACTTTGTAAGGCTTTTTGATGAAGCCTTTTTTCCCCACCCGGGCGCTGCGGGCGGTGGTTCCCGATGGACTTTTGTCGGTGCTGTTGTAACGGTGCTTCGCTGGCAGCTGGGGACAAAGTCCCCGCGAGGCAGAAGGAGAAGTGGAAGCCCAGAGCTGTGTTGGGGGAGGTGAAGCTTTCCTCTTGCAGGCGGCTGCCTCGTGGCCCGTCCCTGCAGGGTGCTGGGAAGCACAGCGGGTGTCTGTCCTGCAGGGAAGCTGGGCGCTGCAGCCTGGCCCCGTGCCTGGCTCCTCTCTTGGATGGGAGCCCGAGGAGCTGCCTTTGGAGGAGTGGGAAGATATTGGGTCACTGGGGTTCAAAGTGCCGCAGAGCGGGGAGTCATCTCAGCATGCAGCCAGTGCTGTTGTGTGCGGCTCCCGTAGAGCTGCGCGTGCGGGGCCACAGCAGGAGCAGCAGCTGGGCTCTGGATGTGGGGCTGAGCTCTCAAACGCTTCCCCCTTCTTCCTGCAGAGCTCCCACAGGACTGCCAGCAGCTCTTCCTGGCCGGGCAGCAAAGCAGCGGTGTCTTCCAGGTGCAGCCCTCGGGGTCTCAGCCCTTCAAAGTCTACTGTGACATGACTGCAGGTACAGCAGAGGAGATGCCGTGCATCTCACAGCGCTTTGGAGGCTGCTCTTGTCAACAGTAGCCCTGAAATGTGTCTTCTCCCCCCTGCAGAAGGTGGCTGGACGGTGATCCAGAGGCGTACAGATGGCTCTGTGGACTTTGACCAGCTTTGGGATGCCTATAAGAATGGCTTTGGAGACCTTCATGGTAGGTGGATGGTGGCATCTGCCTTCTTAGCACAGCACATGTGATAACTTAACTGAGGACAATTAATTCCCCCTCACCTCCTCCTGCACAACTCCCATGTGCCAGAGCAGTGTTGGGGTGAGGAGGGGGGGACTCTGCTGGCACCCCCTAAGCCCTTTGTCTCTCTGACTGGTCCCGCACGTGCAGACGGTGACTCAAATGCTGCAGGGTCTGGGCTGCTCCTGCAGCTTGTTCATCTGTCTGCTCTGCCCCACATCTTTGTGCCCCGAGACCAAGGCAATGTTCTGTGTTTCAGGTGACTTCTGGCTGGGCTTGGAGAAGATCCATCAGCTGGTCCAGGAGGGAAGGTACAACCTCTTGATTGAGCTGGAAGACTGGGAGGGAAACTCCCAGGAGATTCAGTTCGAGTTCAGCCTCGGCGGGGAGAGCACAGCCTACACCCTCAACCTGCTGGGACCCCTGTCTGGAGAACTGGAAAATGCCATTGGGGACTTCAGGCAGCTGCCCTTCTCCACTCGGGATCGTGACCACGATCTCAAAGCGGACACAAACTGTGCCAAGCACCTCTCAGGTCAGTGTGGGCTCTTCCCCCTCCAAGGGATCATAGAATCATAGAATGGCCTGGGTTGAAAAGAACCACAATGATCATCTCGTTTCAACCCCCCCCCGCTGTGTGCAGGGTCACCAACCACCACACCAGGCTGCCCAGATCCACATCCAGCCTGGTGTGTGCTGTGCCATTTCCCTCCTGCCCCTGGAGGTGGCTGTGATTGGGCTGCCATGGATGGATTCAGCCCTTTGATGCTCCCAGCATCCTGGGATTGCTGCAGGAGGGGTTCTTGGGAGGAGCCATGCAGGATACAGGGGGGGATGCTGAAGCCATGAAGGGGTCATGGTTCAGGTCTTGTCCCAAGCATTTGTCTTTGTGACAGCTTTGCTGGCTGTCACCTTGCCTGGATCCATACCGAGATCGCCAGCACCTGGGATTCCTCAGGGCTGCACGAGGCCCTGTGAGCTCCCAGAAGGGGAGACATGGGGGAGATGGGGGCAGCAGCTGCCTGCAGGGTGGGTTTGCTCCTGGAGAAGCGCAGTGGGTTGAACCCTGCTCTGCATTGCATTGCCCCGGCAGGCGGTTGGTGGTTCAGCACCTGTGGCCACGCCAACCTCAACGGGAAGTACTTCCGCTCCATCCCTCGCCAGCGGCACGAGCGCAAGCAGGGCATCTTCTGGAAGACTTGGAAGGGCAGATATTACCCTCTGAAATCCACCGCCATGAAAATCCAACCCGCGGCGCTGGAAGCTGAGCCCTAAAGCTGCCGTTTCGGACTCGACCTTCCCTGCGGAGCGTGGATGTGAGCTCCAGCAGTTGGTGTTTACAGACAACAAACCTGCCCTCCCTGCGGAGACCCCCGAGGACTGTTTCTCTTGGCTGGCAGCCCCTTAGTGGGCAGGCGGCACAGTGCAGCTCTTCACTCACGTAAAGCAGCTCCATGTCGCTGAAGCCCCCCAGATGGGGGTTTCCAAAGCAGGAGATTGACCTCCAGTGCATGACGGGGGTCTGCCCGCTCGCCTCGAGCCCTGCAGAGGTTACTGCAGCTTTCTGGTGCTTTCTGCCCTGTCTGAACACTTCCGTGCTGGTTTTGCTGGGCTGGGGTGAAGGGAGGCATGAGAAGTTCTTTCACTGCCCTGCACCCAGTTGGGTGCTGAGCTTTGCCGTGTCCCACCTCTCAGTGTTGTCCCCACATGTGACCGTATGCACACCCTGTGAGTGTCCCCTGGCCCTCCTCCCCCACTTCGTAGCCCCATAAGGTGGGAGCCTTGGCAGCTCCATCTCATTTCTGCCTCGCAGCCCTGCTCTGGTGACTCCAACCCAATGGGAATATAGAATCCTTAGAGGTGGAAGGGACCTCTGAGTGCCATCTAGTCCAACTCCCCTGCAATAAACAGGGACAAACAGGGTGTCACTGGGAGGATGTGGGACTCCTCTGGGAGAAGCACACCTCGAGCTCCCTCGGTTTTCCTACCCCCAAAGCTTGAAAGCTGGCTGGAATTTGTTGGGAGCTGGGAAACATGCTCACAGCTCTGGGAAGTGATGAGCAAGATGATGCAGGCGGCTGTTGGGGGGGGGGTGCTGGGGGCTGAGTCATGGCTAAGCCTGGAGCTCAGCTGTAGGACGTGTGCTGGGACAGCACATGCATGGAGCAGCACCCAGCCACGGGCAGCCATTGTCCTGCTGCAGCTGTCTGCTCCTCTCCCAGCATGGAGCAATGCCTTCTCCAAAGAAAGCCCCCATCCTTTGCAGAGCCCCTCCTGCACACCCTGAAACACACCCTGAAGGCCAGGGGACATCGGGGCTGCCCTGCAAGAGCTGCTCTGCCTGGCTGGGTGCAGTTCTGCCCTGGGCTGGTGGGTGAAACTGATCCCCCAAAAGCTGTTATGGGCCAAGCTGCCGTCTTGGGGCTTCCCAAGCATCCTGCCCTATTGAAGTCATATTGACTGCCGTGCTAGAGCTCCTAGCTGCTAACTATTGTAAATACGTTTGTAGGACGTTGGATCTTTTTGATGAGTTTCTGGTTTTAATTTGTTTCCGTATTTAAATGCAGTGTCACTGTGGTGTAATTTATCAGCGTCGGCGCTGGGAAGCAGCAGCTGTACTTTGTGTATTTTAAACCTCGTTTTGTTTTGTACTGAAATATCTTTTCTGAAAATGTCTTTTAATAAAAAGAAGCCGGTAAGTGCCCGGCCTGGGTTGTGTCCTCAGTCTTCCCAGACAGATCCAGGCTGGTGCTGGGGGCAGACAAAGCAGCGACGTCTCTGTCTGAATACAGACATCCAACTGCAGAGCAGGAAGCAACAGCAGAACAACAAAAACCCATCAGTCCCACAGAACGGCTCGTTCCAGGAGTGAGAGACAAGAGCCAGCACGGCTCGGGAAGTCCCTGGGAGCAGCTGCACAAACACCTGCACACCTGACCTGCCTGCTCCTGCTCCTGCTCCATCCTTCCCTGGAGAAAACCACGGGGTTAACGCCAGTCCCAAGCGCAGCTGCACAAGGAGCCCATTAGGCCGCCCTGTGCTGCCCGTCCGCTCCCCCTTGTGTTTAGGTTGGATATCAGCAGGAAGTTCTTTACTGTGAGAGCGGGGAGGTGCTGGCACAGCTGCACAGAGAGGCTGCGGATGCCCCGTCCATCCCTGGAGGTGATAAAGGCCAGGTTGGATGGGACCCTGGGCAGCTTGGGCTGGTATGAAATGGGGAGGTTGGGGGCCCTGCCTGCAGGTCAGGGGCTGCTCTAAGAAACCCAGCTGAGCCTTCAGAAAGGTATTAAAGTCCAGTTTAAAAGGGGGTTAAAGGAGCCCCCGGCCCGACAAACCTGGGCCCTCAGCCCCCTCCTCACACCCCCCCGGCACATCCCCTCGTGCCACAAGTCCGTGTGGCCGCATCCATCCCCGCTCACACTGCGGCTCCCCGCAGCTCCGGATGAAGGAGAGGCAGCTCCCTCCAGTGACTGCGGGAGAAACGGCGGCGGAGGACGGGCACCCCAGGGCAGCCCTCCCGGAGCTGTTCTCTGCTGTTCTCACTGGTTACCCCATGCCCTGCAGTGCTGTGGGCATCACCGGTGGGGCCACACACTGCAGTCCGGTGGGGATACATGAATATCAATGGGACAAAGCAACAACACAATCCAGCAAAGCCTGGTTGTTAAAGATCCCTTCTGTGCAGGTTAAAAGGCCGATGCCTCGTAGCTGTATGTGAGCGCTGAGACTGCAAAGAAAGGGTGAGAAGGAAGATTTTCTCTCAGTTTCCTCAGAAACCTCCATCTGTCTGAGCAGAACCCTCGTGTGACCCCTGGGGAGGTGGCGAGGCAGCATCTTTCCTACGGCCTGCATCTGTGAATCCATTTCTTCCCTCCCCAGATGCTTCCATCGCTTCTTATGCAACGGAGGTGCCTACACATAGCACTGGGCTGCAGCACGTGCTTGCAACACTCTCTGTATCTCATCCCCTTTTCAGAGCCGTGTTCATAAAGAGAATCATTTTCGGCCAGCAGGAGCTGGGTCCCACCTCTGATGGGAGCTGTTAGCCCAGCTCTGCCTGTTCCCACGGCTCCCATACATTTATTAGCACTTACATCAGGGGAGAGCAGCCCGTGAGAAGCCTCCCCCGCCTGCCTGTGGAGTTGGGTTGGGGGTGTCAGGAGCCCAGTGAGGGCTGTTGGGGGCCGAGCTGACACCCCCAGCATCTCTGTAGGAAGACGCCAACGTGCACAAAGCTTTCTCCCTCCCTTCTCTCCCATCCTGGCTGCCGTGCGGTGCCGCTAATCCTTCATCCAGCTGAAGGCTCCTCCGGGGAAAGTAGGGCAGAGCGTTTAATGAGCAGAGCGAATGTTCTGGCACCTCTCAGAGCCGGGAGGGGACGGAGCCGCTGCCTTCCCAGGGAGAATCGGCCTCAGGCGCGGATCAGAAGCGCGGCAGCAGCGGGCGCAGCGCTGCCGGTGGGTGGGTGCCGGGGGGACTCAGTGAGACAGCGGGGCGGGGGGGACCGCCAAGCAGCAGAGCGAGCCCGGCCGTGCTGACAGCGGGGGCGGCTGCAGTGGGAAATAGCGGCGGTCGGTGGCCGGTTGACCGGATGCTCGTGGAGGTCGGTGTCTGCCCGGTGAGGCAGGCGGGCTGTCGGAGCAGCGGGGACACGGGGCTGCTCGGCTCGTCCCGCGGAGCCGCCGGACCCGCACGGACGCGCCGCTCCCGCAGCCCGGAGCTCCATCCCGCCCCGCCCTCCAGGCCCCGCCCACAGCCCCGCCCTCACAATAAGCCCCGCCCACATGTGTAGCCCCGCCCATTCGCTCCACCCCGCCCCTCCTCTCTCGCAGTGTCCCGGCACCCGCACCCCTGCGCCCCAGCTGCTCTCTCTCCATTGGACAGCGCGGCCCGCCACTCAGAAGCAAGCCCGTCGTCTATTGGGCGGCGCTGACGGGGCCGGTTCGACGCCCGCCTCCTGCGGGCTCTGGCGCGCGCTGATTGGCGGCGCGGGAGCGGCCCCCCCCCGGTTGGGCCGCGCTCGGTGCTTGGCAGCCAGAGGGTCGTTGCCGCCATCGCCATGGGCACCCGCGACGACGAGTACGACTATCTCTTCAAAGGTACCGCCCGGCGGGGCCGCCCCGCGCCTCTCGGCGGGTCCGCGGCTCCCGTCAGTCTCACCGCGTGCGGCCCGGCCCGCCCCGAGCGCGGCCCCGCGGCCCGGGCCCTCCGCCGCCGCTGTGAGGGGGCGGCACTCCCCGCCCGGCCGCGCCCTGCGGAGCTCGGTGTCCCCGGGTGGGGGTGGGACGGAGGTGGGACCGGGCCGGGCCGGGGCCGCCGGTCGCTGCTGGGATGTTGGCCGTCATGGCCGTCGTTCGGGTCGCCGTGCGGTCCGGGGATGCGTCCGGCCGCTCGTTGGGCTTCGAGGCAGAAGCGGGAAGAGCCCCGTGAGCTCCGGGCCGGGCTCAGCCTCGGGACGGCTCCGTGTGCGGAACCGGGACCGGCTCCCGCTGAGGCGCCGCACCGCCTGCCCGCAGCGTTGGGCTCCGCGGGGACTCGAGGGGCTCCGCGCGGCGCTGCTCGGTGTCAGCCGGGCGGGCAAAGCGCTGCTCGGCTCTACGGGCGAAATGAGCCCCACAGCGGGAGGAAAAACACGCAGCCCAACTGGCAAAGCCCCTTTTCCGTATCTGGTTGGCCTTCCGTCCGGCCTTCCTTCCTTCTGGGCTGTTTGGGAGCGGACAAGAAGGGATGAGCATAAACAAGGTCGAGTGGGATGAAATCTCCACTCTAGTAAGAAAATGAAGAGGATTGGCTCCCTGTTCTCCTCCTCTTTACCTTTCCAATAATGGAATTAAATATTGAGGGGAAATGGGTGCAATGGGACATCGGTTCCCTTGGAGCCTTCCGACCGAGCCCCTGTTCTGCTGCTGGGCTTCGAGCTCTTCAGCTGAGCACACGGAGCACAGAGTGGGAATGGCGATGGACAGCAGCGGTGCTGGCTGGGAAAGATGGATTTTGTTTTCTTATACCCGAGGTTGCCCAGAAATTCAAGTCATTTCTCCAGCCCATTTCCAAAGGAAACCTGTTTCCGCACACAGCTGGCTCCGGCTTTTTTAGCGTTCCCTCATGCAAGAGAACAGCAATCCGTGTTGTCATCCTGTGCTCCAGCAGTGGCCGTTCCAGCAGGGCTGTGGGAAGGCTGTGTGTTGTTGGCTTGTTGGGCGTGCAGGAGGTCCCAACTAATTCCAGCCTTGGGGATGTGAGCGCGGCTGTAGTCAGCGCTGCTCTGCTGAACCAGTTCCTCTCTGCGCTATTTCCCCTTTTCCTGCGCTCATCCCTGGGTCTGAGCTGCTCGTTTTATTGATCAGAACAAAATGCTGTTTGTTAACACAGCCCCAGGGAGAACAAGCTGGGTGCTGTGTGTGGCTGTGAGGGTCTCATTGTGGAGGCACCACGGTGATGTAACCCAGCAGAGGAGGCGGCTCAGAGCTCTGCTCCTGGGTAGGTCTGCAGCTGGAACCTCTTGTGATGGGTTTCGGGTGGTTTGGATTTGGAATTGAACGTCTGGCCTTTGAATATTGGTTCACATATCAGGAGCCATGTACCTATTGAGGTGTGACCTCTGTTGGTTTTCCTCCCAGGAAGATGGGCTGTGATTGGTGTTTATTTTACAAATGAAATCTGAGGTAGTGCAGATGTACTCCTGCCTTGTGGGGGCAAAAAGGGAGGATAAAAGCATCCAGAGGGGGGAAAAATAAGAGCTTTCTTTTATGCTTGTGGCAAATCAGAGTGCGCCGATCAGAGCTGAAGCTCAATGGGGCGTTTGGTTATTGGAAACAAATGTTTGTCGTATTATTCATCAATATCTGGCAACCTCATGTACTGAATATTTATGATGAGCTGTGCTGGGAAGAGGCTTAATCCTCTTCACTGTGTGAAGGAATAGTCTCCTTTTGACAGATAATTAACCGGTCTGTTTGAAATTCCACGATAAACCTGGCCCTGTGTTAAATGATCTGCAGTGCTTTGCAGTTGTTGATGGGTGAGCGCTGAGCAGCAGGTGGGCACGGGGCAGAGCTGGAAGCAGGGCAGGCTGAAGGAGCAGCCCTGCAGGTCTGGCTGTGAGCTGGGCACGGGGCATTGCCTTGTTCTGCACTTCTCCACCTGATGCTGACTGGTTGGTTCGGGTCATTTCCAAGTCCAAACCGGTGTTCCTTGCCTCTATTAGTGGGATCAAAGGCCATGGAAGGGGTGTGATTTCATGTATTCTCATGGATGTAGTAAGGATTTGGGCTCTTGCTTTTGGTTTGGGGCTTTCTTTTTACAGCTGCATTTGAACAGGCAATATTGTCTAGTAACCCATTCCCAAACTGAGGAAATTCCACAAGATCTGATTGCTTTGGTCCAGAAGCTTAAAGGCATCTCTTGCTCTGTTCCCATAGAGGTATGTGGGTCTCCAATCTTTGGACCTCCCTGCTAAAAGAGAAAGTCCTGATGGTTGATTGAGAGCAGCAAGAGGCTGATTGTAAGGTAGAGAGAGCACGAACTTGCTGCTGAGTTTGGATCAGGTTGCCTGTCTTTATTACTTCTGTATTCAGTAACATCTCAGAAATGCTCTCCCCAGCCCTGCCAGAGCATGGAGCAGCTGGGAGGCATCTGGAGGTACCCAGATTGCTGCGGGGAATTAGCAAAGTGCGGCAGGACCGCCTGAATTTTCCTCCTGCAGCCAATGGATCAATGACCCAGGGTCTTTGTGCAGAGTTTGTGCATGAAACTGGTCATCTTCACGGGCCAGAGGGCAGACAGGAGTACGGCCTGGAGAGGCAGCTGTGCTTCCTTGAGCCGTATGCTCATTGGGAGGTTTGCAGTGAGTGCTGTAGGCTGCTTGTGAGTGCAGGCAGAGCACTGCGTGGAGTTGGCTCCAGCTGTCCTGGGTGGGGAGAAGCGGGGTGGGAGCTGCCAAAGCTGGAGCCTGAAACAATGGCCTGAGCACAAAATAAAGCAAAGCTGAAATAACAGAGGGACCAGCCCAGTTCGTGGCCATGGGAGAATGCTGGTGAGCTAATTCAGAAAGCGTGCAGGGAGAGGTGTTCTCTAATCTGCTGTGCATGGATCGGGAGGGTCTAGAAATCTCTCAGCACTGATGTTTTCCTGTTAGCATGGCAACACCTTGTGCGGAGGCAGAGAGTTTCAGTCTTGTACTTCTCATCTAATCCACTGGAACTCGTTCTGTTGGGTGAAGTCCTGCTTTGTTTTCTGGCTTGTTTGTAGTATCAGATGTCTTCCTGTGGGGAGCATGGTGATGGCCGAAATAACTGAAATAGATCACGCAGAAGGCTGGGCATGCAGGGGACATCTCATCGCCCTCGTTACTGTGGGCCCTGCCTGAAGCAGCTCAGCAGCCAGGCAGCACAGTGCTGGTGTGGGGAGCTAACTTGGAAAACGATGTCCTGTCTTTCAGTTGTGTTGATTGGCGACTCCGGAGTCGGGAAGAGTAACCTTCTGTCACGCTTCACACGCAATGAGTTCAATCTGGAGAGCAAGAGCACCATTGGGGTGGAGTTTGCTACCAGGAGCATCCAAGTGGATGGGAAGACGATAAAGGCACAGATCTGGGATACTGCAGGGCAGGAGAGATACCGTGCCATTACTTCAGCGTGAGTACTGTGTCTTTCTTTGGTATTTCCAGGTAGGGACTGAATGAAATGCATTTGGATGGGACAGAATCCTTATGGCAGGTCTTGCTGTGGATCAGGTAATCAAGTAACAAAGCATACAGAACTGCAGTACCTGCATGAGCACAGCTTTCTGAATGGGTTTATTGGACCTCTCTGAACGTGCCTTTGTGTGCTCCCAGGTATTACCGCGGCGCTGTCGGGGCCCTTCTTGTCTATGACATTGCCAAACATCTCACCTATGAGAACGTGGAGCGCTGGCTGAAGGAGCTGAGGGATCACGCAGACAACAACATTGTCATCATGCTGGTGGGCAATAAGAGCGACCTGCGCCACCTGAGGGCTGTGCCCACCGACGAGGCCCGTGCTTTTGCAGGTCGGTATGCGGTGCCTTCAGGTGCTTTCTCAAGTTCAACGTGCTGCTGCAGACTGGAGTCACTCTGTTGTCCAATATTTAACTTTCGCCTTGTGTTTATTCTGGTGTGGAAAAAAAAGGGGTATTGGAGGTTTCGTAGCTGGCTTGTTAAATAGCGGATGGTGTTTTTTCCTGTTGAATCTGTTGGTAGCACATGTTTGTAAAACAGCATCCTTGAGCTGCCCGATATCCAAAGCATAAACACTTCCTCTAGGAAGGCTGAAAAACAGCGAGCAATGCTCAGAGGAGAAAATACCACATATAGATGTCAAATATCACAACACAGTGTCTTTCCTTCATTCCTAGAGGCCTGGTTCTATGGAAAGCTGCAAATGAATTCTGAACCTTCTCTTAGAAGGTGCAGTTTCTGCTCCAGAGCACTAATATGGATAGCAGAGTCACCTAGTTTCGTTTAAATGCAGTGATCATCAGACTTCTCCATCGGTTGTTTTGGGACAAGTCTAGTTGGTTAAGAAGTGCTGGTAAAGTTCCTAACCGAACCACTTGTTATTTATTACAGAAAAAAATAACCTGTCTTTTATTGAAACTTCTGCTCTGGATTCCACAAATGTAGAAGAAGCCTTCAAGAACATCCTTACAGGTATGGTATGTTATGGGTTCTGTGGACCTACCACAGTAGTGAATCTTCTTCATGGGCACAGTTTGCAGTTATTGAGACTGTTTTGGAAATGAGTGTTGGGAATGATTATTTCTTTGCAGCCTGCCTCACCTTACCTCTGTGTTTGACCCCCACTCCACGCACCTTTCTCCCCAAGGACCTGGATTTGTTCTGGCTCCTCCGTATTGTGCTAAGCCAAAAAAGCAAAGCAGAAGCATGGCGAAAGCAGCTTTGCTGACAGTCGTTTCCAGCTGGAATTTGACAAACTTGGTCCAAGTGCTTATTGGACCTCAGGGACAGTGCAGTTCAGCTCCGTCCTAAATACAACGCGTGGGGAACTTTCTCTTTCCTTGAGAGTGATGTGGACCCATTAGCCTGAGTTTTATGGTTAAATAGCTGAATTCTGGGAGGATAAACTATTTCTGTATTCTCACCCTTACGCACTGTTCTGTGGAGCTGTGCCTGATGTACACGTCCCACCACGTCTCCAGAAGAGCATTTCCTGAACATTTTTTGTTTTTTGGTGACAAGATGCTGATTTAACTTAAATGAGAATGAGCCTTTGTTCTGGTACTGCTCGGTTGTCAGGAAGTGTCTGATGTATGCTGCTTGTTGGACGCTGACCAGAGAATTGGCTTAGTATTGCTGTGCCTTGATTATATGTGGATGAGAGCCTATTACTGGGGAAATGGCTGAGTTCTGACCTGGTGAATTCTTGAAGGCTCTTTCAGGTTTGTTTTGCGGAGGTGTGCAGGTAAGCAGGCAGGAGCTGTGATGTTGGTCTGAGCAGCTCTGTGATCACAGAGGTGTGTTACAGTTAAGGATGACCAAGAGGAGGTGGGCAGGAGGAGAAAAAAGGGTAGTCGAGCTGCTTCTATGAGTAAAAAAGCCTGATGGATGAAGAGTGGGTTACGTTCTGCTCCCCAGCAAGATTTGGGTTGAGCTGCTGAAGAAGTAACTGGAGAATACTGCTGCTGAGACAACGCTGTAGAGAAGAGCAGCTGCAGCTCTTGTGCAGGGTGGCCTTGAGAGCAGGTGCTGCTTATCTGTGACACTTGGCTGGATCTGAGGTGACTCATGGTGCTCTGAGATGGTATCCATGGATTTAGTGCCCTGAATGTGGCTCAGCCATCACCATCCATCCTGTCTTCCCTTGTCGTGTAGTCCTGAGCCTGACCCTGCCTACAGAAAATGGCCAGAGGTTTTTGTAGGAGAGTTCAGTACTGCCTGATGTGACAGATGGAGCCAGAACTGGAGCTCCATCAAAACAAAAAGACCAAAGATCCCAAACCCTACAATTCCCCATCATTTAAAATCCTTCTTAAAGGCTTTGGCTGTTCCTGTCCTGCGGCTGTGACTGCTCAAATGTGACCATAATATTTACTGCAGGCTTCCAGGGAGGTGCTTGCCCTTTTCCTGTCTCACAATGGAGGGAAGTTGGAATGAGGTCCTACAGTCAGCGAAATAGAAATATTTCCACTTATTTCTACTGGCGGTGCAGGTGGAATGGTTTCCTTCTGAAAGCTTTAACCTGGAAGCCTGCCTTTAGCAGCTGGGCTGAATCTGTGTGCTTTCAGGCATGAATTATTTGGAGTCAATGAAATGAATTCTGTCAGGGATGGCATTTGTAGATCGATTCGGGGCTGCGTGGAACCTTGTTTTCATTGCCACGGATGGAGAAACTGATTTGTAACGGAGAGGAGCGGGTGGCACTTCGGTAGGGACGGCTCATCGGGAGCTGAAGGGTGAAATCTTTGGGTCTTCCAGGCAGAGCTGGAAAGCCAACCAGATGTTGCACTGCACAGCTGGTCAGCTGGGTTCCCTTTCACAGCTAGAATCTTCCACTCCTGGGTGCAGCCGTCCTCGCTGGCAGCTCGCTGCGAGGTGAGCGTGTGCTGCGTTGGAGGGAACGCCTTCCTGTGCCCCAACAGCTCTGTTCTCATTGCAGAAATCTACCGCATTGTTTCTCAGAAGCAGATTGCAGACCGGTCTGCGCACGATGAATCTCCTGGCAACAACGTAGTCGACATCAGCGTCCCACCAACCACCGACGGACAGAAATCCAACAAACTCCAGTGCTGTCAGAACCTGTGACCTCCCGTAGACGACTCTGATGCTCCTCACTTCGTCTGTGCTTCATTTAGAAACTTGTGTGCACTTCTTTATCTCCTGTGATTCAGTGACTCCCCCTCCTCCTCCCTTCACCCCGCCCCGATCTCCTCCTTTCATCTTAGAGCTTAACTTGTAGGGTTAACAGTCCCCTGCCTCTAAGATCCCCCTGAATGTGATGACTTTTGGGCTCGAAATGTTGGCACTGATCTGATAGACGTGTTTGTGTTGGAACATCTGCCGGATGCCATCCCACGAAACACTTCTCCCCAGCTGGGTTTGAGTTTTGTTCTGGGAGAGAAGCCGTGGGGGCTCGACCGTAACAGCTGAGGGAATAACCGCCTTTAGGTTACGAGGCTTTTCCCTCCCGTAGTCAGATTTTTCTCTCCTGTTCCTGTAAACGCAGGGGAGGAATTAAAGGAAGTAGCTGTCCTGCCCACCGCTCTGCTTGCTGTCCCAATGACGTTTCACAGCGAGGTTTTTAGCGGTCGCACACACCTCAGAGAGCTGTTGAACATAACGTGACTTACGATGTAATTACCACTAGTGCGGTTAGTCTGGCTGTGTAGTTTACTGTTTCCTGCCTGGGAAATCTTTCTCTCTTCTTGTTTTATTTGGGAACAATGAAGTACGTCTGCGTTGCTTTTTCTGCCACCACGAACAGCCGTGCTGCTGGTGCGGGCTTTGTCAAGTGGCTTAATATTTATTCATGGCTTACGTTAATCAGTTAACACTGTTGTACAGTAAGTGCCAGCATCTTCCTTTCAACCAAACCTGTAGGGCTAGGCTGATTTCGTACCGTAGGTCAGTGTCTGAGAGCTGGACCTTCCCTACCTGCAGATTTATTTTGCATGCTGCTTTTTCTCTAGAGTTCCCTGTTTCGAGTGAGTGAAGCAATATCTCCATGCCGTGTACATAACCTGCTCGGAAGGGTCTGGGTTGTTGGTAGAGAAACACGATTCTTTATACGTTTTGTAAAGCTGCTGCAGCACCATCACATCTCGGCCTCTTCTTTCACTGCTGACCTTGTGCGTAACCCTCCCGACCTCCACTGAGATCTCACACAACTGCTTAACCCGCTGCTTCCCCTTCTTGTGTCAGGCCGAACTGCAGGCTGTGATCCTCCACCATTGAACCTCACCGGGTGTATCGGCTCGGCAGCTCTGACTGCCGCCACCTTCAGTTCTTGCTGAACGGGAAGGACCTTCCCGCAGCCCCACGCGCTCACTCTCGCTATGGCTTGTGAGCTGCCCGCTGTGGGTCTGTCCGGGCTCAGCGGCTCATCTCACCCCGCATCCATCCCTCCGGTAAGCGTGGGGCTGTGCAGGATGAGGGGATGATGTGCTGCTCTCCGGACGCGAAGCAATTCGCAGTCAGTGTTTGCTCTGTAAACTTCCGAGTTCCGAGACCGTGCCTCACTTTGCCGAACCCACCTGCATGTTCCGTGAGCTGAAACGTGCCGATACGAAGCGAATGGCGACTGCGTTGTGCTGAAGGGGAAACCCGACATTCCGGTCTCAGCTGTTCTGTTGGTTGTGTAATAAAATCAAGGGCGGTTCAACGACTCGCGCTGTGTTCGGACACTGCACCAACAGCCGGGGTGGCACCTGGAGGGGGGTGAATGAATGAATGGATGAATGAATGAATGGCTGCAGCCTCCCCTTCCTTTCCTTCTTTCCTCCTCTCCCCTCTTTCCCTATTTACCCTCTAATTTCCTTTCTCCCTTCCCTTCCCTTCCCTTCCCTTCCCTTCCCTTCCCTTCCCTTCCCTTCCCTTCCCTTCCCTTCCCTTCCCTTCCCTTCCCTTCCCTTCCCTTCCCTTCCCTTCCCTCGTGGTTCCGCCCCGCGGCGTGGCCGGGCGGGGTGGGCGGGGCGTCCGAGCCCTTGGCTCGAGTGGGCGGGGCGACGCCCGTCAGCCGAGCCGCTATTGGCCAGCGCCTGTTGCCAGCGTGGTCGCGTTGCGACGCCGGCAGAGCGTCCGCGTAACCGATTGGGCGACAGGATCGTGACGTCATCGAGACGGCGCTCGGGGATTGGCCGGCGGCCGGCGATGCCCCCAGGTGGGCGGTCCGGCTGCGGGGGGCGGTTCCCGACGGGCGCAGAACCGGCGATGGGGCGGCGCGCCGCGCGCTGAGGGGCCACGGCCCGGGGCTGCAGGTACGGGCGGGGCGGGGCGGGGGCGGCCGCGGGGCCGGGAGGGCCGCCGTGCGGTAAAGGGAAGGTTCCCGTAGGCAGATCCCGCCCCGCCGTTCCTCACGGCGCTCCCGGCCCGGCGGCGGACACTGCGGGGCGCACCGGGGCCTTCGGGTGCGTTCTGCGGGCGGCGATGGAGGCCGGAGCGCGGCGCGGGCTGTTCGAGCGGGGATCGGACCGGACACGGCGCTCAAAGCGCGGGGAGGCGGCGGAACCGTGCGGGGAGCGCCGGGACCGGGATAACGGGATGGGGATAACGGGACGGGGATGCAGGTTGGGGATGCCGGGTTGGGGATAACGGGATGGGGATGCTGGTTGGAGATGCTGGGTTGGAGATGCCGCGCTGAGCACCGAGGAAACAGCAGCGAAACAAACGTGCCGTCAGCGCAGCTTCCAGCGGCTCCTCCCGTCGCGGGGCCGCAGACGGGCTTTCCCGTCCCGGGTTGTTACTGCGGGCCCGGATCAAGCAGAGGCAGAACACGAGCGCTGCCCTGGGAAGGAGCCGCAGAGATTCGTTGTGACAGCACGGCCAGAATCGAGCCCGGAGCTGCCACCAGCTGAGTGCGGGGCGGGCAGAGGCTGGATGTGGGTCTGAGGTGCTTTTAGTCCCGAGGGGCTGCGTGTCCTCACTGCGTGACCTCCCAGTGCTGAGATACAAGGGGAACGCAAATGGAGCAGCTGATCTTCTCTCTGTTGTTTAAACTTTCTTGGCTTTGGACTCGAAAAAACTCAGAACCTTTTAGTGGGAGGCGAGGGGAGGAGCCGGGCGCCCCAAACTATAAACTACAGGATGAGTTTATTTCTCCCCTCCTTCACTTTGGCTCCGTTTTGGATACTTGGAGTTTCCATTTTGTAAGCTTGGAGCGGCGGTTCTGTCTGCGGCGATGGAGCAAAGAGGACGAGGAGCAGCCGTGGTTTGGTGAGAGCACGGAGCAAATAACGGCTGGTGTCTGCAAGGAGGGAAGGAGGGCGATGCAGGAAGCTCCCGGCTCCGGCACTTCTTGCCCTCAGAAGTTTTGATGGCTTCAGTTCTGGTGCAAGGAAGAGCTGCCTGTGTTTGCTGTCAGCTCTTTGCCAGGTGCTGACTGGTGCTTTGCCAGTTGATTCCCTCACTGGTTTTGGATGCACATCCCTGCAGGCAGGTTAGTCAAGGCCTGCGTCTCCATGCGTGTGTTATGAAAATGGCCCGTCTGGGGCTGGGGAGACCCTCAGCAGCACCTCTGTTATTGCAAGTGCTGACCAGGGAAGGTCCTGCAGGGTGACTCCTGGGAGCTGAGCCACAGGATCTCATAGAAACGTGTGCTTTCTCCAAGAGCAAAACAGTGCTGCTGCCTTCAGCCCTCAGCACGGAGTACATTGGACAAACAGAACTGAAGAACACAAAGCCCTGCAGCAGCCTGGCTTGTTGTTGTTTGCTTTGAGTTCTCTCTGTTTGCTTCCATAGATCAAACCAGCTCTGCGGCCTTTAAAAAGCAGAAGTGCTGCAGGCCGCTCCTCATCCCATGTGTGGCAGCGGCTGGGAAAGCCTCTCACTTTGCTGGTGGTCACGCGATTAGAAATCACAGAGCCTCCAATCCAGGAGGGTTAGAGCTGGTTTGGGAAGGTGAGAGGTGGGAAGATTGTGGGGTTTGCTGTAAGTTTGCATGAGCAGCAGTTGGGTGTAGCAGCCCCCTGAGCATGGCCCTCCTGCTGCTGCAGTCACTCCGCTGTTCTGATCTCCACGCTGGGTGTTTGCCTGGCCTCTGTGCTTCCCCAGCTGGGAGGAATGGCTCTTAGAGCCTGCAGGGTGCAGACGTGCAGAGCTCAGGTGGGGACCCTCCAGCTCCTCAGCATTTCCTCATTCCTGCTGCACGCATCTTCTGGACGGGGAGCAGGTTTGCCTTGGTCTGCGTGCTTCGTGCTGCAGTCGTTCGTGGAGTTTGGAAACTCCTGCTGCCCTCTGGATGATGGCAGCGGGGCTGTGCTTCGTGCTGCAGTGCTGGAAGGCTCCATGGAGGAGGCTGTGCTGGAGCTGGGTGCTCGCTGTCTTACTGCGTGTGTTGGAGCTCTGCAGCCCTGCTGTGTAGTCGACTCTCCTGAGCCAAATTTCCACCACCATTTGTTTTCTCTTCAGTTTGAGCAATCTCTGCAAGCTCAGCTGTTTGCATCCTGGGTCTGCTCAGTGCGAGGAGGTGGATCCGTCCCTGACCTGCTCCACAGTGAGGCTGGCTTTGGATCCACCACGCTGCCAACAGTCGTGAGCCAGGAAGGGCCCGGCCTGGCTGCACACCCCGCTCGTGTCTGTGGGTTTGGAGCTGGGAGCACAGAGCACTGCAATGTGAGCTTTGGATTTTGGTTCCTTCCCCATGAGCTGCGCCGCTGCTTTGCCTTCGTGCTCCCGAGTGCTGTGAGTCAGTTACATATTAAAGTGGTGACTTCAGGCTCCACCCTGGGATGGACCCTGGTGTGGAAACGCCAAAGAAGTTGTAACTGAAATCCATGCGATTCCTGCTGGGCTGAGGGTGGCGGGTCCCATCCAGCCCCACACGCTGCATTGGATGCGCAGCACTGCGAGCCCACGAGGGACACAGGAGTGGCTTTATTCCAATGCACAGAACGGACCTTTTTATCCTCTGGGCTTAAAAATAAACAAGGTTTTGGCTGAACAAAATGGAACCGACCTCTTTATTAAAAGCACACATCTCCCCAAATCTGCTTCAGCGAGAGGCCTTTAAAACTGAGAGTGCTCCTTCGTGCAGCTGACTGAAGTCGTTCTGATGGTGTTTAGCATCTTTCCTTTTGCTCTGTAGATCCGACAGCTCGTAGCTTTGCTTTGTTCTCAATGGGGAGCAGTGGGAGAAGCAGCAGAGCCCTGCAGAGGGATGGAGCGGTTGGTTGGGGCGGTGCTCGCTCTGGTTCCGCTCCTTTGGAGTTGATGGGGAGATTCCTGCTGCTTTGGTTGGTTGATTCCTGAAGCTGAGCTGAAGCCTGTTCCAAATGCACGTGGCTTGGAGTGCTGGAAGGGCAGGGAATGCAGCTGCCCTCCTGGTGCTGTGAAGAAATACAGGATGAAAGTCAGAGGTGGCAGAGGGGCAGCTTCTGGGGTCGGGAAGCACTGGGGTGCAGGTGGGAGAGCTGAGTTGTATGGCAGTAAGTTGTGTGCACGGTGAAACGTTGCAGCTCGCACAGAGGGTTTGGATGTGTGTTCTTGGGTCAGCCCCGGTGCTCACAGTGTTCCCATGTTGGGTGCTTTGCTTTGGAAGTGTCCGTTGGGCCGAAGTCTGAGTTGGGGGCAAGGCGGGTGTGCGACACGAGGCCGGCGGAGATGGAAGTCATTGGGGGGGAGCAAAGCGCCCTGCCGGCACCTGGGGGTGAGCTGGGGGCACACGGGGAGGGCTGGGGGTCCCGTGCTGCTCTCACAGCCCTGGCCGTCCTGCAGGTCCCCGCGGCAGAGCGGTGCGGAGCTGCGATGACGACGGGCGACTGCTGCCACCTGCCCGGCTCCCTGTGCGACTGCCCGGGCAGCGCCGCGCTCTCCAAGTCGGTGGAGGATTCGGACCTCGGGCGGCCGCAGTTCGTCACCCAGGTCACCGCCAAGGACGGCCGCCTGCTCTCCACCGTCATCAAGGCGCTGGGCGCACAGAGGTGAGGGTTGTTTGTGGTGGGGGTCACCGGGAGGTGGTTCTGAGGTGACATTCCCAGCCCCTGCCTGGGGTCCTCGTGTGCCAGCCTTGTTGGTCGGGGCACCCCGTGCTGGCCCAAAGCCCCGTGTGTGCTCAGCTGTGCAGCAGAGGCAGAGCTCCGTGCTGGCAGGCTGCAATTTGAGGGCTGTGTGTGGCAAAGCCCTTCTCCCAGGGTGGGCTCAGAGTGAAGCCCAGCGTTGGTTCTGCATCCTGAGGATGGCAGCTGTGTGCTGCAGGACGTGCTGCCCAGCTGCTGCCGGAGGGGACACGTGTTGCCTTGCTTGGGCTCCTCTTGCCACGCTTCTCTTCACGTGTTTTGAGCAGCTTCTGCAATGGAGGACGCTTCACAGCATCGCTCAGCCCAGACGGTGCCAGCAGCCCAAGCTTGTGCCCCACTCCTACCCCAACCGCAGTGTGACTGCATGAGCAGCCCGGGGTCACCGCGCTGCTGAGGCTGTTTGGGGGTGGCCTCCTCCTCTCCAGATAGGAAGGAAGGAAAACAGGCTGATAAGGGGGTTTGTTTTTTCTCTCTCGCACTGTCAGCAAATTTTTTCCTTCTGGCTTGTTTATGGGTAGCCAAGGTTATATTAACGCTCTGGAAATATGAAACCCCTCAAACAGGAAGAGAAGGGATGAAATGTCTTACAGATGCTTTCGTTGGGAAATCACAGATGCGTGAGAGCACTTGGGGCCTGGGGTTCTGTTTTGGCCTGCACTGAGCCCTGTGGGTGTGCTCCAGTCTTGTTGCTCTGATGCTTTGCTGATGGGTAAGGAACTACTGCTGAGCTTCACCGCAGACCCGGGGAAGCTCCAGGCCGATCTCATGAACCTGACTGTGATGAAACCTGCCCAGTGCAGAGCTGAGAGTGGAGCCCCTCCAGCAAAACTCTTCCTTCTGCTTTCGGAGCCAAAGTTTGCTCTTCTTGCTGACTCACCTCAGCCCTTCTTGTCCCACCAGTGCTTTTCTCCAGCTCCTTTTCTGTGCATTGTGAATTGCTGTGTCTGTTCCAGAGGGTCTCGTTCTTGCTTTAGGTCATGCAAACAAATGCAAATAGTGCTGCTGCTTTTGTGGGCTGCAGATTGCTTGTCCTGCCTTTGCTCTGTTGGAATCCCACACAGGTCAGAATGGGAGCCAGGTGTGAGCAATGAGCTCCCACTGTCAGCAGTGTGGGCACAAAGGCTGGTGGAGCTCATCCTGATTTCCAGAGGGTGTGGAACGGGGCCTTCCAACAAAAGGTGTTTTTTCCTCACCCTGCTTCCCACTCCCAAACCTGTACAGCTGTGGATGCCAGAGAAAGGTGCTGCATCACAGAGATGGCTGCACTGGGAGCTGGGAGAGAGGAGGCACCAGTGAGTGACTTGCTTCTGTGGTTCAGGAAGGGTGGGGGGGGGCAGTGAGAGGTTCCCCGGGCTGCCCGTCTGACCGTGGTTTCCTTCTGTTTGTCTGTCTGCCTCCGTAGTGACGGTCCCATCTGTCGAATCTGTCATGAAGGTGGAAATGGGGAGGGGCTGCTTTCCCCGTGTGACTGCACAGGAACACTGGGCACCGTGCACAAGAGCTGCCTGGAGAAATGGTTGTCCTCCTCCAACACAAGTTACTGTGAGCTCTGCCACACAGAATTTGTTGTAGAGAGAAGACCGAGGCCTTTGACAGAGGTACCACTTTCTTCCTGCTTTGCTTGTCTGACTGATGTGCCCCGTGTCCGTCTGCTTCGTGCTGCATCCCCCCCCCCAGATCCCTGACAGTCACACAGGGTGGTTTGTGTAGGAAACCAAAGCTCTCCTTGGGCCCAGTGATGTTGTTCTGATGCTGTAGGAGCCAAACTTAGGTTCCATTTTAATGGTGGCTGCTTAATTTACAGCCCGCTGCCGCAGCCTGAGGTGACTTCAGAGCACTGCCTTTAGAAAAGCAATTTGCCCGAGGGCGTTACGTCAGCGCTTGGTGCTCTCTGAATCTTATCTCTTCTCTCCCAGCTGCTGCAATGTATCAAATCCTCTGTGACCAAAAAACTTTCAGCTGGTTGTTTCAGAGGTTGCAGACATTCCAGGCCATGCACAGCCGTGCCCTCAGCACGGAGCCCTTCTGAGAGAGCTGATAGCAGCCAGCACTTCCCTCCCACCCTCTGTCTGCCCTCTGCTGTAATCTCGTCCCCACACCAGATTGGGCTGAAACTCTTCAGCAGCTGCTTTGGGGAACTTTCAGCCTGGAGCTGTTGGTGCCTTTCTCATAGTAGGGCTGGGATGGAGGCTGCTTCGTCACGGGGGGATGACGTGGTTCCCCGTTGCCTTATCTGTGCTCCTGTCCTTCCTTGGGGATGGATGGGGATGGTTTGGAACTTGTGGGGAAGCGATGCTGACGTGTGGCTGTGCCAGGTCACAGCTGTGATGGAAATCCACTGTTTGCCCATCAAACTGGAGACACTTTAGGGAGCAGCTCTGCCACCCCATGAGAGCCGCAGCCCTGTCACTGCGAGAGTGATTCGAACACGCAGCCACAGAGCAGCCCTTACCCACGGCCTGCTGCTTCATCCCTGCACAGAGCAAACCTTCCTGTGGGACCTGCTGTACCTCTGCACGGCACAAAGCTTCCCCAGAGCCTGCCGCATCCCAAGCACTTCCCAAATCCCCGCCATGGTGCACGTTGTTGTTCTCTGTGCTGGGGCAAGGAGCTAAAGATGCAGGGAAGGGGATGCTCCCAGATTGCCAAGCATGTGCAGAATGCTTCCTGCTGGGTGTGTGATGCAGCCCAGGAGCACGCTGTGGTTTTGCTCCCGCTGCTTTCTGTGTGTTTTATTACGCAGCAATTGTTTTGCCTATGGAAAAGAACTGCTTTGGGGCTGCTGTGGCTGCACTGTGTCCAGTTCGGAGAAGTGAGCTGTGCTGTTTGCTCGTCCCACCCTTCCTCCAGCCTTATCTCCGTGGCAGACGGGCTGTTTGCTTTGCTTTCCTCGAACTCCTCTCCCTGCCCCATTCTCCATCCCCTCCTTTCAGCCTTGCCCCAGCTTCTGCTCTGATCTCTCCTTTCTCAGGGTGAGCTCCTATCCAAGCTCTGCACCAGTAAAACCAAACCCCTCCTGGCTCCAAGTGAGCCCAGTTCTGCTCTTGTGTTTCACTTTATCTCTGTTTGGAGGCAAAGCTCAGGATGTTTGTAGCCCACAGTGCTGGGCACTGCTGGGACAGCTGCTCACGGGGCAGCTGGGGGTGCGATGTGCTGCTCCCTGTGCAGGGCTGGGCTGTCTGGGGCATCTCTCCATGGCACTGAGCACTGCTCTCAGCACCCAGAGCAGCTGCTGGTATCCCAGAGCCTCCCTCTGCACACCCTGCTGCTGCTGCCTCCATCCTCCCCTGAGGCTCAGCTGCCATGGGCACAAAAGCACCCCACAGTCAGACCTCTCATCCCACAGCCCTGTATGTCCCCAGGGGAGGAACATCTGGGAAGGCCCCAGGGCTGCGCTGGAGGACAAAAATAGGTCTTGTCTCCCGCAGGGAGGTCGTCCCCAGTCTGAGAGCTGGGTCACAGCTCCTCCTCTCCTTTTAGGCACTCTCATTTGCAGCATGGAAGCAATTGTTTTTGGACTGGGGCTGGAAGAAGATCACGTTGCCCTTTTGTTGCTTTCCCATGTTTACTTGACGGTTTTCCCTACAAAAACTGTTTAATCTGACCACTTTTTGGATAGTTTACAAGGTTTGTTTTAAGCCCCATGTGCTTCAGTCTGCTGCTGTGCCAGAAGCCCCGCGCCCTCGGGGTGGCTCATTGTATTCCTCTTTTACTGTCTCAGTGCGTCTTGGCAATGTAAATCAACTACTTCAAAAGGAAATTAATTTGCTTCCTGCCTTTACATGTTTGGCTCCCATCTTGGGGAGGATGGGGGACTTTCAAAGGTTACAAGGAGTATAAATAGAACAAGATGCAACAGAACATCAGTTTGCCTTTGGGTTCTTATTGTACCGGGGTCAAAACTGACCCAATATGTCCTCATATCCAAAGACAGGATGCTGCAGGACTGCTGCTGGGCCAGGTCAGATAGGTCACCTGAGTGCTGCGTGCCCCAGGCATGTACAGGGCTGAAGCTGGGAATGCCAGGTTTGGAGCTGGGGTTGAGATGGCTGGGACTTGGGGTCAAAATGGTTGGGGGTTCAGATGTCTGGGGTTGGGACAGTTTGAGGTTCAGATGTTGGGGTTTAGGAAGGCTGGGGTTTGGGGTTGGGATGGCTGAGGTTGGGTCTTATGAGGGCTGAGGTTGGGATGGCTGTGGAGTTACTTGGGGTTCAGACAGCATGGCTGCCAGCACGCTGACGTAGGAGCAGCTGTGCTGTGCAGTGGAGCTGCTGCCCGCCCTCGCTTCCTCTTAGGGCTGTTCAGGGCTGTGTGTGTGGTCCTTATCTCCCCCATGCAGTTCATCACCACTCATCTCTGTGGAGCTGCATGGAGGGTGACTTGCAGGTCTCCCCCCTCTCTTGGCCAAGCCACAGTTGTGGCCACTCTTTAACTTCCTGCTGGCAGTCGGACCGTCCAGCCATGCTCGGGAGGGCTTTAAGAATGCCTTTAGCTTGTTCTTTACACTGCAGCATTGCTTGGTCCCCAGCTGTGCTCCTCAGCTCGCAGCCTGCCTAGCTCTGTCTGGTCCCCATGTTGTTTTGACCAGTGCCATCTTATTAACTCCTTGCCTACCTTCTACACCCCCTCTGTGTCAGGGGAAGGGGCTTTGTGTGCTCTGTCCCTTTAAATCCTCCCTTTTTGAAAATGGGTGCCCAAAATGAGGATGGGCAGGTGAGGGGACTTCACTGCTGGGTGTGGAGGTGACTTGGGAGCAGGAAGTCCATGCAGCAAATACTCGGCCTGAAATCAGAGCTGCACCCCACAGGTGGCACCAGCTTCAGTTCTTAAGCAAGAAAAAGCCCTAAATGAGGGCAGTAGTTCTGGTGCAGGAAATGGAGGAGGATCCGGCAGCCCCACAACCAGCAGCTGGACAAAGCTCGTGGTAAAACACGCTGCAGCAGCGCTGGGTGCTGGTAGGAACCACAATGTTCGCTGTTCTAAAAAAGGAAAGGCAAGGCTGAAAATAGCATCATCCCAGGAAAATGGGAACAATTGCTGCTGTCAAGGACCGGTGACTAAAGGGAACCCGAATTTGGAAGCAGGTCAAGGCTCTGGGAAGTGGTGCTTCTTTAGGGGTGTGCTGGGGGAACCGGCCTGCAGCAGAGCTGTGATCTGTCTGCTACCTGCTGCTTTTTGGGCACTGCCAGAAGGAAGTTTGCAGAGCCTCTCGGTGACACACAGCAGTGCAGTAACGCCCCCTTTGTGGTAAATCATTGGGTGCGTGGGGAGCAGGAGAGCGATGGGATGGGCAGCACTGTCTGTCCTGGACCATCCTGGCTGTGTGGGTGTCTGCGCTCAGCCTGGGTTTACTTCCATCTTTCCCCCCCACATATTCCTCAGTTTCCTCTTCCCTTTCCCTCGGTGGTTGCTAAAAGCAGCCTTGGGTTGATGCGAGCTGAGCGCTGGCAGCAGATACACGCAGGCTGCAGGAGATGCATGGCGGCTCCCTGCTGCAGCAGCCCCGCTTTGCCGGCACACTGCGTGCTGCTGACCGCCCTCTTCCCCTCCATCCCGCAGTGGCTGAAGGATCCCGGTCCCCGCAATGAGAAGAGGACGCTGTTCTGCGACATGGTGTGTTTCCTGTTCATCACTCCCCTGGCGGCGATCTCGGGCTGGCTGTGTCTCCGCGGAGCTCAGGACCATTTGCAGTTCAACAGCCGCCTGGAGGCCATCGGACTCATAGCACTAACTATAGCACTTTTCACAATCTACGTCCTTTGGACGCTGGTAAGTGCACAGCAGGGCTCAGCCCGCCGCTCCCGGGCTCGGTGGTGTTCAGAGGGGATGCTGCGTTGTGCCCCTCGGGAGAAAACCTCTTGAACGTCCATTTGATTGTTTGAAAGGGAGCTGCTGGAGCTGGGCCCGAAAGCAGGCAGCAGTTCAGCTCGCCTGGCTGGGAGCCCCGGGCTGCGGCTGGCTGGGGAGTGCAGGTTTCCCCATTTCCTATTCCGTTCATGTCAGCTCTGTGGTCACTTCCCCTCCACCCATCGCTCCCATCTCTCAGAACGGGGCTTCCCCCAGGGTTTGGGGGTTGCTTGGGAGTCCCCATGTGGGTCCCGGTGCCGGGAGGTGGAGCTGGTGCAGGAACTGCTGCATGTGAGCTGCGGGTCTGGCTGCAGCTTCACTCCCATAGAAAGCCAGACTAACCGCGGGAAGCTGGAGAGGAGCTGCTTCCCTCTTCTGGGGGTGAGGGGGGTCCGGAGGAAGCAGAGAAGCGTGTTGTGACACATTGAGCTGCGGCTCCAGCTGCTGTGGTTCTGCCCCGCTTCCTTGCAGGGAGGGACGCGAGGTGGAGCCCTTGGCTTGGTTTATTGAGCTGTGTTGGTAAGCGGCCTGATTCCCAGCTGGCCTGGCAGCAGGGCAGGGTTGCACGCAGCCCACGGCCGCAGCGCTGCAGTGTCCCACAGCATCACCCGTCGCTGTGCTGCCGCCCGCAGGTCTCGTTCCGCTACCATTGCCAGCTGTACTCCGAGTGGCGCAGGACCAACCAGAAGGTGCGTCTGATGCTGCCGGCCGCCCGCAGCCCCCACCCTGCGCCCCGCTCCCTGCTGGCCGCCAAGCTGATGAAGAAGGCGGCGGATGAGACCACGGTCTGAGCCGCCCCCATCGGGGTGAGCAGACGGGGCTGGATCTGAGCCTGCAGGGCTGTGGGAGCACCCGGCCCGCCCGGAGGGACTCCATCCTTTGGCAAGAGCAGATCGGGAGCATCTGTGACATGGAGCAGACCAAAGGAGCCGGCTGGGACACTGAGCTGCCTATAGCACCGTACGTGGAAAATCTCTCACATCTATATATATATCTATATATATATCTATATATAGTATTATTTTTTAATGGCCATGCATATTGTGTTTCAGTCCTTTATGTGTCGATGTTCTAAGCTTCAGTATAGAAGCTGGCAGCCTGATCTCATTCCGAGGTTAAATCTATGCCTTTTCTCCAAGCGAGTGCACGGAGCACTTCTTGTCGGCCCCCCCGGAGCCTCCCCTCCTTTGCACTGAATTGTTTTGATAATATTGCAGCCTCCTTTCCCGTCACTTCCTGGTCTTTTCTTGTGGAGTTTCTGTCCTTTCTAGAGAAACTTGTGTGTTTTTAATGATTATTACAACCCAGAAGGAGTTAAAATGACGTCGATGCTGAATGGAGACGTTTTGTATTGTAAAGCACCGCAGTTCTGAGAGTTCTGGGTCAGATGGTGCCCTCCAAGATGGAGCCCTGTCATTTCTTGGACACAAATTGCCCCGAGCCATTCCTGCTGTTTTTCCTTTCACGTCTGCTGCCCTTTGGTTCTGTCCCTCTGCCTTTCCTTAGGCTCCAAGTCCCTGGTGGACACAAGGCTGCACCCTGCCTCTCCCAGCCCCGGGCCGTCCTCTCTGTCTGCTTCATTCCTCTCCCATCCCAGGGCAATCACCTTGCAGCACCCCCTGCCCGCAGCGTGCAGGTCCTGGCAGTCTGCTGGCAGCATGAGGGTCTCATTCCTTCTCTCCCCATTCCCACCTGCTGCCTCCCCCTCCGTGCAGGTTTGCAGTGGGGCTGTACAGCAGTGGTTCTGCCCTCTCAGAAGGGCTCAGCCCTCCCCTGGGTGCCACAGACTCTCCCCCACCGGCGGCACCACCACGCTGTGCCTTGTCCTGGGTGCCTCCTGTCAGCCCCTCCGACAAACCACAACCTGGGCTCTCAGTGCAGCCTGGCTGCCTCCCAGCAGCTTGGTGGTCCAATGCGTCCTGTTCCGGCAGTGCATGGGGATGAGCACTGCCACACTGCGTAAAGACTCGAAGGAGGAAACCCACTGATGGTCCAGACATGCAGCTGGGAAAGCCAGAAGTGCCCATGTGGGGTGGATGGAGCCCTGTGCTGCTGCACTGCCACAGCCCCATCTCTTCTTCATTGTCTTCATCGTGGTTGCCAATTGCTGGAGCGGCTGCATGCGGCCCTGTGAAACCCAGCAGTGACTCTCTGAGTTTTCTCCTTCCCAGAGGAGACACTCAGCTGACGGGTGTGGGAAGGCAACGTCTGACCTGGTGTTGGGGGGGAAACGGGCTGTGCAATCCTGTAAATAAAAGTCAGACAAACTTGGGGCTGTGCTGTTGTTCCTGCTTTGTTCCTGCAGTTGTTCCTGCTGTTGTTCCTGCTGTTCCTGCTGCGCACAGAGGGGCGCAGGGTCCCCACTGCTCTGGTTCCCTCCCAGCCCCCGCAGTCACTGCGGTACTGAAGGCAAAAGGCCCCAGAGGTGCAGCCCCCAGCCCTGCAGCCACGAGTTCAATCCAGAAACACGTCGGGATTTGGGAGAAGCCTCTTTCAGACACTCAGTTTATTATTATAAACAACACACGAGAAACTTCCCCCCTCGCTTTATAGCGCCAAAATGGCTGGTGTGCATGAGAGCTTCGTTACCCGGGATCCCCCCAAAACAGACTTCTGTTTGTTTATCTCCTCTCTGGATGCTGCTGATGTTCTGGACGGTATCTGCTTCTTTCTCCCTTTTATCGTGATGTTGGGACTGCAAAGGTTTCTGCCCAGCAGAGCAGGCAGCAGAACTGCTCACATATCAGGGATGTGCAGCCCTCCCAGCGCCCCCCACCCACATCTGGGCTGTTGGGTTCCTGCTTTCCGGTTTTGCCCCGGCCCTCCAGGCTCCCCCCACATCAGGGGCACAGCTTCAGCCACGAGTCCCTCCCCACCCAAAGCCATGGGTAAAACATCTCCCCAGGACACGAAGCCAGGCAGAAAGCGAAGATCTGCTCTTTGCTTTCAGCATCAGCAAATACCACCTGCCCGCCCCCACAGTCCAAGGAGACCTGGATGGCCCTGGGCAGCTGGGCAAGGTGCAGGGCTGTCCAGTCAGGGCAGGTAAAAGCGAAGTACTGCCCGAACCACTGCCCCACCGCCCAGATCCCCTCCTGGGGGGTGAAACTGAGCACTCCCTTCCTCCTGACAGAGCGCTGGGCCACCCCCACCGCCCACCAGTCACCTCCATCGGCCACCTCCACCTCCCAGCAGTGCCGCCCCGACGAGAAGCCGCGGTCGCCCAGCACACACGGCTCCGTGCCGAAGCGCTCGGGGCCATCGGGCAGTGATGCCCACACATCCCCACGTCTCACATCTCGCCCATCATCAGCCAGGAGGAGGAAGGGGTTGGCAGTGTTCGGGTCCAGGGTGACATCAGCTGGGGACAGAGGAGAAGCCACTCAGGACAGGCAGCAGAGCGTCGTGTCAGAGCTGCACCCACCCAGCAAGAGGAGGGATGGGGTGAATTCCTCCCTCCTACCCAGAGATCTCCATTGTGGGGTGAGGACCCCCCTGTGCTGGGCTGCCCAGCTGCACCTGCTGTGCAGACACCTGAGCCTGAGTGTGTGTTCTCCTTGTGCTGCAAGAGAGAAGCAGGCACAGCTGGGCACAGACCAGCACCAACCACCACTCTGGGCCCAGGACTGACCGCCCATGAACTCACATTCCCTTTCTCTCCAATGGTGGGAGCCAGGATGGCAACTCAGCTGCCAGGTGATGCTGGTGGGTCTGTAGATAAGCCAGAGGAATCCAACACTACGACAGGCCCAGGAGCTTTGCCCCTTTCTATCTCTTCCATAGCAGAAGCAGGATGCACTTTTCTCCCAGACAGCAAGTCACCTCTAAAACCTCACCTCTAAAACCTCACCTCTAAAACCTCACCTCTAAAACCTCACCTCTAAAACCCCACCTCTAAAACCTCACCTCTAAAACCTCACCTCTAAAACCTCACCTCTAAAACCCCACCTCTAAAACCCCACCTCTAAAACCTCACCTCTTTCGCTCCTCTCCTCCTCTTCATTGGCCAGAGTCTCCATCTCTTCTCCCTCCCTCTTGGAAGTGAGCATTTCTGCAGAGCATCAGCATGAGCAGAGACGTTCCCTGCTGGAAGTGGAAGCTGTGGGACACAGAGCCCATGTGAGGATACTAAAAGGGAACCTCCTTTCCAGGAGCTCGGGGAATGCTGGAGGAGTCAGAGCATCCCGGTGCAGTCAGCACTCACTGCAGGCTGACAGTGGCAGAGAAGGGATCCGATGGCTCCCAACACCTTCAGTTTTCTCTCCGCTCTCCGGACCTCATCAGATCGTGGCTAGGAAGGAGCGTTCCCACACCGTCCCCACGCTGTTTGCAGAGATGCATGGTGGGAATCCCCGCATTTCCCCCCCCCAGCCAGCTGCAGGCTGCTGATAAGGGCCCTCTGTGCCTCGCTGGGTCCCCTGCCCATACTCAGGCAGGATGTCAGCTGGGGACACCAGCCTTATCGGGTGCCCAGGTTGTGCAATGTCAAGATGGAGGAGCTCGGGCTCCTTACAGGCTTGTCCAGCTGTGCTGTGCTGCCAGTGGGTTGTGGGTTGTGTTGCCTCAATTGCTCCATGTCCTGCTGCTGTGTGAGCCCCCAGCAGCCCCCGAGCAGCACAACAGCATTTCCAGAGCAAAGATCTGTTCAACAACTTTCACTTTCATTTCTGAGTGGAGGAAGTGCAGAAGGAAATGGGCATCCTGGTTGTGACATCTCACTCAGCGGCTGCATTTCCTGCTCCCCTCCCTCCAGCCCTTGCTGACAGAGCCAGGACTGCATGGTGGTAAGTTTGGGGCTGGGGGCGGTTTGTGATGTTGTTTCCCTCCATTCCCATCCCAAAGCAGGGATTATCCCTGTGAACGTCCCTATTGGACCCAGCGCTGTGGGCACTCAGTCAGGTTTCTTGTTGTCACCCTGAATGTTTCCAGCTCCTAATTCGGGGCTGGATAAGAGCAGCAATAACTCCATATTCAAACAGCTGCTCGCTGTGTGCTGCTCTGGGCACAAAGCATCCATCTGATACAAAAGGTTTTAGACTGGTTCTCAATAAAGGACAAGTTACAACATCTCCTTTAAGGCAGTAGAAAAGTGGCAAAGTTGGGTGGCTGATGTAAAATCGAGTCCAACCTCGGGGATTTCAGCCCTGGACTGGTGACAACAGAAACTGTGCTGAAATTAGCAAAGCAATTCCCTTAAAAGCACATCACTCCCCGGAACGATCTGCCGTTCTGCTTCTCTTCTCACCTCTCTGCTCTCCCTTCACTTCCCCTCCTCCATCCTCAGGGTGAACTCCATGAAGACGATGTTTTTTGGCTGCTGCCTCCCACGCTCTCTGCTGGTTGCTGTCATTTACAGCTTCTTTTTCCACGTCCATGAGCTGCAGTCAGGTATGGGCCCCTCTGGCTGTGGTTGCTCTGCCCGTGTGATGGCACAGCACAGACTTCCAGCCAACTCACAGTGATTTCTTGCTTTCCTCCCAGCCCCGTTCAGCGTGCAGGGCCCCCCCGACCCTGTGGTTGTGGCTGTGGGGCAGGACGTGGTGCTGCCATGCCGCCTGTCCCCGGAGCAGAGCGCGCAGGACATGGAGGTGATGTGGTTTAGGGACCAATTCACACCCTTCGTGCATCGCTACAAGGACAAGAAGGAGCACTACGGGGACCAGGAGCTTCGATACCAAGGGCGCACGGAGATGCTGAAAGATGGGCTCGCCAATGGCAGCATGAACTTAAGGATCTTCCGTGTCCAGCTGCCTGACAGAGGGCGTTATACCTGCCTTGTTCGCAGTGATCTGGGATACGACGAGGCTGTGGTGGAGCTGAAGGTGACAGGTCTGTACTCTGACGTGCCGAACCAAACTACAACCTACGTAAGGTTATAAAGCAGACGTGTTCATTATGGTGCTGGCTGCAAGGGGGATATAATAAGGTAAAATATGCTTGGGTTCATGCTTTTATATTTCAATATCCAGACCTGGGGATTACTTTATAGCAGCCTGCAGGGCAGGTGTTTATGGAGAAGGCTGGATGAGAACCTGGGGGGTTCTCTGCGCACAGAAACACAGAACCATCTCAGAACGGCTGCTGGGAGGACCTTAAAGCCCATCCAGTTCCACCCCCTGCCACGGGCCAGTTGTCCCCCAGCCTCGTACCCAGCATCACCCCCACCCCATTATAACCCACGGCCCCCATTTCCCACAGCCAGCGGCTCAGCCCCGCTCATCGCACTGCAGCGCTACCAGGACGGTGGTATCCGCGTGGCGTGCCGCTCGGCTGGCTGGTTCCCGCAGCCCCAGCTGCTGTGGCAGGACCCCCACGGGCAGCAGCTGCCCCCCCTCTCTGAAAACATCACCCAGGACGGGGGTGGCCTCTACACAGCAGAGAGTGTCCTCATCCTCGCCAGCAGCGTGAGCCAGGAGCTGGCCTGCGTGGTGAGCACTGCGCTGCACAGCCAGGAGAAGGAGTCCTCGTTCTCCATCGCAGGTACATGGAGCACCGTGCTGTGTGCATGGGCTGCCTTTTCCCTGCAGTGGACATAAAGCTGTTCCTGCCTGCAGGGTAACCGAAGTCCTGAGGGGGTCTTTTATGTTTCAGATCCCTTCTTCCAAAACGCCAGACCATGGCAGATTGCCCTGAGCGTGGTACTGCTGGCGCTGGTCGCTCTCTCCATCTTTGCTATTTATCTGCTGAAAATGAAAGGTAGAGTCCCAGGCTGGGGCTCCTGCCTGACTCACTGCTCAGGCTCTGGGGGGACCGGGGCGGCAGGGACCCCTCTGGGCTTTGGCTGCCGCTGCCTTGTGTGGGGTTGGAGCTGCAGATGTAGATAACCAGAGTATTATCTTTCTGTTTTTATTCACAGGAAAGAATGAGAAAAAAATAGGTAAGCTTCACTTTGCCATGAATTGGAAAACTGGAGAATTCCCTCTGGCTGATCCAACACGGCATCTTAAGGGTGGGCGGTGCAGGCAAAGGGGTGCAGAGCAGCCATAGAAAATTAAGGAACTGATTTTGGGAATGACAAAAGGATGAAAGTGTGAAATGATGCTGCAGTTTTCAGTGAGCTCATGGCACGAGCAAAGAGAGAGCAAGGATGCTGTATATCAGCAGAGCTTTGCTCTGCAAAGGGCCCTTCCTAATGGAGATGGCGGGCTGGGATCTCACATTTTGTGTTGCTGTGATGGTAACGAGTTCCTCTGGTTCTCTTTGCAGCAGCACAAGCTGCAGAGCTGGGTAAGTCCCATCCTCCCTGGTAGAATCCCCCTGCACTGCTCCATGCAACCCTCCAGCTGCCCCCAGCGCAGCGGATCCATCACTAACTGGGGACCTTCTCTCTGTTGCTTAGGGGACCGTGACACCAAAATCGGTGAGGCTCATTCTCTGCAGGTGGCTGTGGGGGAGGTGATGTCCCAGCTGGTGTCCCACACCCATTTGTGCTGGTTCATTGTTTTGCAGAGAAACAAGCTGAGGAACTTGGTGAGTACCGCTCTTCTTCCTATATGGAAGTTGGGCCATTTTCCCCTCTGAGTATTGCACTGACACCCTGGTTTGGGTCTGCTGCTGGGAAACGAAGATGCTGAACTCACTTCAGAAGCATTGACGTCCTTTATGGTTTTAAGTTGCTCCCCGTACTTCTATACTAAGAAAAAAAAAACTGCTTTCTGTTTGCAAAGAAGGCACACACAGACAGTAAGTACAAGTGTGAGTCAGGCCCGGAAATGGGACTGCATTTCTCAGAGCCGGATGGGGCACGTCCCATAACCAGACCCCAAAGGTTGGAAGCCACACACCACAAAATGAGTTTCACAAATGCACCAACAATCTGGGAGACACGCAGCTGCGTGGCCTGTCGTTATCCCAGCCAACCCAGTGCTGTGGGTGCGTGTGGGGTCTCTCTCATCTGTGTTTGTTTTCTAATGTTTTTTCAAGCGTGGAGAAGATACGCGGTGCCGATTGAAAACGGTAATTGAAGCTCTGCCTTCCGGGAGCTGAGCCCTCTTTGCTTTACTCTCATTTCCTGCTGTCCCCTCCGCAGTGATGCTGGGATGCTCACACTTAGCAGTGCTACGCTCAGGGCCCTGCTTGGTGCACACCCCTCACCAAGGCACATCTGAGAGCTCTGGGCCCCAGCAAGGGGTGCTGGCTTTGCTCTGGGGATGTGGGGATTTTCTCAGCCCAGAGCTGTGCTGATGTTCCTCCTCCTGCCCATGGCAGAGGGGTTGAAACTAGGTGACCTTTGAGGTCATTTTCAGCCCAGGCCATTTTATGATCCCACGATTCTCCTCTCTGCTCTGGGCTTTCTGCAGTTCACGTTCTGCTCCTCACGCCGCTGCTTTGTGCATCTTCCCACTTCTTCGCGCCCTCCCCCTTCTTCCTCAGCAGGAGAACTCTGCCCAACGTGTGCCTCCCTCTGCCCACAGTGGAGGTGGTTCTGGACCCAGATACTGCCCACTGCGACCTGGTCCTGACTGATGATGGCAAGAGTGTGAAGCGCACAGACCGACGGCAGGACATCCCCAGCCTCCCTGAGCGCTTCGATCCCTGGCGCTGCGTGCTGGGCTGCAAGGGCTTTGCAGCAGGGAGGCACTGCTGGGAGGTGGAGGTGGTGCTGGATGGAGGGGGGTGGACTGTGGGGGTCTCTCGAGAAGATGTGAGGAGGAAAGGGGACGTTGAGTTTGGCCCGGAGGAGGGTATCTGGGCTGTGGGGCAGTGGGCAGGGAAGTTCCAGGCACTCACTTCTCCGCAGCGCACGCTCCTTCCCGATATCCGCACTCCCACGCGGGTCCGGGTCGCTCTGGATTATGAACTGGGCCGGGTGGTTTTCTTCAGCGTGGATGAGGAGATCCCCATCTTCACATTCCCACCGGTGTCATTCCAAGGGGTTAAAGTCCACCCCTGGCTCTGGCTGGGTCCTGGTACACAGCTCAAAGTGTGGCCCTGATGGAAGGAGGAGGAGAGCGAAGCTCCCTGTGGGATGCCAAACAAACCAGCCTGTAACAGCTGGGATGAATTTACCATCTCCATCTCCAGGGGTAAATGGTGCTACCTCTATGGACCTCTGTCCCAGGGCTGTTTGCACTTTATGCAGCTCCTTCCCCCATCCGATGTGCAGCAGGCACGGACCTTCCCAAACGAAGGCTTTACCTGCATCGCCAGGTGCATGTTTTAGTTCTGAAAATGGATGGGAACACACTCGTATGTGACCCCAATAAAGCCTGTAGATACAGCCCAGGAGCGCTGAGCCTCGCTGCGCTGAGCCCCAAGGGAACAACTCGGAGATGCAGCGCGGCTCCGTGATACAGAGCTCTGGGTCCCCCCGGTTTGGTGGCGGTTTCTGATTGACTTCGCATCCCTTGTGTTCATTGCTGATGGATTTTGCCATGACCTTTATCCAACTCCCACCATCTCAGCCCATGGCTTCCACGCTCCTGTTCTCTGCTCCGTGCTGCTCTGGGGTCAGCAGGAAGAGGCGGGAGCTGCTCAGCTGCTGCCTGGGATTAACCCGAGTCCGCAGCACGGAGAACCGACACAAAACCAACTTAGTCAACATCGGCCCTTGGAGCTCCTGTGTGAGCCCTGACCTGTGGTGCCCTGCGGGGCTGCAGGAACTGAGGGCACGTCGTGGCGCTGCGGAACCGATCTGTGCCGGAACGTTACCGCACGGGGACACGGAGGCGGCGGGAGCACCGGCCTGGAGGCGCTGATCTCGCGAGAGGCTCGGCTCGATCACGCAGCCAGAAGCGCGCTTTGGTCTCGCGAGATCTCGGCGGTGCCCGTGCCCTTGCGGCATCATGGCGGGCTACTGGGACGGCCCCGAGGGCGAGCGCTGCCCGGAGCGCACCTGGCTGACCACGAGGGTGGGCGCCGCCGCCGGTGAGGGCCGCTGCGGGCCGGCGGGGGGGGGGATGGCGTCCCGCCCGGCTCCGCTCCCGCTGACCGCCCCGCTCTGCTTGCAGGCCTGCTCGGCTCGGCCTATCGCATCATCCTGCTGCGGCCCGGCTCCGCGCTCGCTGCGCTGCAGATGGCGGCGTCGGACACGGTGACGATGGGTAAGGAGCGTAAAGAGCGCAAGGAGCGTAAAGAGCGTAAGGAGCGTAAGGAGCCGGGCGAGGAGCGGCTCAGCGCCGCCCGCCGAGCTGCCGCCTGTCCCCGCAGCCCCCGCAGCCCCGCGTGGGGCACCCGCCGCTCCGCGCCCCGCCGCTCCGTGCTCCCGTTCCCGTTCCCGTCTCCCCACCGCCCGGCGCTGTTCCCGTGTCCCCTTCGGCCGCCCCCCGTGTGTCCGGGTGGCCCTGGAGCCGCACAGCGGGCTCGGCAGCGTTAGGAGCTGCAGCTCCGAGTGCCTGAGGCCGCAGCCCGGCAGGAGGAGCGTCCTGTGCTGAGGCTGCAGGCCGGGATGGGAACACGGGCTGCTTCTCCTCGGTTTTCAGTCCGGTTCAATCTCTGCCCCCCCCGCCCCCCCCCAGCCCCTGCTCTGAACCAGAAGCCGATCTGCGCGTGACCCAGCTCTGCAGCTGCCCGCTCAGCTCCTCAGTAGCGACTTGAGCTGTAGAAGCTCATTACGATGGCCCGGATCACATCACCAATTATCGCTTGGATAAAGCCTGTAATCCCAAAGCAGCGCGCTGAGCCCTCCTGCTGCGTCACATCTGAGGATAACTGCGTGCTGGGAGCCCGAGCAGCTGAACTCCTGAGGGCTTTTTTCCTTGCTCCAGAGCAAGCAGAGAGCTGAGGGGCTGTGATCGTGGGCTGTGTTTCCTGAGTGCCCTTTTAGCTCAGTGTCATCACATTTGGTGCTGGAAAGCTGCAGAGCTTTGTAACACGGGCTTCAGTTCATCCGTTACATACGGACTTGGCTGTGGAGGTTTTTGTGCTGGTGTTGCTCCCAGGAGGGGCAGAGTCTGGAGGTGGTGCCCGTGTCCATCTCATCAGACATCCCCACATAAACCAAAGCAGCTTCGTTTCCTTTCCGGAGGAGCTGTTTGTGTCTCCGTGTCTCCCAGCAGCACATTTTGCTTGAAGAGCTTTTGCTGAGTTTCTCTGCCTTCTGTTCACAGCTACGCTGGGCGCCGTGTTCGGGCTGACCACCTGCCTCAGCGCTCAGGTGCGGGAGGAGCCCGAGAGCCCCTTGGACTATTTCATTGGGGGCTGCGCCACAGGAGCTGCCTTGGGAGCCAGAGGTAAATGTGGGTGGTGAAAAAAACCCACCTCGGTTGTGGGGCTGATTCGGTGGCTCCATCTCTTCATCTCTGTGTGTGGATTCCGTTTGGTGCCGGTTTTGCTGACGTTTCGTTGTGTGGCTCCGCTCAATAAATAGCGCGGCAGGAGGAGATTTACAGCAGGTGGACGGAGCTGAGCCAGCACTGCCCGTTATAACCACCGATAATGTGGAGTTGCGGGATCTTAAAGCTGTTGTGGTGGAAATCTGGGCAACAAACGTGATTTATTACACGTGGAAAATACGAGCTGTCATCTGTTTTGTGAATTCCTCTCGCAATCTGAGGGCAGAGCTGTCATTCAGCTGTCACTCCCGTGACGTTTCCAGGCCAGGTTAAGCCCTGCAGACACTGATCCAGCTCTGCTTTCTGCGGGCGTTTGCAGACTCAGTAGTGAAGGACTGAGGGATTTTATTTGTAAGTTCCAATTGTGGTAAAATCGGGTTTCTCTGCTTGCTGAGCCGTGAGTGCTGCAGTCCTTGAGGTAAGCAATGGGGGCTTCCCTGTATGCTGAGGCAGGCAGTGGGCTGCAGGTGGCTCTATATCCCAAACTGGGCAGAAAGTGTGAGAGAGAACTTGGAAATAAACCCACTTCTCTGGTTTCTCGTGACAGCCGGCAGCGCTTACAGCCAGAACACGAGGAGTCTGCCCTGCTCTGCTCTGTGCCTTACGGATCGTTTCATTGCTTGTTTTTTCCCAGCTCACAGTTACATGACCGGAACCGTCGCGTGTTTGGGCTTCGGAACCACTGCTGCATTGATGAAGATAGGGAATAAGGAAGGCTGGAGGCTGACGGGGCCTCCCAGGCTGTAAACGTGCTGTTCCACCCTGCAAGCTGGATCTTGAGTGCTGTGTGCAATGCGACGCTGTGTAATAAAGAATGCTGCCAACCGGGCACATCTTCCTGCTGTTGGTCGGGTTGGGCTCCTGCAGAAAGGAGTGAGGAGCAGCTGGGAGCGCGGCTGGGTTTGTTGTGGAGAGCAGAGCGGGTCTGGTCGGATGTTGTACAAGTTCACGGTTAGGAAGAGACATTTGGGTGCAGGGAGATGAGCGTGGGTGTGTGGGCAGAAAGAGAAAGGTCTCGTTGGGATGGACCGCAGGAAAATGGACCCGGAGAAGTCGGGAAAGCGGAGCTTTTGGGGACACAAAATTCAGCCGGATGTGGGAATACGGGGCAGGGGGACGGGGAGGTTGGGGATGGGGAAGCGGGGGTGCGGGGTCGGGACAGCGCGGGGTTCCTGCAGCCTCCTGCCCGAGGGGGGTTAAAATCCCACCGCCGTCCGACCGCCCCGTCCGGGCACCGGAGCCACGTCCCTCCCTCCAGGCCTGTCCCGGCTCCGGCGCCGCGGCCACGTGTCCCGGCAGGGCTATAATTACCCGCACACATTCCTGCGGGGTCACAGGCGCGTCCCGGCGCTGCGGCGGAAAGGTGGGATGAGCGCGCGGTCGCAGCGCGGCGGTGCGGGACGCGGCACGTGGAACGAGGCAGCGCTGCGAAGGACGCGGCACCGCGCAGAGAGCGGGGGGATGCCGGGCACCGCGGGGGGCGGGACGGGACACGGAGCGCGGAGCTGAGCACGGAGCGGCCGCGGTGCGGGAGGGACCCACCGTGCGGGGTTTGCGGTGTGCGGCACCAACGGGACGGAGGGACCGCTCCGGGACAGCCGGGCTGCAGGGCGGCGCTGGTGGTGGCGGAGCAGAGGCGGTTGTGAGCTTGGGGCGGCAGCTGGGGGGGGAGGGATGATGGGGGGCGCTGGGCTGCGGTGTTGGGTTGAGCGCTGAGGCAGGTGGAGGGCATCCGACTCAGCTTAGGGACGGGAAAAGCCCGCAGGTCTCGTCCGTCCTGGCAAGAGGCGTCAGATCGAACCTTGGGCAGTCGTAGAGCGTGGTGGTCTCGAGCCTTTGGCAATGGATCCCGTATCTTTTGCCACGGGGCAGCGCCAACAGCAGCCCCTGTGCCCACCCAGGACAACCTGGAGGTGGCACACTGACCTCACTCCACGTGTTCCCACAGGCAAGATGTGGGTCACGGAGGGGCCAGCCCCAGACCAGTGGCACCTGCGGGATGGGGACCACGCCAGGCACTTCCTGGCCGTGGCCAAAGATCTCCGCACCGCGGGACAGCTGGTGGATGTGGCCGTGGGCCCGGAGGGTGATGTGGCCCATGCTGTGGTCTTAGCCTCCGTCAGCTCCTTCTTCCTATGTTTCCTGGAGGACGGGACCCGAGAGATGCGCCGGGGACCCCCATCTCATATCCCCCTGCCACCAGGGGCCACACTGGGGGGCTGGCGAGCCCTCCTGGCCTTTGCCTATGAGGGAACTGTGCCCCACGGCAGGGAGAGGGAGGTGGAAGAGTCCGCTCGTGTTCTGGGGGCCCCGCGGGTGGCTGCCTGCGCAACCCGGCTGGAGAGCGACCACCAGGAAGAGGGTCCCAAGGCCCTGGAGGAGCAGTGGGAGACGCTAAGAGCCATGGAGCAGCTCCACGCCAGCGGTCTGGGCTGCGACCTCCAGCTGCAGGCAGGGGATGAGGTCATCCCAGGTGAGCTGGGGGTGGGGGTCCCATGGGCGGAGAGAGGACGGGGTACGTTGGGTCCCTGGGGCTGGAAGAGGGGACAGAGAGGCACTGCCTGCCACCAAGCAGGGATGGAGTGGGGGGTTTCCTGCGGCTGGTCCTGTGGGGATGGAGGGGGGGATCAGTGAGGGATGCCTGAGTGTCTGAAGGTCTCTTAGGCACCGGGTCCTCCTCCAGCCCTCATCCTTTCTCCTCCTTGTCCCCAGTTCAGCGACTGGCCCTGAGCTGCTCCTGTGACTTCTTCCGGGCTCTCTTCACTTGCCCCATGCGGGAGGCGACCCACGACCCCGCCGCCCCGCTGACCACAGGACTGACCCCCGCGGAGCTGCGCCTCCTCCTCTCCTTTGCCTACACAGGGGCCGTGGTCGGGCCGTGGCCCGCGGTCCTGGAGGCAGCCGAGACCTCTCTGCGCTACCAGGCCTGGGGGCTGCTCACCCTCTGCATGGATGTTTTCACTCGTGGCCTGACCCCAGAAACCGGCCTGGACGTGCTGGCCTTTGCCGTGGCTTACGGGCTGGCCCAGGTGAGCCGCACAGCAGAGGACTTCGTCTTGGCCACCTTCCCTACCGTAGTGGCCACTCCAGCCTTCCTGGATCTTCCTGCCCACCTTCTGATCCGCCTCCTCCGCTCTGATGGTCTGAACGTCCTCCATGAACTGGAAGCTTTGGAAGCGGCATCCCGGTGGCTGAAGGCCAATGGAGATGGCCAGCAGGACCTAACCAAGGAAGTTCTGTCATCCGTTCGCTTTGCCCTCATGTCCGGTCAGGAGCTGAAGAAGATCCCATCGGTGACCGCGGGGGTGGCGGACCCGGGGCTCCTCCGCCAGCTGGTGCTGCAGAGTTTGGCCCCCACGGCCCAGCTGCCGTGCCGGGTGCGCTCCTTGCAGGAGGTGCTGGTGGTTTGTGGAGGAGACAAACTGACGCCCAACATGGCTGCCCGGAAGCCCAGCAGGAGCCTCTGGTTTGCCCACCGCTACCTCAGCGCCGTGGGGCTGGTGAAGCACGTGGAGTGGAGGGCGCTGGGGCAATTTCCCGACGGCCCTCGCTTCCGCCATGCTGTGGCTGTGGTAGGCAACGCTCTCTACGTCCTGGGTGGAAAGCGCTACTACGGGGTCCATGACACCCTGGCCAGTGTCTACAGGTGAGGGCCACGTGGGGCTGGAGGGAGCAGCGGGGGAGGGAGAGCTGCTGCACGGACCCCTGGCTCCACACGTGGCCCCGAGATGCTCCGGTTGTCTGCTGGGCCGGGGTGTCTCTGCCCCTCGGAGCCGTCCTGCCCTGGGATGTTATGGGGTTTGTGGGGGTTGGACAGGGAGGGCCCCAACCGGAGCTGCCATGTGGTCTCAGGGCATCGTGGCCTTGGTGCTGCCAAGGAGATGTTCCTGTGCAAGGGGAGCCCCGTGGGGTTGTACGGTTGGCTGCCTGTGGGTGGGTTGTCGCTCGCAGCAGTGCCGACATCGCCTCGTGCCATTGTGGATAGCAGCTGCCTCTCGCCCCCAGGTATCAGCCCATGGACAATTCCTGGGAGCGCCTGGCCAGCATGAGCTGTGGGCGAAGCTACTTTGCTGCTGTGGCACTCGAGGGCTCCATCTTTGCCCTGGGGGGCAGCTCAGGTGATCTCTACTGCACGGACACTGTGGAGTGTTATAATGTGGCTGCTGACACCTGGAGGTGAGACCTCCCCACTCGGATACCTGCTTTCCCCTGCCTTAGCAGCCCCTGGCATTGGCCACCGGTGCCCCTCGAGTGCTCTTTGTGTCACTGACACTCCAACAGAGGAGGCGTTGTTGGGCAGTGATGCCCGCTGGGTGGTAGATGAGTTGGCTGGTTGTATCTGTGAGGGTCTGTTGGCTCTGCTAATGGGAGGAGTCATGTAAATGTCTTCCAGCTTTGCTTCTTGGGTGATCCATTGGGCACTGGCCAGTACTGCCCACTGGGGGTTCTCCTGGGGCTTGCTGGGTGTAGCCTGCTGAGTGCTCAGTGGGTCCACGCCTCGCCATGGCAGTGGGGATCTGCTGGGCAGGCAGTTGCCGTGGGGTATCCTGGCCTTACCTGCCCTTCACCCCTCCCTCTCTTCTCCCCCAGGAGGTGCCAGTCGCTGCCAATGGCTCTGTGTGGACACGCGGCGTGTGCCCTGGATGGTGCCCTCTATGTGTCAGGGGGGTGCGATGATGCGTACCAGTGCCAGACAGCCCTTCTGCGCTACATCCCAGGTGCACCAGCCACACTCCTGGCCCCTATGAACGGCCAGCGAGCTGGACACGTCATGGAGGAGGCGGGTGGGCAGCTCTACGTGGCCGGGGGGCTGTGCCAGCGGGATGGGCAGACTGGCTACAGGGACCAGCTGGCCTTTGAAGTCTACAGCCCCAAGTTAGATATCTGGGTCCTCCTCAGCCCTTTGCCCCACGCCCATGTAGTGGGGGGTGCAGCTGTGCTGGGAGGGGAGCTGCTCGTACTTGGAGGGTACAGCCATGAAACATACCGGGACACACACTTGATCCACGCCTACCAGCCGGGTGCCCGGCGCTGGGTCACCCGGGGCACTTTGCCCCACGCCTACACCGACCTCCAGGTGTGTGTCCTCACTGTGCCCCCAGCACTCCGTGGCCCCAGTTGCCTCGAGGACCCCTCGAGATCACCTGATGCCCTCTGTAACACGTAGGGGTCATTCAAAGCTCTGGGCTCCCAGTGGGCACCTCTGTGGAGTAAAATGTCTCCCAGGCTCCTCCCCAGCCCCCAGTTACACAAAGCCCACCCTGTACAACACCACACTGCGCCTCCAGGAATGCTCACGATGTTGCCCCCCCCACCCCAGGCCCTTCAGTGGGAGCTGAGGATCTCCCAGTTCCCCCACACCGCTGTGCTGAATAAAAGTGGCTCCTCAGCCTCCTGTCTGGGTCTCCTTTGTTCTGCTGGGGAACCCAGATGTTCGGATGCTTCTCTTTCACAAATAACAGGAGAGCAGGGACTGGAGAGCTGAGGGTCCTGGGTGGGTGATGGGGGGGACCAGGGCTGCCTGCACTCTGGGGTCCACTTGGGAGTGGTGAACGTTCACCTTCTGTCTCGCCTGTTGCCCATGTTGCCCATTCCCTGCTGGTCTCACTGGAGGTCACTTCCAAAGCACCACGAGCAGACAGACTCCAGCTGGGGAAAAGTGGTTCTATCTATTCCCAATTGAAATAGAGTTGGATGGGGAGAAACAGGCGCATCTCTTCCCCCCGTCCCCACCCAGCCCCCTCCTCTCCCCTCCCACCACGGGTCCAGATCTGCTCCTCTGCCTCCCTCGGTGACCTCCGCAGCAGTTCTCCCCTAAACATAGGCACTGCAGCTGTCTGCATCACGAGGCTCCATCCCTTGGTGCCTATTAGCACAGCTTTCAGCAGCTGACAAGGGACCCCGGTGCTGGTGAGGGTGGCAGCGGCTCCCTCCTCTCTGACCTTTCCCTGAGCACTCGGGTGGGCAGTGAGGACAGAGGGAGGGCAGCTGCCCTGCTCCGGCCCAGCTGTCCCCATCAAAGCAGTGCTGTGCGCTGGGCTTTCATGTCCACCCATCACTGCTGGAACCACAGCACCGCTCCACCACCATCAAGTGGCAGCCTCTGCTCAGAAGGGTTTAACTGAGGAACTCCAGAGAGCCAAAAAAAAAAGAGCTCTCAGCACCTGGAAATGGCCCCAGAATGGCTGGAAGCAGCGAGGAATGAACGGCACCCAGCTGCTGGGCAGGAGGAGGGACCCGCAAGGAAGTTTCTCCTGCTGCATTTCAGGAGCCCTCGGGATGGTTCCAGGAAAACCCCAAATTCCAAACGGGTCCAAAAAACCCCAAGAGATGTGGAGAAAATGTGCAGCTCTTCACCAGGTTCTGTGCGGCTGCAATGGGGCTCCCCAAGGGCCAAACGTTTGGGGCAGAAGCCAAGGCTGACGCTGTGCTTCCTATCTCAAATCCTCCAGCTCTTCTTCTTCTCTGGGTCAGGAAGCTGCATCTGAGCGGATGTTTCCTCTGGTCTCTGTAGTTCCGAGCACTGACAACAATTTGCCATCAGCTGCACTCAGCATTGCTGCAGGTTGAAATGGAACCAGCCACGTCTGGAGTCCAGACAAAGAAAATATTTATTGTGTGATTCTGTGATAACGTGACTGAGCTGGAAGTGCGATGCATCTGTGTGCGCCATTTGAGCAGAAGCAGTCAGCACACAGTGAAAAAGCCAGCTCTGCTTTTGCACACCGACCCCAAAAGCTGACATTTCGGCCCCAAGCTCTGCCTTAGGACAACTCCTACCCCAGCCACACAGCCCAGAAACCACAATGAATGAGAGCAGTGCCAGGACACGGAGCTGGACGCCTTCCCTTTCTGCGCTGAGATCTTCCTGTTGTGTAGCAGGGAGATGTGAGCCGGAGCCAGGAGCCCCATTTCCCCTCTGAAGGTACAGGAGCATTTACAAGGTGCTGGCAGCGTATTCCGCCCCGACCTCCCTGTCCAGGCTGTAAGCAGAAGGGCTCCGCAGTGAGCTGGGCTTTGTGGCCGTCAGCTCCGTGGGGAAAGGACTGGGTGAAGCATTCACAGGGCTGTGGTGGATCCACAGCTCCTTCGTGGTGCAGAAGGACTTTGCAGGAGGGCAGCGCTGCACCCCCAGGTCTTTAATTGTGCAGTAAGTGCAGGATGTGGCAACTTCAGGGCACAGCTCGACTTCCTTGGTGGTGCAGAAGGTGGAGCGCTGCTGGGGGCTTCGGAAGATGCTGAGATGCGTGGTGTGACTTTCTGCTGAATTCTCCCACCTCAGCAGTGGATGCTGCATCTCTTGGGCCTGCAGCAAGTCGTGTTGGCTTGTCAGACACATCCACGCCAGGCAGCAAGCTAAAGGCAGCACGGACAGGAGCAGCAGAGCCAAGCAGGCCAGGGAGAGCAGCCAGCGCAGGAGGCAGCAGTGGCTGAGCACCCGGTGCTCCCAGCGCAAACCCTTCACACCCGTCTGTGAGTGCAGCACGGATGGAGGCTGTGCTGGAGTTGAGCACGGGCAGAGCAGGGGAGGTGGGGGTGGGGGGGATGGGTGGGGGATGCGTGAGGGGTCCAGGGGAGCGGGCAGCGTAGGGGTGTGAATGGACAGCGTGGCGCTGGGGACCAGCAGAGCAGCAGGTGAAGATGTGGCTGAAGTGCCCTGTGGGCTGGTGGGGGAAGGCAGCGCTGAGGGACCGGCAGAAAGTGCTTCAATGGGCGTCGTGAGAGCGCGGGAGGTGAGGGGGCTCTGAGGATGGCTGCTGGTGCTGGGAGCAGGTGGCAGAGAGACAGGGCTGTGCGTGGAGCTGGGGGGAGCAGAGCCACCAACAGGGGCAGTGCTGGGGGGCTGAGGGGGCTGCACGGTGCTGGGGGGGGTGATGGTGGAACTGGCAGATGCAGGAGGGGTGGAGCTGGAAGCTGCGGTGCGTGCAGGGCTGGTAAGGGAAGAGGTTGGGGTGAGACTGGGGCCAGCGAAGGTGGAGAGGGGGGGACTGATGGATGTGGGAGGGGGCTGAGTAAGAGCGCGCGGGGCCGTGGTGGGCGCTTCGGAGCTGGGTGGATACGTTGGGGGCAAGGAGTTCCCAGGGGAGGTTACAGGGGTCCGTTCCTCATCATAGTAGTCATAGTCTTCCTCTTCCGCATCCCCCACGTGGCCGCAGTTGGGCTTGAAGCGGATGATGGGCTTCAGCTGGTGCTCGGGGGGGCCGAGGCACAGCACCTTCTCCGGGGCCAGCTCCACCTTCAGCTTCCCCAGGCCGCGCTCGGGCTCGTAGACGCTGCCCTGGTTGTTCAGGATCCAGGAGCGCAGGTAGAGCAGGTCGCAGTCGCAGCGCCAGGGGTTGTCGGTGAGGAAGACGTAGGCGAAGAGGTGCCCCTCGGGGAAGAAGCCGGCGGGCAGCGCGCGGAGCCGGTTCCCCGACAGCCACAGCGTCTCCAGCCGCTCCAGGTCCCGCAGCAGCCCGCCGGGGAGCTCCTCCAGGGCGTTGTCTGACAGATCCAAGTCCTTCAGCGCCCGCAGCTCCGCGAAGGCGTCCTCGGGGAGCGTCCGCAGCGCGTTGCCCCGCAGGTCCAGGTCCTGCAGCAGCGGCACGGCGCCGAAGGCCGCGGGGGGCAGAGCCTGAAGCCGGTTGTGAGCCAGGGCCAGGCGGGTGAGCGCGGGCAGACCCTGCAGGGCGGGCAGCGCCTCCAGCGCGTTGCGGGACAGCAGCAGCTCCTTCAGGCTCGGCAGCGGCACCTCGGCGTGCACGGCCCGCAGGCCGTTGTCGGACAGGTCGAGGTCCTGCAGGGCGGGCAGCGGCCGGAAGGCGGCGGTGGAGACGGACGGCAGGCGGTTGGCGTTGAGCAGCAGGATGCCCGTGTCCTCGGGCAGCCCGGCGGGCACCGCGCCGAGATCCCGCCCGGTGCAGTTCACCTCCACGATGTCCTTCACCTTGTTCATCTCCCACGGGCAGGGCGGCTCCGCGGGGACGGCCGTGGGCTGCAGGGCTGCGAGGATCAGCGGGAGCAGAGCGGGGAACCGCACGGCCTGCGGGGAGAGCCGAGCTGTGTGCGCTGCGGGCCGGCACTGAGACGGCCCGAGCACCACAACCAACCCCGAGCAGCACCACAACCCCGAGCAGCACCCGCAGCACAAGCACCCCGAGCACCTCAACGCCCCGACCCCAAGCACCCGCAGCACAAGGGCCGCCGCTCCCTGCGCTCACCATGACCCCGCGCCGTCCGCTCTCCGGCTGCTTCGCCTCCTTTCTGGCAGCAGAGGCTGGACCGGCCCCGTATCAGCACCCACAGCCGCTCGGAAGGAAACTGTGGTCTCCGAAGGAGCCGGGCTCATCCGCTGCGCCTCGGCACCACCTCCCGTCTCATTGCGCCGCCACGGCTCCTTGGAAAAGCCTCATCCTGCTGCAGACCAGCCCGGCCACTTCTCGCTTCTGCAGCGCAAAGGGCTGAGGGTCGCACGCAGAGCAGCCCGTGCTTCACGCCCCAACGGCCGCGTCCCTTCCAGCCCCGGGACGAGTCCCTTGCACAGGGATGCGCCCTTCCCTGCCTCAGGCAGCTCCTCTGCAGCTCTGCCCAGGTTGCAGCGCTCCCCACAACAAGCATTGCTAAGGGCCTGCAGAGACACACGGCCCATTGTCCAGCCTGCAATGTGTCTGCAGAAAGGAAAGTAACCCTTTCATGCAGTCCAGGAGGAAGAATGGCCACCCATCCCAACTCTCACCCCACAGAGAGGAAGCACTGAGACCACACGTGGGTTCCACCTGCAGCAGGAGCAGCTCGGAATTACACACAGGGAAACACATTCTGGCTTTTATTGGGGTGGAACAGAACACAACATCCTTCAGCCCAAACTGCTCAAAGCCGGCAATGTCACCTTATTCTTCATGCTGCAAGACTTCAGGAACAGGAGAGGGGCAGGAAGGGTTAAAAGTTAATTTTTCTATTAAGGCTGTTAATTCAGCAAGATCATTAAAAACGACTTGGCTCGAAGCAGGAATAGTTGCATTGACCTCAGTCAGATGGTTCACATGTAGTTCAGTCAGGCAAGTGCTTACATGGCTTGTTGAATCAAGCCATTCAATGAGAGCTGCTTTGCAATGGGTTTGTTTTAATGGCTGAGCAAGCTCATCACATGAGCCTCGTTGGTTCTCCAGAGGGCTAACAGCTGTTTGCTCATCCACCTTTCTGCAGGTGCCACCTGTACGCCTCCCTGTGCTTAGTTGCAGCCACGGAAACAGAGAATTTGCTAAGAAAAACCTGTATGCAACATCTATGATATAGAGTGGCTTAGCTCTCCCTTAAATATTAACAGAAAAGAACAGTACAAAACAATGGTTTCACGTTCAACACACAAGAGCATCTTATTGAAAAAACTAAAATAAAATATAAACGTTATCACCACAATATAAACCCCCCAAATAATGATGAAATGGGAAGAAAGAAGAGTTAGCAAAACGTCCGGTGGACTTCAGAGTCTCTTATTAACAACGTTAAAAAAAAGAAAAGCTTCTCAGGTGAATCCCACAGCGAGGTCTCTCTCTGTTCACAGGGCAGGGAACAGCATCGCCCACCACCTACCTCAGGATTCAGCACACAACCTCAGCTGCCCCATCTGCTGTCCCAGAGGAGCACGAAGCCAGCAGGGCAGTCCATGGGTGCAGGGATGCGGTCTCCCTGTGGGTGGCAGAGACTCTGACGGGAGAAACTGGGGTTAAAAAAGCCAAATTCCTGTTGGAACCATGTCAGAAAGTTCCGTCTCGGAGGCCTGCAAAAAATGAACTACTGAAGAAACAGTCACAGGGTCCCAATGAAAAGCCGTGACAAGCTGTAATGTGCCATCTCAATTACAAGGAAGAGGGGAAGTGTTTGGTTTTGTTTGTGTTTTCTTTTTTGGCTCATCAATATGATGAGCTTTCTCACGTCCCAAACCACATTCAGGTAGTTTCCAAGTCTGCTGTTTTGTGTGTGTGTGGAATCTACTGATCCAGACCAAGAAACCAAACCAACAGAACGGGGATGCACAGTTCTTAAGTCCTGGAGCCTTCAACACTGCCTGAAACAAGAGCTGGCCTGGGGGGTCCAGAGAGAGATGCCTGCAAGATGGTGTTCGTAGCAGCCTTGCAAGCAGGGGGCTCACGTCTGCTATGTGCTGCCGGCGTTCTGCCCGTCACGCTCATCGCTGGGACCTGAAACAGACAGGAGCTGCGTCACACACTCCATTTCCTGACTCAAACTAAGACCCCACTGGAGACGCCCACCATGGCTCAGAGTTGGCATCTCACTGACAGATGAGAATGCTGCTTTCCTCCCCTCAGTTCACATTTCTTCTGCTGATTAAGTTCCACCCACTGCAGAACTTCCTGCTCTTGACCAACCCGGCTTTGGGATCCCAGAAGCACCCAGAGCCCACAATTACATTTCCAGCCTCTCCAAATCCACACTGCTATTTTTTCATACCCAATCCTGCTTTACAATTGTTCCTCCTGCAGTGAACCAGGATGGAGTTCTGATCGTGGAGGAAAAGAAAGGGCTGTACTGAGCCATAGGAAGACAAGGTACAGATGGCCCAAGGTCAGGAGAGAGAAGCCTTCCCTCAAACTGCTAAGCAGTGCTTCATTACACTACAGCCTCTTTGCAAACCATGAAACAGTTTTACTCCTCCCACTCCTTCCAGGAATCCCCTGCTTTGCAGACAGCACTCTATTCAGCAATCAGCACTGATGTTTGCTTTTGGTTGTCAATGGCACCTCTCTCTTGCTTACCGCTTCCTACTGATCCTGAAGGTGCAAGGACATCGTCATCGCTGTCCTCCTCATTTGATTGTGTTACTTCTGGCTCTGGTGCCACATTCTTGACCTCTTGCTCTTGTTCCACTCTGCTCCGTAACGCCAAGATCCGGTGGTGCAGCGCAGCAAACAGCTGCCCTGTGTCCTTAGAGCTCGCCTGTGGTTTTCAATATTCAGCAACAAGAAAAGAGTTGTAATTCCTTGCACCAGAACGAAACACTCAATACACCACAGTAAGGCCTACTTCTGTTTTGGCACAACTTCCTCATATTTTCTTTTACTCTCCAAAGCTTATGGTCACTATACAGCTTTAAAAAGAGTGACTTTAGAGCTGTCAGACAAAGCATTCTGTGAACATCATTATCTATTTGAAAGAGCTCCCTTCTGCATATGATGAAGCTCAGTTTTCACATCAGTGAATTCCTCACCATAACTGCTATCACCATCACCCCAAATTAGCTTTAACTCGGTGAGATGGCTACCCTATGTCCTAACACATTGCTCCCACATAAGCCCATCCTGTCACATCTACCACCTCTGCATCTGCACAAGTGTTACTTCAACTGCAATGCAGGCAGTGCCTATTGAGTAGGGATACTGTGGTGTAAATGACAACTGTACTCACTGATATAAGAAAGACTTTAACCCCCTGGTCCTCTGTATCCATGGCGGTGATCCGGATGCTCTTTTCACTGGCTTTGTCAATCTGCATCTGAGCCCAGAGCTTGGTGTTTAGGATTAACCTGAGGCTTCCTTGAGTCCTCATCACTAAAGCAAACACATGAGATGGGTTAGGTGGAAAAAGGCAACTGGGAGCTCAGAGCAGCCAAGATGGCTTTTTGTTTTTTTTAATGGAGTTTTTTTTAATGGAGTGTTTTTTTTAAATGGATCGGAGTTGATGACCTCAGGCCAGTGCACAATCCTACCAGTCCAAACCATTGTGCACCATTCAGAAAGACCCAGACCCACAGGCACCCCGGTCCTGGAGAGCTGAAAGCTCACATTGAAGGTCCCCATAAATTTCCAGTCAAACATTTTGGTTGGTAAGCGGAGCTCACTTTTAGGGGAAAAAGCAAGCAAGCAGAATGCATTTGTTAGAATAGGAAGAGATTTTCATATATTCTCTTTGGACTAGATGGTCATCAGGTGAGAGAAAAGGCCCAAATTTCACTTTAAGCTGCTGTAGCTAAAACAAACTGGATGGTACTGGTCCCTGGTTTCTCTTACCCAGTCGAGATTGTAACGTCCCATCATCTGTTGAAGCCATGTCATTGAGCCTCAGAAGCCCTCGACCTCTTTCCACCCAAGACTGAGAGTTTTTATCAAATACAAACAGCTTGCACTGAATCTGTAACAGAAAACATCTCTGTGGCACAGCGCTTGACTGAAGCAGTTTTATATTTCATCATATTCAGACAATCCAATTTCATACTGGGATTTCAAACTGCTTGTAGACATGTCATCATGTCCTTTGCAACAGACCCTCAAATTATGCAGATATTGTAAGGCTTTTATGAAGGCAGATATTCTTAAAGAATGCCTGCATTCAAAAATGAAAAGCAAGAATGACGTTCAGACAGGGTGCAAGCTCCCTTTCTGCCCTGCTCCCATCTTTGGAAAGAGGAAATGAAGAATTGAGTGAGGATCCATTAGTAAATACCTCAGCCCTGCACTGTAACATCTGAAAGCACATTAGAGATGGAGAAAGTGGCTGAGCAGCTGGGAATGGGGTGGTGTGTGTTCCCTGGATGCTCAAAGTCACCCCCACAATCTCACAGATCCTCTGCATGAGTTTCTTACCTGTAGAACGTTACTTTCTGCTTCCTCCCCAGTAATTACTTCCACCTTCGCTAACAAACACTTTCTTGCTGTTGCTTTCGTATAGGCTGCAGCAGACTCAGCCAGGGACTCTGAAATATTATTAGCTGAACAACATTTTGAAAGTTTATTTTGAGAACAATCCGTCACACGGTGCTTCTAAGGTCTCACAGGTACACCCCAATCCAGAGAAAAACCACAGAAGATGGCAACAGAACTGCAAGGAGCCCCAGAAACCCGGGAATCCAGCAAACAGTTCTCAGTTCCAACACCACATTCGGTGCACATACACAACACGCATCTGATTTGAGTGTTCAATTACCAGAAGTACAACAAGGTTTTGTTACAAATAGTTTGCCACACTGTGTAGGGCCAAAGTATCTGTCCTGCTCACACTTGCTGCTTTCATTGCTGAATTCAACCACATTGCTGCAGAAAACCCATGAAAGATAGCATAGCCTGTACACGTTATATATTAAAAATGAAGACAATCTATAGCATCCAATACATCAACCCCACCCCAAAAGGCTCTATCTCTGGTTAGATTCAACAATAAAAGCAACATTTACTTTTTTAAACAAAGTAACAGGATACCAAGGCTTAACTACCGTTCCTAAACATTGCTTTGGCTTTTACCTTTCTCTGGTGTGGCTTCCTGAGAAGATGATTCAGACCCAGACTCTGCAGCAGCATTCTCCTTATTACTCTCTGTGCTGCCTTCATTTGATTTTGGTGGACTCTATCACAAAAAAGGAAAATGAGATAAACAGAAGAGGAAAGCAGACACTGATGTTCTGCAAAGCTAATAAGACTAGTGATGATTTACTGAGGGATGACACTGCTGTTTGTAAACCACATACAAGAATCATCCCAATGACACTGCTTTCACATCAAGAGCCGCATTACAACCTCAGGGCAAGGAACTGGAAAACAGGTGAGGTAGTTATGAATGCACAGAATAAAGGGCTTCCCTTTTGCAACATGTTTCCTGAGTGAGAACCTATAGCAGAAGCTGCACAGAAGATGGCAATGTTTCACAAGCAGTGGATACTCACTAGGACTCGTTCACTCATGTTCTGTCCGAAAACAAACTTGTTGCTTGATGCATCTGCACTGTTTGTAGAGTTCTCTATACTGGAAGGGAAAAAAATGTTTCTGTAAGTCAGTAAAACATATTTATCCTCTACTGATAAAATTCCTCTGAAAGTGAGCAGAGCAAACTCCAAGTACTACACATTCTCAGGTCAATTTTCAGAGACAGCCAGGAGAAGAGCAGAAATAAAGACCTGCAGTGGGGGAGGTTTACGTTAAATATTAGGAGGAAGTTTTTCCACCCAGAGGGTGGTGACACACTGGAACAGGTTGCCCAAGGAGGCTGTGGATGCCCCATCCCTGCAGGCATTCAAGGCCAGGCTGGATGTGGCTCTGGGCAGCCTGGGCTGCTGGTTGGCAATCCTGCACACAGCAGGGGATTGAAAAGAGAAGAGCACTGCGGTCCTTTTCAACCCTGGCCATTCTATGATTGCATGATTCTATTTAGACAACTACCCTATGGGATTCTCCGTAGTCTCACCTGGAACTGATGTACTGTAGGAAATAATTTGTTGCAGAAGGTGTGTCTGATGTTGGAAGGCCAGCATTCTGCACATCAGCAGTTTCATCACCTTCATCTCCCAGCTACAAAAATAATATCTGTTAGGACAGTTTAACTACAAACCAGAGTCTTCTGGTTCTCAGTCTTCTACTGAACAGCCAAGCTGCACACACAGCTGCTGGCTTCACACACACAGTGGTTTTAAGTCCATTATGCAGTTGTTTTAAACAACTTAGAAAACAGTGCCTACAAACGATCAGCTCCACTGTGTTTTATCCTCACTTAAATACATTAACTTAATCAAGATAATGAGTATGTACTTACCTTAACTCTATCTCTTAAGTTTTGCCCAAATACAAACGCTTGCTGTGCATTTAATTCTGCCTTCTCACCACTGTCATCATCTGAAGTACTGTTGGACTCTTTCTTCTGACATTCTCCTGCCTAGGGAAATAAATTGAAAATATTTGACTGATTAATGATTAAGACAACTTGCTTCAAGCAAGAAAAAAAAAAAAAAGAAAAGAGTCCATCTCCCTGGTCTGGTTTTAAAGATGATGTTGGCAAAAATCTGTCAGAGACCTCACTAAAGAATGGGAAACAACAGAAAAATAAATATTATTCTCTGCAGAGCCAAGATGACTAATAAAACCATTCTGGTTTGCCTATGGCATTTTAACTCATCAAGATTGTGCTACAGTTCTTGATTTAGCAAGTAAGAAAAGCCACAGTGTGCTACTGGGACGGCATAAAACCTACTATTACTCCTGAAGTACATAATACAGATAAGTAGAGCATCATCACTGACCTGCACTCACATGAACAGATTCTATTCAGAGAATATTTAAGTTCTGACAAACTTAGTGTCCTTTAAATCCTTCTCCAACTCACCTTGTCTTCTGAGTCAGAGCTTTTCAGTGTTGCATTACTTAGTGATTCTGATGTTGCTGCAGAATCTGGTGGGATATTTACACCATTGGTCCCACTGCTCAGAACTGCAACAAGAAATAAGAAGCTGACATTAATTTTCTAGATGTTTAGAGCATCCTAAAGGAAGTAACAATTCTCTATAGCAAATGACATGCTGTTGCAGCAGCAGAATTCAAAATGTATGTAACAGGTCCAGCAGAATGTTACAGTCTGTAGAAATACTGCACGGGCTTCAACACACACAATGGCAAGCAAGCCAACTCCACCAAATCTTGTACTTCAGGGCTCCTCTTTGGCTGATTTAGCTACACACATACTGAACTCCTACTGTAAATCTGTACTCCAGTATTTGAGTCCACTGTAGAATCCAATCTATGACATCAAATAAAAAGCTTTATTTACCCATCTGTGAGAAAGCTTTTGGCTGTGGTGCCTGTAGGACTGCAGGACGGAGCACACTTCGCTGCTGTTCCTTCGGTTTCTGGCTTGGGAGACCTGCAAGTGGAAAAGTTTTTTTGAGAGCTATGAGGAGCTGTCACGTAGTTGCCATGTTCCAATTACAACATACATCCGAAAACTCCAAAGTACATTAAAAGTGTCAGAACTACTATTGTTTCATTCTACTTCTGCAGGAAACACTGAACTTACCTGCACTAGGAGCTTGACCATGAATAAGGATGGGTGGTTTTAACCGGAATCCACTGCTCTTTTCCTCTAGAAGCAAAACAAAAAAAGATAGCTGTAAAATACAACGTGTATAACCTACTTTAAGACAGTCACAAAGTGCTCGTGCTGTTCCCATTGTGACAAGCCACAAGCTTTGTAAATACCCAAAGCAAAATCATAATGAGATTTCCAAACAAGATCCCTTCCTCCGGGTGAAGCTGACATTCCCAGTGATCATCAGAGCAGACATGCATTAAGAAAGAAACGAGTTGTTCAATTATTCAAAATTAGTTTTCAGGAGAAGCACAAAACAGCATTTTCACAAGAGAAATGGAGTTCCTCCTAGCATAGATTGTGAGAATCATACTACAAAAAGAATGACAATCATCAAAAGCAGGATGGAGATGACAGATGCTATCAGGCACAAACTGTTAAATATCACAAGCTAAGTAAAAATTGTTTCATTAATTTCATATAATTGCATTAGCTGCCATCTTACACTTTCCTAGTGTGAAGGTGAAAAATTCCTACAGTCGTACTTACTGGAGATGGAGCATTTAGACAAAACACCCATGGAAATACCTGCATTTCAAAAAGTGCATAAATCCCCAACTACTAATACATCAATTTCCCCAAAAACCTGAAAGATGTAATCACTAAATGCTATCTTTAAGGGGGGGTAGCAGCTGCACTTGGAAATGGCGACCATCTCAGTACCCTCATGTACTTCATTATCCTTACGCTCATTAAGTACCAGATGAAAACAGTGGCACCAATACAACAAGCTGATGGAACAACAGATGATGTGATCAACAACAGATGAAGCAGTAGAGTGAACACCAGGTTCAGAACTCATGGTTCAACGTAATCACAGCCATTGGCTATGGATGATTTGACTTATTCCAGAGAAAAAGAAACTTGGGTCAAAAAATGACACATCCCTGAAGTTTCACCTTGATGTTAACAGATGGGAATAGAATGGTGTTGCACTCCACCACTCCCAAAGCATTTATGAGTTTTGATATTTGTTATCAACTCAGGCAAGTATGAGAAAAAGCAACGAAACAAGTAAGAAAAAATTGAAGACTTCCATGGTCCAAGATTGGATCTGGCTTCAGAAGTGCCTTCAGAGTATTCTGAACTGTGATACTCAGCACTCTGCTGAGGAAAAACGAGGGAAAAACAGGGAAACTCACCCGGCTCTGAGTCAGAATTGCCTGCAGAAGGTTCACAGAAGCTTGATGGCATAAAGACATTGTTCTTTGTTACTGTTGTCAAGTAAAAAGAAAAATAAAAGAAGCTGGGTATGCCACTCTTGATTATAAGTTCCTTTCCCAAAACAAACAGTGTTTCTGATAATTTGCTTTACTTTGTTATGGTTTTTGTTTAGTTTCTTTCTACACTAGAATAGTATTACAGATACAAAAATAAGCAGATCCTTGCAGCTTAGTTTCTCCTGTAACAGCAACATTCACTGCCAGGAGGGAAGACAAACAGTGTTCCTAGTTTGAATTCTATCCTGAATTACAAATCAAAAGAGATCTCACAAGGTTCCTTTGTGACATGATTTGAGATATGAAAGAAATAACAGCCAATTGCTGAAGTGGATCTCAAAGATCTGCTATCACTGCACAACCTATGGGAGCCAGAAAGAGAATCCAAGCTGGTAATCCACGAGTGGAGAGATGATTTCCAAGTCATGACTACTCTGTGTCTCCCCATATCTCATATAGGTCCTGTCCAGAGGAAATGGGAACACCACCTGGTAATTGGAATATGAAGAACAAGGTATGCGGAGATGTCTTTGCCTCAGTCTTCACACCACACTGCCCAGGCCACAGAAGGCAAAGGCACAGACTGGTAGAACAAGTAACTTCCTGCTGTTGGACAAAAATCAGATTTGAGACCATCCAAGTAACCTGAATATACACAGGTCTATGAGACCTGCTGAGATTCACCCAAGTGCCCCTGAGGTAACTGGTGGATGAAGTTGGTGAGCCACTCTCCATTCTGTTTGAGAAGCTGTGGCAGTCCAGGGAAGTTCCCAACTGGAACTGACTGGGAAAGGGGAAACATAACTCTTGCTTTTAGAAATGTAAAAAAGGAAGTCCTGGGAAAATACTCACCTGCATCCATGATCACAATCATAGAATTTCCCAGCCAAGATGACCAAGAATGGACTCAGGTCTGCCTTAAGCACCACAGTATCTCAGTTTAGATAATCCTCAACTGTGTGTCTGTCACACCAGACCACTCCAGTGTATATGAACTAGAAGAACTTATCTGTGCCCTTCATAGTGATCTGCATCTCTTGCAAGTGCCAGGTGAGAACACCACTGAAATGCACTGAATTCTCTCCTCTTGAGGAGGAATGAGAAAAGGAACTGATGAAGGGAACTTGAGTGCAAGCTGAGATTAGATTTTGTCTGACAGCACAGAACAAAATTTATGCAAATTCTCCGAGAGGTGATTTTATCATGACTTGTCACAAACAAAAAGATATCTGGTAAAATTCTTCCATTGAACAGCATAACATTAGAAACTCCAACTGGTGCAAGTGTATGAAAACATACAAGTTTGTGCATCAAAATCTGTTGAGCTTGATTAAATTTGCTATCACAGATCATAGGGAAGTCAGTATGTGGCTGCTGTGGTCATTCAAGGTAAAGCAAAGCAGGCAGTAATAAGACTGCTGGTGTGACTCGGAGAAAACGGAAATAGGAAACCCAGCTCATACAGTACAGTAATAATTAACATTTACCTGACTGAGAAGGAGGGAACTGTGTTAAGGATGAAGTTCTCTCGCGCTTCACAGGCGGACAATAATTCCCATCTTCTCGATCAGATTCTGTAGAAAAAAAAACAAGATTATTTTTGGAATTCTATTTATCTACCAGCACTTCTCAAGTTTACAGTCACATTTCTTACCATCTCCATCTTCTGGACTTGATCCATCTGCTGATCTCTGAAATCAGAGGACAGGGACAGTTATCAGTTCCTCCAACAAAACACCAGTGTTGGAGAGACAGCCTACGATATCAATTCCAAAGCACCAGAAGGAAAAGCAAGCAGCATCACAGGCTGCCCTTTGCCACAATATGAGGTATTTGAGCTTTCACATCTTCTGAGGATTTCTACATCACTTCCCTGTTCCCACAGAACTGCCCACAAGGAATCCCACGTGCTGCAGGAGGCAAATGGAGCAGCATCACCACCTTCTCACTACAACATCTACCCACATACATTCACCTTTACCTATGCAATACAGTTTTCTGTTTTAAGATGACAGAAGAGTACAGTGACTTTACCAGCATCCCAGTCACGTAGCTTTGAAATCTCAGTAAGGAATTAAGAGCTATTTGCAGTTTTAGGAATAGTTTTCCCATTCCAACACTCATCCGTCAATCCAATGCAGTAATATTGCGTTTGTTGTCCACACCATCCCCACGTAACTCACCAAGTAATCCACATTACTGAAATATGGCTTTCATAGGCACTCCTGTTGCCAACAAACACTACTTTCCTGAAAGCTAAAGTGGAAAACCCACAATATCTTCTATTTTAGCAACCAGTGTTCAAAGTCAGAAAAAAGCTGTTTTGTATAGAAAGCAGATACACCAACCTGCATCAAACTGCACATCTGCATGTGCAGAAAATCAACAAGACTCTTCCCCCCAAGTTCCAAAACCACCTAAAACTGTTAAATGATACTAAAGCATCAAGAATATAGTATTATTTTAAGAATATAGTATTATTAGAATTATTATTTTTTAATACTTGCTTCCAGCAAAAGGCACATCCCTGGTCTTTGCTGTTACAAAAACACTTGCAGGCAACACTCACTCCATCAGGTGGGCACTCACCAGTCAGGACACCTCTGCCCCAGGGACATGTTTCAGGCCCCCTTTTGCAGGCTATCAGTTGGACTTCACAGCACTGTTTTTACAGACGTAAGCTACACAACAGAACTGAAAGCCAGGACCAGCTCACACAGAACCATTACAGTGACCCAAATGACTTCACTCTACTCAGCTGTTGGAAATCAGGAGCTGTGAGACAAACCCGTAATCCCTGATCTGACCCCATTTGCTCACCCAGTGTAAGAGCTTCCTTACTCCCTTCCCCTACCTAGAAATCCAGCTAGAAAAAAGTTATAAATATTTCTCAATAGCAGCTTCTGCAGTCTTGACACATCCCTCATTAACCAAATTACCTTTTCTACAGGCACCCAGCTGCCTTGTAAGAGTGGAAGCGAATGCAGATTAATCACCATGTGCTCAAGCGACATCACTGCACCCTTACACCCACTGCTTCCTCACCCTGTTTCTGGGCCACTACATGCACTGCAGGTGCTACAGTCTAATAGACATGAGCCTATGGCAACTTCAGCAAGTCTGGCAGCCTTTGTCTCTCCCTGTTTGGTACCTCGTGAGCGTTATTCATTCTGAATTGGGCCAAAAAAGGCCCACCCCGGACAAGGAAAAGAAGCACACGTCCCACGTGGAGTAGCCCTCATAGGCAGAACTCTATGAAACACACCCAGCATGTGCAGTCACAATGAGGAATGCAGACTCACCTGCACCAGGAAGCCACGGCTCACCAAGCAGAAAGGATAAGCTTAATGTTAAAACTGCTCTGAAAGGCTGCAGGTAGCAGTCCTCCAGTCAGCTCATCTTTCCAAAAGTGTTTACCTGCACCATTAGCAGAAATAGCTTATACTGGTATTACCGAGAGCTTTATCAAGTACTTAAATTCAAAATTCTGCTTTAGCATCCTCCTTGGTGCTGTCAACCTGCTAAGAACATCACTGGTTAGCATAACAAGCTGCAGCTCACAACCAAACAGCATCAGCCACTCACTTGGTCAAGTCACAGCATTCTGGCCGAGAAGGAATGAAGGATCCTCCTCCAACTGCTATGAGGCACCACCTCACATACAGCTGCTCCTCACTCATCCACACGAACCCTCAGGAAACGCTCAGTTGACACAGTAAACTCGAATTCATCCTTGACGCACCTCCTGCCATTCTGCCCATTAGGAAGATCAAGTGATCTTCATTTCTACCAACTGAAACAATGCTTAGAGAGGACTAAGGAGATCGGAGCTAGACCAAGCAAGCTAAGCTGCCTACATTTAACAGTAACAGACTCCTAGCAGAAGGGATGTGTCCTCCATCCCCTCAGCAGATTTGCACTTACCCCTGCCAGTTCCTGTTGAATAGGAGCAAGCTGGGCTGCAGCAGCAGAACTCGGGGTATCACTGGCTGAGGCCACAGCAGGAGCAGGAAGGTCAGGGTCACACTCCTCAGCTGGTTCTTTGTGACCCAGAGCATGGTGGGGGGGCTCAACCTCTCCCTGAGGGTCCTCACCTGAATCCAATAAAGCTTTTTGCTCTGCAGGGGACTGGGAGTAAAAAAAGACAATGTCCCTTCAATGCAAAGGTGCCACCCAATGGAGCAGCTGTCCCAGTGAGAGGACCTACTAATCCCTTCCTAAATTACCCTGTTTTAATGGCCTGGCAGAAGGAATTGCTTGCTGCTGAGGCTTCAGTTAAGATATGCTAGGCCCTGCTGACTGAATTAGCTTCCCTCCCCATAGGGAACACCAGCTGGGGTAAATGAAGTGCTTGGAAGAACTGCTGCAGCACCAATCAGAGGAGCCCTCCTGCACCCACAAGGCTCAGCTGCTCTTCAGGCTGCTCGGGCAACTAGCTGCTTTAGCCCCTGGTCCACAGACAGCAATTAGACAGTACCCACAGCTAATTGTACTCTGCTGGTTCTTCTGACCATGTCTGAGAGAGAGAGTGAGGTTGATCGCAGAGTTATCCACACTAAGGATGTTGTTGTAACACCCACACAGGACAATATCCTCCCCTTTTACATGAGCGTGAATACCCTGAAAAGCAACAGCAATGTTTTATTTTGCACATTAAGTAGTAAGCACACCTACTTCAAGGCAGATGATGGAATACCCAGTGCACAGTACTGGGAGTTGGCATTTGCTGTGTTCCCATTTCTGCCACAAACCTTTCAACTTCCAAACAAACAGCAAACTACCAAAGCAATTCTGTAAGCACCAGAGATGCCACTTTCTCTCACAGCTCGTGCTGCATGTCCCCTCCACATCCTCCTTGTGCTGGGCACCCCAGGACCGGATGCAGTACTACTCACAGGGCCTCATGAGGGCAGAGCAGAAGGGACAGTCCCCTTCCTGTCTGCTGCCACCCCTCTGTTGATGGTGTTCAGGATACCATCAGCCTTCTGGGCTGCAAGCACACACTGCTGCCTCATGTCTGGCTTTTCATCCACCAGGACCCTCAAGTCCTTCTCTGCAGTGCTTTTCTCAGTGAGTTCTTCTCCCAGTCTGTACACACATCCAGCACTGCTCTGACCCAGGTACAGCACCTTGCACTTGGCCTTACACTTTCTGAGCCTGCCCAGGTCCCTCCAGATGGCACCCCTTCCTTCTGTTGCACTACCCACACCACTCAACTTGGTGCCATCAGCAGACTTGCATAGGGTACATCGATCCCACTTCTATGTTATGAAGATGCTGAAGAGCAGTGGTCCCAAGGCAGACCCCAGTCACCACTTGCCACCAGTCCCCACGTGTACACAGATCCATTGTCCACAGCCCTCTGGCAGCAATCAGCTTGGGTTAACCTGATCCAGTCAGGATCCCAATCCTCAAACACAAAGTGTTTTGGCATTTAAGCTTCTACCCCATCTGCCAGTAGTGAGCAGAGCCAAACTTCCAAAGACATTGCAAGTTCAAAGTAGATCATCCTTGTATATGGACCAGACCAACCTTGGGGTAAGATAACTGTCACCAGGGTCCAGGTGCCACCAGACTGTGGCACAGCTCTTACCTCAACACTGCTGCTTCAGATCCAAAGGCGGGGAACAGGCACACATGGGTAGAGGGATTACCAAAGAAATCAGACATCATAGCTTACTACACAAGGATATACGATATACAAATACACTGATGTGAAAAGCAATACGCTAGACAGTGGGATTTCTTTCTTTGCTCTATTATCAGAATTAAGTTTTTGCATGAGAAAACCACAGGCACTCCTTGGCCACCTGTTCCTTTCAAGGTACAGTTTTGAAGATGATAGTTTCTCTCCTCAACTTGGTCTGCTTTCTGTCTGAAGAGCTACCCACCTTGTGGCATCTTCATCATCCCTCTCCCCACTTGCATCCCTCTGCTTCACCCTGTGCCTCGTTATAGTGTTAATGCTCTGTTGTCCACCTTCACCTTCAGAACAAAACTCAAATGACTGCTCACCAAGAAACATGAATTAGGGCTACAGGACGAACAGCAATAATATACATACCAACATCACCTTACCTTCTGTGCTTTATCCTTCTGAAATACAAAGACAGGTGGAGCAATGGCAGGTTTTTCTGCAAAAAGAAAAACTGTTGTTTTTTCCAACCATATTAATTATTAACTAATATGACAGCATCACAGTCTATGAAGCTTCTACAGAAAAAACTTCAAGGATACAGTTACATTTCAGTTACACAACTTGTTTCAACTGGTTCCCAGCAAGGCGTAATTATTACAAAGATCTTCAAAGGGTAGAAGTGTATTAAGAACAGAAATACAACTGACTGATACCCAAAAGCTGCACAGACTCACTGTTCTCCCCAGATCTATTTCAGAACAGTCCTTCCATCCTATGTGAGTACATCAGCAGCAAGAGGCTCTTTGCTGAGAGTGTAATTCTTGAGCACATGTAAGTTCTGCCAGCAAAAGCTTTTCCTTTCCCAGAGTATTGCACCAATGCAGTAGATAAGACACACAGGACGAGGGGAAATGCTTTACACTATTAGTGGATAGAGCTTACAACTTAAGACCCTTCCCTTCAAGGTGATGAAAAAAAGCATTTAGAGTATTTCAATATTAATTAATGACAATTACAGGAACAACAGCTGTGCTCACCATTGCAGCAGGCTCGTTCTTCACCATGGACCCAGAAAACAACACTGCTGGGGACACGGGAGTGCCCTGTTACAACGTTACACAGCTGTTTAGCAGAGGATGCTTTCAGAAGGTTCCTTGCACTAAATCAGCACTATTTTTTTTTATAGGTTAACCAATTTTGTGTGCTTAATTCAATTTCTGTTCCACATACATAAAGCCTTTAAAGGCATGACTGCGTTACTCATACAGACTCACCTCGCTGAGAAGCACAAGAGGGCTGCTCTTTATAGTGAAAAACACAAGCAGTGTTGGTAGTTACATAAAGGACATCCTTCACTTCATGTCCTTTCTGAGTTCTGCACCAAGACCGCATGGAAGAGCTCGCTTCATTCCAGCCCAAGGCAAGAGCTGAGCACTGCGTTTCCTGATGTGACCTTCAGAAAACACTGCACATTTTCTGAGCTTTTCTGAGGAAGCACTGCCAGCAAAGGCAGGAAGACAGAACGTTACTTCCATGGGGCACTCACTGCCTCACTTGTTAAAAATTAAAACCCAGAACACAAGTGTTATTCTGCCCGAATGCATTTACATACACATCACATTAACTGGAGGCAGTATTTGATGCTTCCCTTGTGAAAGCACTGGGACTCTGCACAAGTCCCTTTCCATACTGCCTTTCAGTAAACAGGACAAAACCAATCCCTTGTAGGACATTCCCTGTTATTCCAACATCTGCCTCAAACCGAACCCACGCTGCAGAACCACTGCACTGACATTCTAGACTCAAGAACTGCTTCATTTCTCTTCCTTCCCTTCCTCCCAAGTGCTTTTCCCAGTCATTACCACCACAGAGGTGATGCGTCCTGCCTCACTTCTCTTCTTCTCCTAGACTGATCTCACCCTCTGCTGTGCTGAAAAGGATTTACTGGATGAGTGACCAGTGCAAGCACAAGCCACACTTCCATGTTTAGTGTGCTTCCATTCCACCAGGCATGGGAAGGTTTACATACAGCAAAACAGCTACCAAATACGCCTTATGTACTACCACACATACACAGACACACTATCACCTTGCTTCACAGGCCTTGGAAACCAAATCATGGGCTGCTACCTCAATTGCTCAGAGGTACCACATCTTCAATCACGTATTCTATTAAATGAGATTTTTATTTCTTTCACTCTGATGCGTGACTACATACAGCTGTTTCAGAGGCTACAAGGTCAGCCACGTTCCCTCCAACCAGACAAAACATGACCTCATTTTACCCCTCCGACAGCTGACATCCACACAGCCACAGGGGCTGGGCATGGTTTCTGAAATACAAGGATTTCAGCCTTCACTGCAGCACAAAGTGCCCCATGACTGAAAAGCCCAACGGATATTCTGAGTGCACAAATATCAGAATCGTGTCCCTTTACGAACCCATTCTGGAAGGCACCTACAGCACGGCAAATACTTCCTTATGGAGCTCCATTCCCCCAGCTCAGTTGGTGGGAGCAGGATGAGCACCAAAATGATGTAAAGCCAACACACAAATGAACAACAAAACCAGCTGACAATCGCCTAAAAAAGAGCACAAGGGGGGGGTGAAAAGAAGGCTGGGGGGATCCCTACAGAATGGGCTATGAGGAAGCAGCAACATGCATCCTTGTTAAGGCTTGATGTAAGATCAGCACACTACAGACAGAAGGAAAAAATGGCTATGTAGATATTTCGGGAGGTTTTCTTTACTCTTCCATCAGATTTGGGCAAAAAGGAGTATTCAAAAAATCTGGAAAATAAAAACAATGGGCAAAAAAAGAAGGATGTTGCAAACAGAACGAAGTGCTGGTTATATTGGTTATATGTTTGTAGCCATCTTCTCAGCATACCTCACTTCCTCACCACGCAATCCGCTCTTCCTGCCTGCTCTGGTACCACTGAAATCAACTATGAAATAGCAGCTGAATTATACACGTATAGAAGCCCATATGGCATCAGGCCTGGAAATAACTGCAGGTGTTCTCTTTATACTACAGTATGGCAGAGAAAAGTGGTGGAACTTTTGGTTTCAGTGGTGTCAGCTGAAGAATATTTGATGGCAGCAGCTTACAAAGGAAAAGAACGCAGGTAAGCAGACAATATCTGATCTGAGAACACAATCACACACACAGACTGCTCCTAGTTAACCAACGCAGAACAATCAGGCCAGAAGGATAAGATAAACAAGAGACCTGGGCATTTGTGTTTTATAGAACTCCAAAGGGGCAGATAACAAAACAAGACTCTTCTTTTCCAATAGCTATGAATAGACTGAAAGCAAGAAGAAAGCTACGAAGCCAACAGCTGATCACTGAAAAAGACCCCACAAGCAAAGTCCGATCATACTTAATGACACTGGATCATTCATACCCAGAGTTCACCAATGAAGTCATGGTGAATATAAATTACAACAGGATGGTGGGGGAAAAGGGGAAAAAAAAGTATACTTCTAGATACTTCTACCTCACTTTGAGGACTCTGCATTCAAGACGTAAAGCATGTGACAACTGGTTAATCTTCAAACCCTTTTTGTCTCTGATCACATGAACAAGCGGGCAACTTCTACAAAGCGCTGCCACAGCTGGTATGGGAACACAGAGTGCCTCTTACATACCTAGGAGTAATTAGAAAGTTTCATACCATTTTTAAAGCACAAACCTCTTGTGTTGGCAGATAAGGTGTTATTTCATCTCCCAAACCCTGGTGCCATCAGCAGGTTTCCCTCTGCTTTAGGTAGTTTCATTTCAGCTACTTGACATAAAGCAAATGTTAGACGTCAGGAACGGGGAAAAAATAAAGAAGCTTATTCTCAGTAGATGGGAAGAAGGAAACCAGTTAAAGAAAATCCAAGCATTAGTACAGAAATGGCTGTTTTATGTATTCAAATGAAAACACCCAGATATGGGGAAAGAGAATATTCACGCACGGGCCCAGAAAAACCTAACAGGAACGTGCTAAAAATGAGGAGAAAGTGATGAAAGGCACCACGGAGCATCACTGAAATGTCAGAGAGCACAAACAGTGCAAACAAAGCTTTCTGAATGCACTGACTTCCTGCAGAAGGATGCCACTGCCATAAGCACGTGCTGCTGCACTACTGTGCAAAAAAGCAGATACTTCAGAAGTGGAGCTGGTGAAAAGAAAGCTAATACCAGAAAATGCATCCAGCCACATCAGAACAAGCCAACAGTAAGTCAGGACTGAGCTGGCCCTGCTCAACCTCAAGGAAGTTACTCTTGAGAGAAGAAACATAACGAGGAAGGATGAAGGATGACAACCCTGGAAGTAGATGTGAGCTAAAGAGATCTGCAGATGAGGGAAGTGAAGTGAAGGACTCGCGTGAAGCACAACAGCCATTCCTAAACTTCTGGTGCTAAAACAACACCACGAGACAAGGGAATTCATTATGAAGTCTTGCACAGTCACCAAGTTTCTCACCAATAATCACTGTATTTTACTGCTGCTCCCACAACTACTTATTGTGCCTCCCTGAGCACTGACTGCGCCTCTTCAGTTTGGGAGCCAACAGCCCCACATGTGCTGCATGGTAAGATTCCCCCAGTGCTTTTGGTGTAACACTGGTCAGCTGCAGGCAGGATCCTGCCCACAGGTTGTGCCTACTGTAGGTACTTCCTTCTGTCTAACGTTAACATCAGGGCTGTACACACCTCTGCCATTTAAGCCACAGCCTGCTCCCCTCGGAGCCGAACTCCCGCTCTACACCTCCACAGCCCACAGCCCTCTCAGCTCCTCAGAGCTCTTTAGTCCCAAGGTTTCTAAGCCAAGAAACGCCTGTTACGCTCATCCGGCCGCACACAGCAGCCCCGGGGGCTCCCCGCGCCAAGGGAGCGGCAGCGGTACGAGCGAGGCCCCAACGGCCCAGCGGCCCGGCTCGGGGCAGCTCTCCGCCCGCGGGGACGGCGCAGGGCGGGCGGTGAGGGACCCGGCGGGCCCGGCCCGGCTGGAGGCCCCGCGGGCGGAGCGGGCAGCGCAGCGCGGCCCGGCGGCGCCGCCTTTGTCCGGCCGCTCCCCCGACGACCGGGGCGCGGAGGGGCCGCACGGAGGCGCTGCGCTGAGGGCGGCCGGGAGCGGATCGCGGGGCCCGACTCGGACGGACGCGGGGCGGGCAGGAGCCGGGCCCGGCCCGGCAGCGCCGCGCACAGCAGCGGCCGCCTACCTTCGTTCGCGAGGTCCGCCATTTTACTTCCTCAATCACGCCCGAAATGCATCGCGCAGCCGGACGGCTCCACAACCGGCGGGCCGCAACGCGCGTGCGCCAATTTACGGCCGCTCGGCGCATGCGCGAACGGCCGGCCAGGCGGGGAGGAGGGCGCTCGATGGCGGATGTCTCCGCGCATGCGCGAGGCGGGCCGGGGTGTGGCGCGTGGTTCCGTTTCGGGGCGGTCGCGCCGGTTGGAGCTCGGTGCCGTTTGGCCGGTAGAAGCTTTTCATTGCGTTCCACCGTTCTTTCCTTGCTTAAACCAACTTGCCTCTATACGATGCACGACGCTGTCCAAGCAAGGCACCCCCAGGCTCCGAACGCAGCACTGCAGCCGTGGGGCAGCGGGCAGTTCCCCTACAGCAGCGGGGCCGGGTGGGCGCCGTCGGGTCTGATCGCACGAGAACCGGCACTTCCACACGTTCACAGTGCGGCTCAATTTGCTCCAGTTGGTGCGGAATTGGAGCCTGTCCCAAAGCGGACACTGCCCGCAATGAGGCAAACAGCCCCGAATCGGTGTGAGAATAATTACCTGCTATGTGAGCATCTAAAAAGCAGTAATTACATCGGGAACGTAAGCTGGTGTTCTGGTGCCTTTATCCATCGCAGAGCGTTCCACAGCCTGGAAGCTGCTGACAGCAGTGGGAGGTGGCAGGCGTTGATCTTAGCATGAAGAGTTGGGCAGCTTTAACTCCTGCACTGCTGTGCTGTGGTTCCCTATTGAACGCTGGCACTGACACGGTGCGAGCTGCGACCCGCTGCGACCCAGTTCAGGGCTGTGATTTAGCAGGAATTCAGCTCCGAAAGTCACACTCTAGACCTTAGGAACCAGCAGGTCACAGTGTGCTCCCTATCCGTGCTCTAATTAGAGCTCCTGCTTCTCCGGTATCATTAACACAAGAGAGGCAAATTGACAGTTTAATGCTATCAGAGTTTGGAGGCCAGATTCTGGTTTGATTTACCTCTAAGTAAGTCTATAATAATGGCAGAGTAGATGTGATTCTGGCACTTTATGACTTCAATAAGAAGTAAACTCCACCCATACCAACTTCACAGTTCCTGTGACTTTTAGAAATTAATTACCAGAGTTATCTGTACCCTGCGAGCTTGTCAACTTGCTGATATAACTAGAATCTATTTCGGGTGCACGCCATTAAGATACTATAAATGCCGTGCTTTCTGATTAGTACTATTGTTAGGTCAGCATTTCTAAAGGGACGTGGCCTAAAAGTCACCATGACTTTGACAAACTACATGTTTTTTCCACAGCTCTCCCTCCCTCACTCACTGTTGCTCTGTTTGAAGGTTTGCTTTCTTCTGACACTCTGTGATTTGGATGAGCTCAGGCTCTGCCTCCATCACATCCCATTTATCTGCCCCATCCCTTTGCCATGACTGAATGTTCAGAACCATCTCAGACATCACCACTGCAACGTTCACTTCACCCCTAGTCAAAGAAGAGCAGAAGTGGCTGTTCTGGCCCAAAGCATTAACCACGACCACCTCTGTGCTGTGTGAAGCTGTTGTGTTAGCACTTGATCTGATCTGCACGTCTTGCCATCCATGCTGGACATCTGAGGGGCTAATGATGGGCCATACAGGCAGGTGTGTGCTCTGCCCAAAGCCAAAGTTTCTGGAGCAGGAGCAGGCTGGGCAGGCAGTGTAGAAGCCAGGTTGTTCTCCTGCCCCTCTTCCATAGAGGGACACCGCTCAGCCACTCCGATCTGCTGCTGGCATCTCTGGGAAGCCACAGCAGGATTCGTCTTTTCAGGGACACGGCCCCGTTTCCTGCCGGCACACGGCGCTGCCCATCGGCACATCACCCTTGGGCCAGCTCAGAACCTGGTCTCCACACGCCATCGCGGAGCCCTCGTCTGTGGCTGCGATGTGACCAGCACCAGGTGGAGCCCCAGCACAACAAAAGGAGGAGGATCTTTTACAGCAGCCCGAATCCTTCTGAGCGCAACCACCAGGTGGCGCAGCAGGACTTCGTTCCGCAGAGCCTCAGAAACTTCCCTTCTCAGCCGTCGGTAGTTCGTTCCGAACGGCAGGTTATCGGCCATCGTGACTTTTACCACAACTTTGTGCATTTAGTGGAAAATCTCTCGTTGTGTGCATTTCTGTTTTCATTCCAAGTGGCACCTTCCTGCAATAGGATCTCAGGAGGCACTGCCCAAGGGCTGCAAATGATGCAAGGTGTGAAAAGAGCCACGTAACTGAGGCAGGTTCCCTCATAGGCTTTCACCCAGCACTAAACATTGTTCCCAACTGTGGGAATTTCATTCAGCATTTGATTTAAGTTAAATTTTCAGGCTCAGGAAGGAGCTCATCTGGCGTTTTGCAGTTGCGCTCACACTGGCTTCCAGCCCGGTGGGGAGGGCAGCAGCGCGGCCTCGCTCTTGGAGGCCAGCAAGAGTCAAAGTCACGAGGAGGAAAAAGAAGCAAGTCAGACGTGATGCCGTGTGGGGCTGGTGGGTAACTGCTCCTCTCCAAAGGATTTCTTGCCCTCCCAGCTCGGTGCCTGGCTTCTCCTACAGCTGGGAGTTTGCAAATGCTGCCGTCCAGCCTTGGCAGGCACAGGTTGGCCTCTGGACAACGCTGGGCTCCCTGCTGCCGCCCGAGCCCTCCTGAAGCTTCACTCCAGGTGGTGCATTGCATGAAGGCACAGTGAGGGCCCTGTAAAGGTAATGCTCGGTTTGCTGACTGATTTTGCATGAAGGCATTGTTATCCGTGCGGGAGATTCCAGACCTGGAGAGGACTCCTGTGCCAGGGGAAGTATGAAATGTGCTAAGACTTGCAAATGCTGGGAAATACTTATTCTTCTTCCTGGGGTTCATAGATTTTGTGCTGCTTCCCGTTCTCACAGCAGTGGGTGACGATGGGATGTCTCTGATACAGTTTGCTCCTCTTACAAAACGTGTGCACCTCCAGGCTTTGTGAGCAGGAGCTCCCACACCTGCACCTTTCAAGAAGCAGCTTTCATTTGTGGTTTCATATAAGCAAAGGCAGGACACTGACTGTCACCCCACTCACTTCACTTCCATCTTTCGCATTTCCTGCAATAACTATGCGAAATAGGCACTTAAACCACAACTCGAGAATTAAATTATGTGCTGGATGCTGGAAATGTTGGTTAGAGGAAGCAAACTTCCCTTCCGCAAATGTCTGTCCCTCTTCTGATACCTTATTTTAAAATAGCTGACCTGGAAAGTGGTAACAGACCTCCCCCATCAACTCATTTTTGAGGCAGAATTTCAAATGTGTGGATAAAACTTTGACATGCTTCTAAAAACCGTCTGAGGGGATGCGTGCAGTGGAATGGAAGCATCAGCAAATAGCCTCGATATTCAGTACAGAGGGAGAATCCTTCAGAGAGCGCTTCCTGCCTGCACCCCGCTGCCCTGGTCAGTGCCAGGAGCAGGTTATGGCTGCAGGGTGCACACTTGTTTCTTGCCTCGTGCATCCTGTGATCGCGCACAGCTGGGTGCCTCGTGCTCGATAGTAAGCGAGATGCTTTTCTGGGGGTGTTACATTAAAAGTCTGAATGTTTCTCGGTTTGCTGTTTAAACACGTAGGATTCTGAGATGCCCTCTGTGCTCCTTCAGTGTGAAGTATTAAAAGGAGCTCAGCAACAGTAGTTCAAAGTGTGGAACATAGTTTCCAGGATTTACAGCTGCCTAATTCCCGTGGGATTTATTCCCGGTGGCTACTAATGGGTGTATGTGTGACCTGAGTGACATTGTAACACCAGGCTTTCCACCCAGGCACTTGCAGGCATTTCTCACTTCCTAACGGGATGAAACACCTACAGCGAGCACAGCTGCCAATCCAGAAGGTAAGAGTGTGTGGATGGGAGGAAAAGGGCAAGCATTAAAGAAGAAAGAGGGGAAAGGTGTGCAGAGACAGGCAAAGAGAGAGACTGGGGCTGGTAGGACTTGAAAGCTTTCAGATCCTCAGATTTCAGGTTATTCTGGGGCAGGGATATCCATGGCTGATCACGTAGCAGAGGTGCCAATAGTGAGAACATCACACAAACTGGTTTCTTGTGTCCTGCCTGGCCAGAGCCACAGGAGAAGCAGGTTCTGCTGGCAGCCCTGTTCCGGGGCTTCATGTCACCCTGTACTGACTGTCTGCAGTGCTAAAAACATACAGTGAAACAGAGCAAAGGAAGCAGGACGCTGCTCCATCACTGCTCCTTATCGTGGTGCTAAGAGGGCTGAGCTGATAGTGCGGGTGTCCTGGTAAATGTGACATGGCAGCCAAGCAGAGCAGCAGCACAGCGAGCAGATAATCACAGCGCCAGCAAGGCTTGCTTCCTAAGTGCCTGAGTGTGCTCTGCCATGACCAACGGAGTGGAATTTTCCAGCTGGTTAGTCAGGCTGTGCATGCCACGCTCCCGTGGCCGCTTGCTGATGCCCGTTTAGCTTCAGGCTACAAACTGTGAGATTTCTCAGGGGCTTCTCCTAGGTCAGGAACAATCACTGGAAAAGTAGATCAGAGAGCTCACAGAGGAGGTGGCCTGATAAGCTGTGAACGTGCCTTCCCTCTAGCTCAGTTTCTGTAATGAGCTGTGAGACGGTTTGCGTTGCTCTGTTGACAGTGTGCAGCCAGCACCAATCCAAGATTCTCCATGCTGCTGGCTGGGCTTCGTGTGCTTGCCTGAACTAAGTCTGACGGCCTCCTGGCCACTGCCTCACCCATCTGCTTTAAGGTCTGCAGCAGGGGAGAGGAAGAAAGCTGAGAACTCAGCGAGGATGCGGGGTTAAGGAAGGAGGCATCTCATATAACGTGCAGCCTGCCCACGGCACCCTGAGTGCACACAGCAGCCTCCTGAATCACGACCCAGCACTGCATGTACAGCTGGGCGTTTAGGGAGGCAGAGGCCCCAAACCCACATAGTAGACCCCAAACCCACATGGCAGACCCCAAACCCACATGGCAGACCCCAAACCCACACGGCAGACCCCAAACCCACATAGCAGACCCCAAACCCACATAGCAGACCCCAAGCCTTCTGTAGCTCGGCATGGGGCAAAATTTTCACTGGAACACAAATTTTGGAGATCTCACTTGGGAATAGAAGAGAGGGAACCCATCAAGATGTGTTCAGGGAAGCAATCGTTTGAGGCAGGGATCTGGATGAAACTTGGAGCTGCTCACTGCCCGCTGTCTACTGCAGGATCACCCACACTAATTAAGCTTTTATAGCTCAGACCTCATGCACATTTTAGTCTGTGCCTGCAAGTGCACATGGTGTGTTTCCATGTCCACATTAAGTAAGGCATGCTGCAGCCCCTTGGTGTGTTACTGTCAATATTAATATCAACACTAAGCTCCGCTCAGCTCATCTACAGCAGCAGCCGGCTGCTTCCTCCAACTTATCATACATAAATATGAGGGTCAGGTAGACCCAGGCCTATATAATTTGCCTGGAATTGTGGTGAATTCATCACCACCAGGAAGGCGTAATGCAGGTTCTGAAATGTTTCTAAATAGTATATTCCACTTAAAAGAAAATTAATTAACACAGGGCTATTCCTGTCCTAAAAAAGGAGGTCAGACTAAATGATCAGAAATGGTCCCTTTTGTCCTTGTAATGTACACATACACGGAGTTGGGAATTGATGGAGAAGAGCATAATGCCGATGGTAATACCATGTAGAGAATGCCAGAGAAAATGGGCCAAGTTAAATTTGGACAAATATATCATCAGAGCAGCAGAAGTATTGCCAGCCTGTTCTCCCAGCTCAGAGAACCGTGTCTGCATTGCACAAAGCACATTCCCAATTAATGGGCAAGACACTGGGTAGAGTTCAGTGTAAAAACACAGTAAGGGCAGTGAAAGAAAGATCCTTAGGAAGAACTCGTTCATGGCATGAAACCTGAATAAAGCCTCTTTCCAGTACGTAAGGCAGAACTTCTAGACAGTTTGTATTGCTGGGAGGAAAGCAAAGGGCTGAAAGGAAGAGTCAGAGGTAGGTTTGGGCAGAGGAAGGAATCTCAATGGCTCCTCACAGCTATTCCCACTATTGGCGGGGGGACTCGGGTGAGATTCTCATGAGAGCGGCCATCTGTACCAACAAGGTGGGAATCTGGTCGTGAAGCATCCGTACAGCTCAAGCGGGAGCAGATCTGCGTCAGTCTGATCCCAAACCAAACATTTCTTTACATTTCTGCTAGGACTTCTCTGCACTTCACGTGTTGCAAGAGTTTAAATTTTGGCTTTTTGTTTCAAAATAGGGCAAAAATAAATGTCGAAATATTGGCTTTTCCCTTAGGAAGGAAATGCCATTATTTGAGCAGCTCCGCTTCACACTAAGGAGATTCATTTGCAGAAACTCTGCTAACTTGGAATGAAGGTCGTGGCTGCATAATTGGACTCTGCTCCCTGGGCCAAGCGAGCAGCACAAGATATAAAACTAATCCCAACCCCCAAATTAAGGTTACTGTAACAAGGAGAACCAGACCACAGGATTGCAAAATCCAGCAGAGGAGGATTTGAGGGATTGCTCAACATAGCAGAAAATCACATCTTCCCCTGTGGCCATTTGCAGCGGGGAATGCTGGCACCTGGGTTTTTGCACTTGAGATTGATGGCAGCTTGCTTCCCGGTGCGTTCTTCTGGGAGAAACCGAGTGCTGTCAGAAGGCAGAAGTGATAAATGCTGTTAATCAGTGAACCTGTGGGGCAGTGGGCACAGCTTCCTGCCGGATGCTTTCCAACCCAATACTGCAGCTGTTCTGCTGGGCCTGAATCTCTCTCTGTCAGATGACCAGCAGCCCAGCGCAGACTTTGTTTCAAGAGTCCTTTGCCCAGACCCTCATTCCTTTAGGGCTGCACAGAGGTGCAGGCTGAGGACGTGCTTCAAGAGCGTGCAAAACAAGCTGGGACGTTTTTACTTATGAGATTCATATAAATCTTTTTGAAAGGCCCTTTGTGAAGGAACTGGAAGGGAGCTGATTTGGGAAAGCAGTTCTGTGCAGCGATAGGTTGCTGCACGTGTCCTGTTTTGTAACTTGAAGGTGCCTGGGAGTTGCCTCAGGTCAAAGTCAAAATCAACTGTGAATGAAGTTGGTGGAAGAGAAGTTCTAAGGCTCTCGCCATTGTGTGTTTGTGGCTAAAGAAAACACAGGGATATTAAATGGGGTTCAAGGAACTGGGTAGGAATGAGCACAGATTCTATGAGCCAAGCTGAGCTGCAGGCAGAAAAGGTGGAAACAGGCAATTAACCACCATTAATCAACCATTTTGTGCTACTGCTGAGCTGGCCAAGTGCAGGGCAGCTCTGCCCCTCTCTGGGTAGTGCCAGAAATGCACTGTGCATGTGAGGAGCGCTTTTGTGCCTGCAGTGGGCAGCTAACAGTGAGATCAGGTGCAATCCCATAGGGGCAGCTGCTGGCTGAAAGCTGGCACAGAAGCCATGAGCCACCTCCTCTTCCCTCTGCTGCTGGGAAGTGGCCTTTTGGAAGGAAATCAACTCACATTCCAATACATGCGTTGTTGAAGGGGTGACTGACACTTTGCAGCACACGGGTTTGGCTTTCCAGTCCCAGCTGATGCTCACATGAGCCGAGACCTCATTGAACTTGTGCAGCCTTTGTTGGAAAACCTGTGCCTGTTTCCTCCATTTACAAATGAGCCACTGAGTCATGTGCAGCAATTTGCCTGGTGCAGGCGGTGTGTCCTTGTCTCCTGATGCAGCAATGGCCTGTGTCCGTGCTGATTTGGCAGATGGAGGAAGGAAAAGGATAGAACTAGTCAGGCCTGCAGGCTCCAAAGCCCTGCGTGGTCACCTTGTGGGTGAATGTCTGCCTGCTGCTGCAGGAAAGCCCCTGTGTGCTGGGAGCTGGGAGCTGAAGCTGAGGAGGGCTCTCCCCTTCGGTTTGAGTCTAATGGGGATGGAGGGCTCAGGGGCATTTCAGCTCCATGAGCCGACACTGAGGTTTTGATCTGCCCCCTGCTGGAGGAGTCACGCTATGGAGCAACTTCTGGGAGCAAGTTCTGGCTGCAAACACTGCATTGCTGCTGCTTTGCACTGGGGCTGGGCATGCAGCAAAGCCCTGCTCTGGGGTCACCTGGAACTGGGGGTGAGCTGTATGTCTGGTAGGAATGGGAACAGAGGTGCTGCTGTAACCTCAACACCGGGGCGTGTATTTGGGAAGTAATTGTTTCACTTTGCCCCCCCGGCTGCATGATGTTCACAACCTGACCTGGGCATTAATGTAAAGATTGAGATGCAGGGCTGCTACTGAAAGGAAGCACAGCAGGAATGGACATTTCACAGATCAGTGAGCAAAGGCAGAGCCTCCTTCCTTGAAAGCAGAGTTTGGCTCCCTGACAGCCCGTGCTGTTAACACATTTCCTTTGCACACTCAGTGAATGCGCTCTGCCTTGGGACTTACCTGACCCACCACCAGGAAACTGCAGCAATGTGGCTGAGGCACAGGCACACGTCCAACCCCTTGGGCCACCGTGGACAAACCACTTTGGTGTGTCTGATCTCTGAGGTCCTGCTCACATGGATGGGGCTGCGAAGGATCTGCTTGTTAGAGGGATGCAGGTGCTGCTGTTCCTGCACACAGACACCCCTCGCAGGCAGCAGGGGATGGGAATGGGGATGAGAGCTGGTTCTTGGTTAACAGCTTGCCCTGCTCTCCGTTACTGCTAACTCTCTTGTGTGAGGAGGGAGAAGAAAGTGCAGTGGTAGCGTTCAACCCAGTACGGACTGTGTGCAACATCACGGGGACAGGTGCTTCTGTCCTCTGGTCTCCTGCAATCATCGAAGATTTCTTCAGTCTCCTCCTCCACGCCACTCCCCCACCCCTATTGCCATGTATCCTGAGCATATTACAGTCTTCCTTTCCTCTCTCAGGAGGCATTGCTCAGAGCTCTCTGCTAACGCTGTGCCTTTCAAAGGAGAAAATCCTACACCCTGCCTTTGAGCTTCGAGAATCAAGGAACAAAACAACTCAGAATAATCCCCTGAGGAGAAAAAGACCCTTCTGTCCTCCTGCCTGACCGCTGACACTTGTTCCAGGTGAGCAGTTCTGTTGGGAAATCTGAATGCATGAATTGCAGTGATGCACAATCCAGCGATGGGACAGGGGCAGGAGGGTGGATGGAGTTTGCCTTGGGCACAGGTGTGGGGGGCAACAGGGACAGCTCTCTCGCTTTAGGAGGGGGCACTGCCCACCGGGAAATGCTTTAGAAGTGGAGCTGTATTTGGGGCTGGGTGCCATAATGGTGGGCAGGCAGAGAGAGCCAGTGTTGTCACGGGACATTGGGATGGTTGAGGACTATGGGGAGAAAAGCACTTTTCCTCCCAAGGTTGGACTTAGGCCCCCAAACTGCTGCTCAATTGGTCACCACTGTCACTGTGCTGGCAGTGATGGAATTCCTGCCCCATGCACATCCCCCTTTGGTCCCCAGCACCCATGGCTGGGCCCAGGCAGATCTGTTCTCCTGCAGTGCCTGTTGTGGAGGAATGGGTTGGCTGGCAAGGAGCTGGGAGACGAACATGGGCAAGTCCCAGTGCTTCTCGAGTGCAAAGCCCTGCCAGGGGCTGCTATAGCAACTCAGCAATGGCTGAGCCCACCCCAATTGGGCTGGCAAATGGAAACCTTCAGCGTAGGCACTTTGGTGTCATTGCCTTCAGTGTGTGCTGCCCTTCTAAGGAGAAGCAATGGGTTGAGCTGCTAAGGCTCCAACCCGTGTAGCGATGAGGGCGTCCCCAGCCCATGGCCCCATGAGCCATCTCTGTCCTGTCCCACTCAGCACTGAGGGGCAAAAAACAGGCTGCTGGATTCAGTAGCAGGCACTGAGCTACTGCTGGGGGGGTGGGACAGGAGGGGACACCCAGGGCAGCCCCTGTGAAGTGCTCATTCTTGTGCCAAGCCCTTTCCCAGCCCCTCTCCTTCTGCAGAGATTCCCCTTCCCTCCTCTCCCTGCCGGTGCTTCCCTGATGCTCCCCAGGGAGACTTCCCTCCCTGAAAATCCTACTGCTGTTGACATTAAACACGACAGCAGAGTTTCCTTGGAGACGAGAGAAACAGTGGGCTCCAAAGTGCTGATTATTTCACAGTTTCTGGCTGGCTTTCAGCAATGAAATAGAAAGAAGAGAGTTGTGATAGCAGAGGGAAGAGGGAGCCCAGGGCAGCCAGCATTGAGCAGGGCACTGTCGCTGCTTTTCCAGCACCGCCTCTTTACAGCAGGGTTTCCTGAGCATCCCCTGAGCAGCAGCACACACTGGGCCAAACTGTGCTGCTCTGGGACTGCTCTGCCCCTCTTCCCAGGCCCCAGGAGGCCAGAAAACTGGAGAGAGACTTTACCGTGGGCAGTTCTAATTTGGCTGACTTCTGCCAGTCCCGGGAGGAAATCTGGCTAATTAGATTAACCCTTCTGTGTTATTCCACATCAACATGTTCTTTGCGCAAAATGATAAATGGGAAGATGGCCACACAAGACACTGTAAAAGTCTTCCTTCCCCATTTTTTACTTTCAGCATCTTCTGATTGCTGGCCTTCAAATAGTCAGCATTCCTCTGGTTATGTGAAACTTCATTGCCAGGAACCAGGCATTAGTTTTGCAACACCGGGCTTTCTTACAAAATATCCTGTGCTCCCTCATCCAGCCTTGAAGTTGCCTCCAGAGCTGCTCTCTTGAATGTCTCAGTTCTTCTGGCAGAGCAGAGGCTGGAGAAGCAGCCATGATTAGGAAAGCCTTCACCAAGAGACCAAAACTACTGTTTCCTTCCAGGAAGGAAAATCCATGCCATTGCAGGCTGCTTATCTGCAATTGGTGTGTTTTGATGACCTACTGCAGCAGCCAGAGGACTTTCAGCTGATGCATTAGAGAATATTTACACACTTTCAGACTGGTGATGCAGTGGGAATGTGCTGCGGAAAGGGCTGCTGGATTGCAAAATGTGCAGATGGAGAAAGGCAGCTGGACAGCAGGAGGGTGGGGAGGTGGCAGAGCAGGTCCCGGTGAGCTCCTTCCATGAAATGAGCATCGCTCTGTGAGGGCTGCTGAGCGTGTGGTGCAGGTTGGCATCCTGGTGATTCCTCCTGAACTTTCCTGTATCAAAACAGAAATTTTGTTTTCTTTGCACAAAAATACTTTTTTCCCGGTACGAGTGAATGGGGAGACATCTGGGGAACAAAGCAGGTGAGTCCCTCTGCTCTGGTCCAAGCCAGAGGTGGTTTGCACTCCGTGGGGAATAGGATCTCGATGTCTGGGGATTTCTTTGACTTAAATTTGGGACTGCAAACAGAGAGGCTGTCATTTGCGTTGCACCACTGAAGAAAGGTCTCTCAGCAGCTGCTGAAGTGCTGAGGTGTCCGTGTGCTCCTTGGCTTGGTGCATCCATCTGGCCTTCTTTATGTTTTCTTCTCAAACCCTTGGGAACAAGAGTCACTTTCAGCTCCTTTCCTTCCTGTGCTCCCCCCAGCCAGTGCAGGCGGAGCAGCTGCAGGGGCCGACCATGAGTGAGCAGAGCCACGTCAACAGCCTGTTCCTCAACGAGGATGCAGCCAAGCGGCTCCACGCCGAGGGCCGGGTGCAGCGCCTGCGGCAGGCGGTGCAGAAGCGGGCGGCGCGGGCCAAGAAGAGGATGAGCAGCATCACCGCCGACAGCGCAAAGAGCTTCTTCCGCAGGAACGCCTTTGTCCTCTTCACCATCGCTGCCGTCTTGCTCGGTATGGGGCAGCATTGGGCGCCGGGTGTAAGCGTGGGGGAAAGTCTGCTTATCCCATAATGGTTTTATTTTACTGTAGTGGTTTGGCTGGGGAGATGGAGCTGAAGGGGCCCCGTGCCTGTCGCTGCTCTCGTAAGAGTGAGCGCTTTGGTGGTCATGGTCTTGCAGGGAACAGAGCCCAGCGGAGCAGCAGGAGGTGGTGGTTCAGCACAAGGCTGCCATGCATATACGTATGTAGGGAGGGAGAGAGCAGGCAAAGAAAACTAGAGCACAGCATTGCAGAAAAGAAAGAGCATTGCGCTCCTTTGGGGAGGGGAGGAGCAGAAAGGACAAGCAGAAGAGGAAAGCCATGCTGTAGGATGGAGCGAGGGCAGGCCACCAGCTCACTATGACCCATGTCAATTTGCATCCCTTGTTGACCCACAGGAATCATCCTGGCCTTTTCCCTCCGGCCCTACCAGCTCACCTACCGCCAGATCAAGTACTTCTCCTTCCCAGGAGAGCTGTTGATGCGCATGCTCCAGATGCTGGTTCTTCCTCTCATTGTCTCTAGCTTGATTACAGGTGAGAAGAGGTTTTTTTTGCAGTTGTCCTGGGGCAGCATTATTTCCCTTCTGAGAGCTTCAGGAGGAAGTTGCTATATTCCCAAACTAAGCCTAAGTCCTATAAATGTTCTGCATCTTCATAAGCTTAATCAACTCCCTCCCATATCCACATCACCCTGGAGCTCCAAAGTCTGCCCCTTGCACTTCCAAGAGACCCAGCTCTCCATCCCTGTCCCCTGAACACTTTGAAGCTTCCTCTAAGATAACAGGCTTGCTTACCTTGTCTGTCTGCTTGACTCCCCAGGAATGGCCTCTCTGGATGGCAGAGCCTCAGGGAAGATGGGTATGCGGGCTGTGGTGTACTACATGGTGACCACAATCATAGCAGTCTTCATTGGCATCCTCATGGTGATCATCATCCACCCAGGGAAAGGATCTAAGGACAAGCTTCACCGAGAAGGCAGAATTGAGCAGGTGCAGACCACAGATGCCTTCATGGACTTGGTGAGGTAGGTGGACCAGTTGGCCACATGTCAGTCCATATTGGAGAGAGCACACTCCTCCGCTGAACATCCCTTTGAAATGCCACAGCTTTGGGTGTGTACAGTGCAGCCTTCCAACTGCTCCTGCGGTCTGTGATTCGTGCTGAATAAGCCAGAAAGATGGAGAGGATCATTTCTGAGGCATACATGCAAGTTCCTTCATTGCTCACCCTGCTTTGACCCTTTAGGATTTTGAATGCATGTGTAGAAAGGTCATCGAGGTCCAGATCAGCTTCAGATCTTCATCCAGACAGAAAGGGACAATCTTCTCCATAGGCTGGCACTGTGGCTGTTGTGACAAACAGTTTTGCTGTTGGACAAAGGCCTTGGCCACGAAGCTGGCAAGTCAGACGGGGCAGTAACCCTTTCCTTGTTTTATCTGCAGGAACATGTTCCCACCCAACCTGGTAGAAGCCTGCTTCAAACAGGTATGAGAACCCACCTGACCTATGGCCTTCCTTTGCATGCTGTGCAGGAGAATATATTACAGACTAATTCTGCACAGGGTGATTACAGGGATTGCTTTTATATTGCCTTCATGCTTCCCTAATTCCAGGCACTCAAGGAGGCATTGTAGTTGTTAGTCTGTATTGTAGCATCCCCAAAGCAAGTGACCATGAGCCTTTATCCTGCAGTTAAACGGTCTTGTGTCAGTCCTGGATTAGCAAAGAAAGAAGGAAGATGTTCATTTCATGCTGGTATCTCTCACTGCAAAGAGAAATGTTGCATGTGGATTAAATTATCTCCTTTTTAGAGCTGTAAAAATTAGAAGATATAGGAGATAACTGCAGTGCAGAGAAGAACTGATAAAGGATTAGATACAAGTGAGCACCTTTGGGGGATCTGACAACCTCTGTCATTTCAGTACAAGACACAGTACAGCACCAGAGTCTTCACCAGAACCGTCCTCCACAGCAGCAATGTCACAGCCAGCGTGGCAAGCACTCAGTTCCCGGCACCTGAGAACTCCACCGGCATCCTGGAGAATGTCACACATGCCCTGGGGACCATCTCCGAGGTGCTGACCTTTGAAGAAGTCATTCCCATCCCGGGCTCAGCCAATGGGGTGAACGCGCTGGGGCTGGTAGTGTTCTCCATGTGCTTCGGCTTGGTGATCGGCAGCATGAAGCAGAAGGGACGGGCCCTGCGGGAGTTCTTTAACTGCCTCAACGAAGCCATCATGAGGCTGGTGGCCATTATCATCTGGTGAGGAGCACGGCCGGTTGGAGCAGGAGGTCTGCAGGTGCAGTTTCCGCTGACCTGATGAGAAATGGAGTAGATTTAAGGATGACGTGCATAGGAAAAGTAGATGGGCACAGCTCTCCTTTGGCTCCATCAGGCTGGAGGGAAAAGTCTGGATGGGATATTTGTTCACATTTCATTTCCCGTTGTTCTTTGTTTTGTTTTTACCTTAGCAATGTCAGGTACATATGTTTAGTCCAGTGCCCATGATAATCCCCTTGTCTGTGTTATGGCTTCCATCCTGTGGAGCCTCTGTTGCTCATGAGATGCACTACTGTGGGGTGATAAAGCTAGAAGAAGGGGGAAGGGTAGCAGTGTGCCTCAAATAGAGGTTGCACATAAACCACAGCTGCCTTCACAGATTGTTGTGCCAGTGCTCAGCACAGCAGCTGTGGGTGCTCTCTGTGTTCCTCTTCCCTGCATGAGAACCTCTAAAGATACCAAGGTATATTGCTAGGCACACAGGACACTTGCTTTCACTCCAGTTTCCTTCTGTAACTGTGCCTCTTGGAGAAAAAGATCCCCTCAGCCCAAGCTCTGCTAGGAAGGGAAGGGAGCATGAGGGCTCCTTATAGCCCCCCAGCAATACCACGAGGAGCACTGAGGAGATGTATAGGAACCTGGAAGGAGGAAGAAAGCTCTATCAGTGCCCAAGCTGTGCACACAGCTGGTTTTTGACTCAGATCTCTCCACATTGCCAGAAAATAAACCAGCAGTATGGTCTGCCAACCAACACACTCCTGGTGTTGCGCTGGCTTATGGAGGATGTGCCCAGAAAGCATGCGCTGAAGCAGGTGTGGAGGTGAGGATATCAGTTCTGAGCACTGTCTGTGTTTCACCCACAGGTACGCCCCAGTTGGGATCATGTTTCTAATTGCTGGCAAAATCCTGGAGATGGATGACCTGGCAGTGATGGGGGGCCAGCTGGGGATGTACACCCTCACCGTCATCGTCGGGCTGCTCATTCATGCCCTCTGCATCCTGCCACTGCTCTACTTCATCGTCACCCACAGGAACCCCTGGGTATTCATTGCAGGGCTTCTGCAGGCCCTCATCACAGCCCTGGGCACCTCCTCAAGGTACAGTGGCTACATCGCCTCGGGGAGAAGTGAGGTTGGAGATGGTGTGGATATGCTGGGGCTGCTCCTTTGGTTGCCCGCAGTGCAGCACTCAGGTCTCACTATTTTAGGTACTGACAGCATTTTTCCCAGTTCCCTGCCCTGGAGACCCTGCCGTCTGCTCCTCTCTACCCATCAGCTCACAACCCATAGTCCTCACAAACGGCGCTTGCAGCCCTGAAACACTCAGCTCAGGACACAAACCAAACCCTCCTGAATCCCAGCATTATTTCCCATGCACACACCTCCACACATATGTGCTCACACACATTTGCACACTTCTTTTTTCTAGGCACACGTGCTGTGTGCAGCTGGTGTCCAGCTGCCAGGAGTGCCCTCAGGGACTCACACAACCAAAGCAATGGATTGTGGGGTGTTGTTGTATCAGTTTCTCCTACACGCATTTTCACACTGAAACACAGAAGATCCACTCACATGTTCTTTTCTTATGTGCTGAGGAGGGGAAAGGGCGTGAGTTTTTTTAAGAGCTGGAAAAGGAGCTTCAGTCTTGAGGCTCAATTCTGTGCGCCCAGAACCCCCCAGATCCCCTTCTCTTGGTGTTACACCAGCACTGCCAGCACCACCAGCACCACACAGCCCCTGCCCATCCCCCTGAGGAAAGCTGTGTCTGAACGTGCAATGCAGCGTGCACCAAACCGAGGAACCCTTGCTTAGACTGTTCTTTCTCCTAGCAGCATCTGGCCTCTGGCTCACATGGCAGGGTGAAAAAGCAGGTGGGTAAGGTGACAACCCAGGCAGCAGTTTGGTCTCCTCGTTGCAGCCAGCACGTACCTGATTTGTGGTGTTTTCTGAATTCCTTTCAGCTCAGCAACTCTGCCCATCACCTTCAGGTGCCTGGAAGAAAACAATGGTGTGGACAGACGCATCACGAGGTTCGTTCTGCCTGTGGGAGCCACCATTAACATGGATGGCACCGCTCTGTATGAGGCCCTCGCTGCCATCTTCATTGCGCAAGTCAACAACTACGAACTGGACTTTGGGCAGATCATCACAATAAGGTGACTTTTGAAAGGGTTGTGGGGTTTTGGGAAGGACCTCATAGCCAGCCCTCGGTTAAGCCTGTTTTGTTGGCTTGCCTGAGGGGCTTTTGTGTTCTTTTTTTGTTTGGAGATATGGAAAGGGAAGGTGAAGCTTCCAGGCATGGAAGCAAATAGGGCCTGGGTGCCATGTCTTTGAGCCCTCCTTGAGACCTTACTGCATTCTCAAGTTGGAGCCGCCCTTTGGGCAGAGCTGCTGTGTGTGCTCTGCTATGGATGGTGCCTGGCAAGGCGGGCTGGGTTCCATCTGATGCCCCACATCACCTTCCTTCTCTGTGACCAGAGCAGAAAGGCTGCCAAGCTGTTTCACAGATAAGGCACTGAGATTATTCCTGACACTTCTGCAGATGTGACCACCTGTATTCTGCCTTCTGCTGAGAGTTGTGCTTTGCTTCCCCTCCAGCATCACGGCCACGGCAGCCAGCATCGGTGCTGCAGGCATTCCCCAGGCAGGGCTGGTGACCATGGTCATAGTGCTGACATCAGTGGGGCTGCCAACTGAAGACATTACGCTGATCATCGCTGTGGACTGGTTCCTGTGAGTTCTCTGCCCTGCCCTGTGCTCCCTGTCTCTGCACTCCCAGTGTCTCTGCTACAAGGAGGCTCAGTGATCTGTATCAGGCGGCCTTTGCACAGAATCCATCTCTGATCATTTGTAGTCAAAGCAGCCCAAGTCTGCTCCCAGCCACAGCTGAACAGCTGAATACAGTGTGGCCCAACACCTCCATTCATTTTGGGAGAGGTGCACAAGATCAGAACTGGCTGGAAAAGTTCACACCTCCTACAGTACTGAATTATCTCTGACACTTACCCAGAACAATTGCTTTCAGTGAGGCACTAGAAGTCCCACCTGCTGTTGTAACTGCTGCAGGGTATTTTGGTTTGCTGGGCTGGTGGCAGGTTTTCAATATTCATGTTTCCTTGAAGCGTTCTCCATCCCTTTACGTATCACTTTTCTCTCTGATTTTTCAGAGACCGCCTTAGAACGACCACCAACGTCCTGGGGGACTCTCTGGGTGCCGGCATCGTGGAGCATCTCTCCCGGCAGGAGCTGGATGCGCAGGAATGCGAACTCGGTAATTCTGGGATAGAGAAGAGCAGCCCTGCCAGCAGGTCTGCCTGCACTGCAGCAGCTTCAGGCGCCCCAGCAGGGAGACGGCACTGTGAAGTCAGGCAGCATTGCACACTCATGCTGTGTAAAGCCGAGACTTGAAGCAGGACTTTAGACCTTAGGCTCAGCTCAGCGCGGATCACAGCAGGATGCTCAGGGGAACTGCTCATACCTGCAACAAATTTGGGTCTGCTCAGTTCATCCTAAATCCCAGTGAGGTCAGACCTGAACTTTGATGAGCTGGCTGTATCTGAAGGCTGGATCTTAACCTAAGAGTTCTAAGGTACCCTGTGTTAGCTTGCATCTACAGTGAGTTCAGACAACACTGAGTTAGCACTGACGCAGCTCAGCTCATCAGTGAGTCCAAACCAGCAGAAGGAGCAGACCTTATAAAATCCAGCAGTTCATGCTGATTTCACAGCAGCACGACAGCATTGCCTCCACCCCACTGATGATCCACGACAATTCCTACACCATTTTAAGTAGAACTGCTGCCCAGCCAGTAATTTCCCAGCCTGTTTGTGCAGTCGATTATTGTTACTAAATACCGCAACTTCTATTTATCCGTATTGAATCACATCTTGCTTTGCTTTTCTTTCTCCTTTTTTTTTGCAGATTATTTGTCCAACTTCTCACGGAAGCATTGAATTCTACTCCTGAAGAGACTTCCTGTAAATATATATAAAGGGCAAACCAAGGGATGAATTAGAAGCAAAGATGGTTGGATTGGACTCTAGCTCAAGTGGGAATTGATTCGGGGAAGCCCTACGGCACGGGGTTGTGCAGAGAGTCAAACTAATTGATCACGAGTGTCCCTTCTGGCTTTATAATGTATGCACGTACTTTCTGGTTTAGAGTTACTGCAGAGGGTCCTTCTGGGTGTTTCCAGAAGTTATCAGAAAGGATCGGAATGGTAACCTAACAAAACTCAGCAGGACTCTAACCTGTTTTCAGTTGCTGTCAGCAGATACGTAAGCATATCACAAAAGGGGCTCTCCATACTGCGTTGCATTGGCATCATCTCAGTCGCTCCCACCAAGCAGCATGCTCCAAGCCTTACCATGTGATTTCCTGCCTTCAACAAAAGATTAACAGAGCACAAACGAGTAGATGGCTCCTCTTCCAATCCTGCAAGCCACTTTGCTGTGGGGGGTTTCAGAATCCAGCTGATGTTTTTTTGCTCTGATGTCTGCTCATGTTGTGTGGACAGTTATTCTGTTGCTGATCCGAGGACAGGCAGTGCTGAACCCTCACTCTATGAAGCTGCGTACTTAATTTTGACACCCAGTGTGATTTGCAAAACTATTCCCATCTCCAAAACAACAAAGGCTGTTTTACATTACGGTAATGAGTCTTCTACAGCAAGGTTTATTTGGAAGGTGTCTGCTAACCGTGAGCTGTAGCTGCTCCCAGTGTGTACACCCCAAGGTCTCGAGTCCTCACACTGTCCAGCTTTGCAAGGAGGCAAGCTTTCAAGAGCTGAGCCAGGAATACAGAAGTGTTTGTACTCCATCCAAGCCCAAACTCTGACCTCGTACCAACTCAGCCTTCAGAACTGCGCAACAGAAAAGATTAAATCATTTTATCAGCCGTCTCTTTAAGTTATCAGCTATTTGGGAGCGTATGCAGTCTTTTCTTTACTGTAGTACTGCTGCTTCTAGTTGCAGAAACACAGCAAGTTTCCTCTCTTGGCAAATAATGTATTCCTGATGATCGGGTGGGCAATGTTTGGGCTGAAACGGGGAGCTGCCTCAATGCACGAGGAGCTCTTGGGTCAGGACACGTCCCTTCAAAGGGAATTTTAAGAGAGAAAATACCCAGAATGTGGATTTTCGCACATCAGGCCGAGGATCACATTCATTCCGTGGTTTGTGCACGTTGTTTCAGAAGCCAGATCTGCCCATGACATCTGGAATCACGAAACCTTTTGCTCTCCACAGGGACGAAGGTGGTAACTGGAAATCACTGCTGCAGTGTTGTTGCGTTCGGGCAGTTTGACGGTGTTAATTCCCAAGGCCTTTCTTTCCATGCTGTGAGTTTCAGTGTCAATAAAGATAGTTTGCATATTTGAAAAATAAAGGGAATCTTTTTCCACGATGCTCTTATATGATCTTTTTTTCCCCTACTCTTTTCCCTCAGAGCCATGACCCTACGAAGTCAGGGATGCCACGTTCAGCATCGTGTGTTACACAGCCTTATCTCCTTGTCTGTGTGCCACGGGTCAAGTGCTAAATTCAGATTGTTACAAGGTCTTTCCTCAAAGCTTTTCCTTTGATGCTCTTCTGCATGTCATCTGTTATAGCACAGCAGCACGGGGCTGGCTGGCTTGCTGCATATGCTGTGCGTAGCACATGGGCACAAAACGTCTGCCTGGGAAATCGACCCAGAGGTTTCTGGAGCTTAGCAATAACGAATTAATATTGCTCTCTGAAACACTGCAGAGGTGGCGTGGTAAGGAGGGGGCAGAGAGGAACCTGATGAGGTTCAACAGGAGCGAGGGCAGAGTCTTGTGTATGGGAAGGAATAACTGCGTGCATCAGGAGGCTCCGGGGAGACCTCACTGTGTCCTTCCAGTGCTTGAAGAGAGCATAAAAACAGGAGGGGGAACGGCTGTGAGGGCGGACAGGGAAAGGACGAGGGGGAATTGCCCACGGAGGCTGTGGATGCCCCATCCCTGCAGCATTCAAGGCCAGGCTGGATGTGGCTCTGGGCAGCCTGGGCTGCTGGTCGGTGACCCTGCACAGGGCAGGGGTTGGAGCTGGATGATCGCTGTGGTCCTTTGCAACCACTCAATGCTCAGCGCACGCTGCGGGCTGCCCAGCTGGCAGGGAGCTCTGCAAAAATCCTGGTGACCAACAGGCGGCCGTGAGCCCGCAGTGTGCCCTGCTGGACAAGGAGGCCAACGACTCGGGCGCGGTGCTTGGATGCGCTCCGCCCCGCTCCGCCCGCACCGGGCAGCGCCGGGACTCGAACCAGCGGCTCCACCCTCGCGCTGCCGCAGACGTGCGCCGCCCCACGCTTCCCGCGCCGCGGTCTCGCACGGCGCCTGCGCGGCGCGTACCGGAAGTGCCGCGGCGCTTCCGCCGGCAGCATGGCGGCCGCGCGCTGCTTGCGGCTGTGTGTGCGCTGGCGGCCGGCCCTGCTGGGCCCCGCGCGGCGCCGTTTCCCGGCGGTCTCCTCTTCCTCCTCCTCCGTCGGCCTCGCGGCCCCGCCGGGTCCCGCGCCGCCGCCCCGCGCCGCCCTCAGCACCGCCCCGCGGCGGCAGCGGTGGAGCTCCGGCGGTTTGGCGGGGGGCGACGGGCTGGAAGGCGGCGGGGGGGGAGAGGAGGGCGGCGGCGGCGGCGGCGGAGCGGATCCCGTTGGCGGCGCCCCGGTGATGGCGGCGCTGACGCCGCTGACGGTGCCCGAGCACTTCCCCGACGTGCCGCTCATCGCCGTGACGCGCAACCCCGTGTTCCCGCGCTTCATCAAGATCCTCGAGGTGGGCGCGGCGGGGCGGAACGGCTGGTCCCGGCTGGTCCCGGCTGGTCCCCGGTTGTTTCCCGTTGTTCGGTGTGCGGTCCTGCAGCGCTTCTGTATGGAAGTGACTGATGTCAGCGCTCTGCAATCTCAGCTGCTCCCACTCCCTGCTCTGGGATGGGGCTGGAAGTCAAAGTGTGAGAGCTCATGGCTGGAGCTAAAGAGCAGAATGCGTAAAGCCAGAGCAGCGTGCAGCACAAAGCGCGCGAGGGAACTGACCCATGGCTTCAGGACAGCAGGGCTCTGCTCATGTCATGGCTTCTTGGGAAGACAAACACCTGAATGTCTCCTGGTTCTGTAGTTGTGTGACATCAGATGGGGTGGGATATCCCCTTGTCCCAGTGCTGTCCCCTCATTCCCCACACTGAAAGCATCCCCAGCTCCGTGCAGTGCTGCTCAGCAGTGATGTCATTGTCTTATTGCTGCTACTTCAATCCAAAACTCAAAATGCAGCAGCTTCTTAAATATTCAGTGTTGGAGTTTTGTAATGTTCTTCCATTTTTGTGCTGCTGTCCTCTAACGTAGGCAAGGCTAGAACAAAGATTAGACTTTGTGATGCAGTCAGAGGGTTCCACCGTGCGTGGTTTGATGTGCTGAGGGTGGAAGGCTGAAGGAAAATCTCCTGACTTGGTGCTTCTTGTTCTAGGTGAAAAATAAGAAGCTGGTTGAGCTGCTGAGGAGGAAGGTTCGTCTCGCCCAGCCTTATGCTGGTGTTTTCCTTAAGAAGGATGATAAGTAAGTTGTTTGTCTTCATCTTTACAACAATAAGGTATTACTGTGCCTTTACACTAGAGGCCACGCTCTGAGATTGATGCCTGTGATAGCATTCCAGCAATGATGGTTAGGTCTCCTCTTAGCACAGCAGTTTCCGTTATGACCAGCAGTGTGTTGCTGCTGTTTGGGAGGGGCTGAGCATGCAGTGATGTGCAGAGGGGCTGCCTAACCCTGAGGACAAGGTGATATCCTTCCTCCTGAATGCAGTTTAGAGTTCTGCAACCGATTGCTTTTTTCCCTTTGTTAACATCCCCTTTCTCAAGTTTCTGTATATCTGCTTTATTTTACTTTCTTCCTCAATAGCAACGAATCAGATGTGGTGGAGGATCTGAATGAAATCTACCAGATGGGAACGTTTGTACAGATCCACGAGATGCAGGACCTGGGAGACAAACTGCGCATGATAGTCATGGGGCACCGCAGGTACTTAACATGGGGCTGAGTGCACTGGAAGCACTGGAGAAACGCAACTCAGAGGAGAACTGACTGTGTTTGATTTCTTTTGGCTTCAGAATCCGCATAAACCGGCAGCTAGAGGTGGAGCCTGAGGAGCCAGAGGGCAAACAGAAGGCAAGAAGGAAACAGAAGCGCGCTAAGAAAGAGGCTGAGGAGGAGCCTGGAGTGAAGGAACAGGCTGTCGAGGTGGTGCTGGATCCTGTGGCTGCTTCCTCGCAGGAGGTTCTCATGGTAGAAGTAGAGAATGTGGTTCATGAAGATTTTCAGATCACAGAAGAGGTTAAAGTAAGTGCATTGAACGTGCTGGCATTGACCTGTCCCGTGGAGTTGTATCTACGTTGTTTGCTGAAGAGTTCTAGAAAAGCTCAGATTTCAGGCTTTGGAAACCGGTTCCTTCTACTTGCAGGGAATTCTATGAAAACAGTGAGTTCTCCTTAGAATGGCTCAGTTCCTGAGAACCATTCACTTCCAGAAATTGCCAGCTGAAGAGGCTGAGCTGTGCTGAGTTCTGTGTGAAGTCTTTGCCCCAGGGGGATCTGAGTGGTCAGCCCGACTGCCTCTTCTGTCCCAGCACAAGATACATGTTGTGCATGCAGAAATTCTGCCCCTCCTGCATTGCTTTGCTTCCTAGGAGGAGTAACTGCTGCAGCACAGGCAGCATGTCAGCACAGCACTGGAGATGAGTGGCCCAGGGCTGTATTACTGTGCTCCCAGAGTGGGAAAGCTGGGGAATGTCGTTTTTATACTGAAGCCTCGTCCTTTTTCAGTCTTTTTCTCATTAAATCTTTCTTGTGCCTACAGGCTCTTACCGCAGAAATTGTCAAAACAATCCGGGACATCATTGCCTTGAACCCTTTGTACAGGTCTGTTTCCCCTGTGTACTCTGGGGATGGAATACCCTGAGATTTCTGTTCCCCTGGGCCTTTTGCTGTAACAAACAGGAGATGTTCATTGAATTGCTGCCCAGAATTTGGTTTGGGAATTAGCATCTGGTGTCTTGAATAGGTTACTCCTTTATGAATGTAAGAACTTTCTGAATGGTTTGTGTTTTATCACCATTTTTTCCAGAGAGTCTGTACTTCAGATGATGCAGGCTGGACAGCGTGTGGTAGATAACCCCATCTACCTGAGTGACATGGGGGCAGCACTGACAGGGGCAGAGTCACATGAGCTTCAAGACATCTTGGAAGAAACCAGTGTAAGATGAACCTTTCAAGCAGTGCTGTACTAGCAGAAACGTGCTTTTCATTTGTCATAATTTCTCTAACAGCCTCGGTACAAAGTGACATGGTACATGTTGCTGAATTGGTCTTTGTATACCTGTGGCTGCTGTGGGGTGGGGAGTTGCCATGAGTGCAGTGTTTGTCAATTCATTTTGCATCTGTCATTTCCAGATTCCCAAACGGCTTTACAAAGCCCTTTCCCTTCTAAAGAAGGAATATGAGCTGAGCAAACTGCAGCAACGTCTTGGAAGGGAGGTAAATCTTTCAAGTAACGTATATCTTACACGCGTTTATAGCATGACCACCTCTGTGGACTTAATACTACAGTACTTAGCACTGTCAGTGGAAAATTGTAACAGAAGACCACGATTCACACTCTGAAGGAATGACATTAATGCAGAGTTAATAACTTGATATTTTTTTCCAATTGGAAACTTAAATTTTTTCTTGCTTGTTTGGAAAAGTAGCACAGGAGCTGCGGCTGAATCTGCTTCCTCCTGGAAGCCCTGCAGGCAAATGAAGGAGATGGTTTAGAGAAGCAAAAGGGCTTTTGGGGGAGCATGCTGTGCTTATCCAACTTGATTTCCTTCTCTTATGAGAAGAGCTAGAGGACAAAGGGAGAGCAGTAAGTACTGTTACGTTGAGTTTAGCAAGGCTTTTATCGTGGTCTTTAGTTTCCTTTTGGACAAAGTGGGGTGATGTGGACTGGAAAGATGAAACTCTGGGTTTGGTGTAGATGCTGTGAGAGTAACTGGAGCACAGTGGGACTTGGAGTGGTACAGCAAGTGGCTTGTTACATCAGAGCATACTGCAAGATCTCTGTTGTATTTTCAGCTGCTGAAAAGCTCATAAATCAGAAGTGCTGGAAAGCAGTTGATGTTTGTTGCGTGGTGCCAAGAACAGAACAGTCACAGTGCTTGTTGCTGTGTTTAGGTTGAGGAGAAGATCAAGCAGACGCATCGCAAATACCTTCTCCAGGAGCAACTGAAGATCATTAAGAAGGAGCTGGGTCTGGAGAAAGAGGACAAGGATGCAATAGAAGAAAAATTCCGCGAGCGGCTGAAGGAGCTGGTAGTGCCAAAGCACGTGATGGATGTGATTGATGAGGAGCTGAACAAACTGAGCTTGCTGGATAATCACTCCTCAGAATTCAAGTGAGTGCACAGCTGAATAATGCAAGCAATGCATCTCCCCCTTACGAATCTGATTCATCCTCCACTTTTTGGGGTGTGAAGTTGTTTTGGAAAGCAGTGGAGGAAGGCGCGGCTTTGTTGCTAAATTGCTCTTATTTGTTTCTGTCAGTGTTACACGGAACTACTTGGACTGGCTGACATCCATCCCATGGGGTAAATGCAGCGAGGAGAACCTGGAGCTGACCAGAGCCCAGGCAGTTCTGGAGGAGGATCATTATGGGATGGATGACGTCAAAAAGCGAATTCTGGTAAGGTGGGAATTGGCAGAGGGCACAGCTCCAAATTCAGCTCATTATCAGGTGGTTTGGTTACGTTTCAGCTCGCAGCTTTCCATTAATTTCCATTAGATCACAAATCACAGCAAGCTGCAGGAATGTTCTGGTGATAAGTTAATGTGTTTAATTGCTATTCACAATGAGGGTCACGTTCTGGTTTCAAATGACAGCGTAGTCTTTTGTTACTTAATGCTGAGGAAATGAATAAATATCCAAGGGGAGCACTGTCAGGATTTTCATCAGTGCATTGAGAAGTTCCTTAAGTGGTTCATCATGACAGGCAACGCTCCTGCCTTCCCAGAGCGTGCTGACCCTCAGTTAAGCAGGGGAGGAGGAGTGTTAGCTAACAGCGAATTGTTGGTGTGTATAATAAAGAGTGCATTCTTAGGCATCGTAGGACATTGCTTTTATTAAGTTGTTTTGCTCCAATCTGGAGAGAAAGATAAAGGCAGGGAAATGCTTTTTCTCTCAGGGGAATTCTGGGGGTTTCTGTCCCCAGCAATACCCAGAGCTGTGACTTAATCTCGCTATCTGATTCATTGTTTTAAATGATAAACTCTCTTTGGAGTGTCAGCCTGGCACGTTGCTCATCAGCTCCAGCACTGCTCATACTGAGTAGCCTGACAGAATTGCACTGAGTTGCATCATGCAGGTCTGTGGCTTTGGTTACTAATAGGATTAATTCCAAACAGTGGAAGAGCCCTACCACTAACCTCAGCATCTTCCTTGCTCTCCCCAGCTCTTCTGAGGACCTGTTTTGTGTAGGATGCTCGTTTTGGAAGCACTGCTTGACCTGATAACAGATACGTTTTGGTGCTGATGCAGTTTCCCTGTTCATTTTTGATGCTTCCTTTGCTGTGCAGGAATTCATAGCAGTCAGCCAGCTGCGTGGGTCTACCCAGGGGAAGATCTTGTGCTTTTATGGCCCACCTGGGGTTGGCAAAACCAGCATTGCCCGTTCCATTGCCAGAGCCCTAAACAGAGAGTACTTCCGCTTCAGCGTCGGAGGGATGACTGATGTGGCAGAAATCAAGGGACACAGGTCAGCGTGCTTTGAGTCGTGTTAATGCCGTCCAGGTGGGAGCGTAATTGAATTTGAACAATGTGTGTAATTTAACTCACGATCTCGGCACGGTCTCAGTGCTTCATGTGGCAACAGAGGATGCTTTTGGTAGACAGGAGTTAAAGATACACTTCTTTCCCAGCAGGATATACCCGTTCCATCACCTGCATGTTTCACTATGTGATGTTTGCCATACTTCCCCCCTAACTACAGTCTCTGGTAAAACAGGAGGACGTATGTTGGAGCAATGCCGGGAAAAATCATCCAGTGCCTGAAGAAAACCAAAACAGAGAATCCTCTGATTCTGATCGATGAGGTGACGTGTCTGCTCCTTTAGTTTCTGCTGTTAAAAACCTGCTTAGCTTCCAACAGCGTTTAAATCTCCTCTCCTGTAGGTGGATAAGATAGGAAGAGGGTATCAGGGGGATCCATCCTCAGCCCTGCTAGAGCTGCTGGACCCAGAACAGAACTCCAACTTCTTGGATCATTACCTTGATGTCCCTGTGGACTTATCGAAGGTATTTCCTCTTTCTGTGGAGCTGGAAGAGAAGAGTGTGTGAATCGGTGCATAAACGTGCACATGGCAGCGAGAAAAGTCAGGATTTGCTTTTCGTAGTGACAGGCAGAGTTGCTGTGGTTTCTGCTGCTGTTAAGCTTTTGTATTTGGTTGCCTGTACAAACATAGTTTACAAACATAGTTCTAGAATCCAAAGCTTTATCTGCAATAAAAAATAGACTTCATTAAGAAAATGATCTTCCCCAACCCTTCGGATCTTCCTCCAGCCCATCAGCCAGAGAAGCGCAGCAGTGAGGGAGCAGAGCTTGGAGTAAAGCAACAGGTTAATGAAAATACCTCACAGGATCTTGTTGTGCTTCCAGGTGCTTTTTATTTGTACTGCCAATGTAACAGAAACCATCCCAGAGCCGCTGCGGGACAGAATGGAAGTCATCAACGTGTCAGGATACGTCGCAGAAGAGAAACTTGCAATTGCAGAGGTGAGAGGGACTGATTCTGTGATGGGCTCTGAATTGTGTCTGATGATGAAATGGTTTGGGGAATGTTGAGCTTACATATTTACATCCAACCGTATCAACAGATACGTGGCACGTGGTATGTTGGACAGAGTTCCCCTAATGTGAAACAATTCCAGCATTCTGTAATACAGAGGCAGTGAACTCTAGACAATGGCACTGAGCTCCTGGCAGGACGGAGGTGGGCAGATTGGAGTCATTAGGCTTGTCTCCACAAACACTAACAGCGGGATGTGTGGATGTTCTCTTTCAGAGGTACTTGGTCCCTCAGGCACGAGCTCTGTGCGGTCTGGATGAAAACAAAGCCAAAATCACATCAGATGTACTGACTGTTCTCATCAAGCAGTACTGCAGGGAGAGCGGGGTGAGGAACCTACAGAAACAAGTAGAGAAGGTGAGGGAGAACTGCATCGCCGTGACCTCTTTGCTTCAGCATTCTCAGCTCTTTCTGCAGAAACAAATTCCTGTCTCACCCAGGTACTGAGAAAATCAGCCTATAAAATTGTGAGTGGAGAAGCAGAGATGGTCCAGGTGACACCTGAAAACCTGCAGGACTTTGTAGGAAAGCCCATCTTCACCGTGGATCGAATGTACGAAACCACTCCTCCGGGAGTGGTGATGGGTCTGGCTTGGACAGCTATGGGTAAGTCTGAAGGCACACACTGCAGTTACACAGTGATTTCTGGGTTACTGTGTGTGTACAGGAGAAATTGTTGATCTTCTGCAGGTCCTGAAAGATAAATCTGGTTCTGGCTGTAAAACCAGATGTGTGGATGTTCTCTTTCAGAAGCTTTCTGATGGGATTTGGGGAGCAGGCTTCAGTTGCTCCTTCCCCAGCAGTGTCTCATTGGAAAGCCCTGACTTCAGATTCCTCAGTTTCTGCTTTGGTTTTAACTTTTCTCAGGATGTTTTTCTTCTTTTCTCTCTCAGGAGGTTCCACTTTGTTCATTGAAACATCCCTGAAGCGACCCAAGGACACGGAGGGCAAGGATGGGTCCCTGGAAGTGACAGGGCAGCTGGGGGACGTAATGAAGGAGAGTGCCAAAATAGCTTACACGTTTGCAAGAGCCTTTCTGATGCAGAAGGAGCCCAACAACGACTTCCTCATGTCGTCCCATATCCACTTGCACGTGCCAGAGGTGAGCTGATGAGGAATTCAGAGACACACATGGCTGCTTGGCAGTCGTGCTTTAATGTAGACCACGTTTTTTCTGTTGCTTCTTCCAATGCAACAGGAACCTGGGTGTTACCTGAGAACTGATTCCTTGGGGGATCAGGAAGCAGGTATTGCCTGGCTTTGCTGATCTGCAGGTGGGTTAAATTACGATTTTCCTTTTTTTCTTCTGGCAGGGAGCAACACCGAAGGACGGACCAAGTGCGGGCTGTACCATAGTAACAGCACTGCTGTCACTGGCCATGAATTGCCCCGTGAGGCAGAACGTGGCCATGACTGGAGAGGTGTCCTTAACCGGGAAAATTCTTCCTGTGGGTGGAATCAAGGAGAAGACTATTGCGGTAAGAGCTCATTCTGGGCATCGTCTGTCTGGGTGACTGGGACCTTGTAGGAGCAGGTTGCTCCTGCTATATCATATTCTATGCTGTATCTTGGTGGTGACGCACTGGAACAGGTTGCCCAAGGAGGCTGTGGATGCCCCATCCCTGCAGGCATTCAGGGCCAGGCTGGATGTGGCTCTGGGCAGCCTGGGCTGCTGGTTGGTGACCTGCACACAGCAGGGGGTTGGAGCTGGGTGGTCACTGTGGGCCTTTTCAACCCAGGCCATTCTATGATTATATGCTGGGACTGATGGATTTCTAGGACTAAAAACACAGACAACTTAACTTTCTTTCTCCCCACAGGCAAAGAGGGCAGGTGTTACCTGCATCATTTTGCCATCAGAGAATAAAAAGGATTATTACGACCTTGCTGGATTCATCACAGAAGGACTGGAAGTGCATTTTGTGGAGCACTACAAGGAGGTATTCGATATAGCGTTTTCAAAGCAGGATTTGGCCGCAGGATGATGCCCAGCACGTGGGGACTGGAAGGTGGTTTGTCCCTCCGTGCTCTACCTCGGCCCTGACGTGGGCCGATCCTGACGTGGGACATGGAGCTATTGCTGCTGCGCAGCTGCTGAAGTGAGCGAGGGCTTTGGTCAGATAATGCATTTCTCCCTCTTTAATATTGAATTATGACCCAACTTAAGTATTTCCAATAAAATTAAGCTGTGAGATTTTACCCGAGGAATGTGCGTGGAATGGGTGGAAGAAGGAAATGAAACAGGGATGCAAATTCCAGATTACCGTATTGTAGGGACTGTCAGCACAACCCTCAGCAGCCCCAAAAGCCACTGAACTACGGCCTGAAGCAGGTACAGCACCGAGTCCTTACACTGCTTTTGTGAGAAAGGGCTTTATTGAGCTCCGGGCTGTACAACTCAATCCTTCTTTGCAGCCGCTTTCCTCATGGCTGCCAGGACGTTGCTGAGTTCCTCCCGCTTTCGCTTGGCCCGAATGTGAGTGCCGACCTGTGGGAGCAGAGCAGCACAGTCAGCAGCAGCCCAGCAAAGCAGAGAGAAGCAGCTGGTTGGCTTCAGGCATTCAGCTGGGAAACAAACTTAGATTTGAGCTGAGCAACCTCAGCTGGTCAGTCAGGAACCGCCTCATGATGCTTCAGCGCTGCTTCTACTCCAGATTTCTGGGGGCAGGGCACAGAGGTCTGGGCTCCTGCAGCTCAGGACCAACATTTAAGTCCATCTCCCTCTCCCACCCTCCCCCAGGTCAGGCACTAACTGCCCTAGCAAAGAAAACGAGAGCAAAGCTTCCCCGGGAAAGCACAAAACTGGACGCTCAGCCAAAGAGCTCCTGAGCCTCGTTAGAGCTTCAGATCGACGCACCCGTTTCTTTATGAACTTGAGAGCACGTTTATCCTTGGAGACCTTCAGCAGCTCCATGGCGCGTCTCTCGTAGGGCGCGAAGCCGCAGACCTCCCTGATCATATCGCGCACAAACTTGGTGTGTTTGGTCAGGCGCTGTCGGCAGGGAAACAGAAACACTCATAAACGTGCACCGAGCTGTGCAGGGCCGACAACCAGCAGCACGGGGCGCCCAGCGCCGCGTCCCGCCTGGCCCTGAACACCGGCACCGCGGCCTCACGTCCAGCTGCCTCCACAGCCCCGTTCATTGGTGCCATCCCGCCGTAACCCGCAGCCCTCCCTGCCCCCCGCTGCAGCCCCGCGCCGCCCCGCCCCCCGTCAGCGCCCGCTCCGCACTCACCCCGCGGCGCCGGCAGTGCCTGGGCTTGGTCACGTTCTTCGTCACCTTGTAGCCCTTGTTGAGGCCGACGGCCATGGGGTACCGGATCGCCATGTCTGCGGGAGAGAGCGCTCAGCGCCGCGGCCCGGCCCGGCCCGCCCCCGCCGCGGGTCCCGCTCCGACCCCCCGGTTGCGGATGGCGGCCCCGCCGCTCACCGGCCGCGGATGGACGCGGATCCGCCACGCGCCGCCCCGAAACCAACCTGCGACTCCGCCGCTGCCGCCGCGCCGGAAGGAAAGAGAACGCGCGGCGTGATGGGACGGCGGAACTTCCGGCCCGGCCCCAGAGGGCGCTCTATCCGTCGGCGCGACCATAGAGACGGAGCGGGGCGCGGGGCGGCCGCGTGGTGGCGGAATTGTACCGGCGCTGCGCGGAGCCGCGTCCGCTGATGGCAGAACCGGCCGGTGCGCTGCTCTCGTTGGAGCTCCGGAGCAGCCCCTGGGAGCCTGCGGGCACTGCAGGGTATTGCTGGGAATCACGGAGCATCGCAGGAGGCGGCACCAAACGGGGAGAGGCCGCCCGCCATGGGAGCTGTCAGGAAGCTGCAGGCTGAGCCCGGGGCTGACGTGCAAAGATCCCAAAGAGATGCAGCAAATGGACAGAACACGAGAGTTGGGACGGGTCCAACACAACCAGCTGTTGCTATTTTGTCCCATTCCATGAGAGGAATCGGAGCTTCCCTGAAGGCTGCTGGGAGCCCACCCTGCTCTGTGCTGAAATACAAACTGCCCTCCTGTGCTGGAGCAGCTCCACAGCCTTTGGACACGCTGCATCTCGCAGTGCTCTGTGCGTGCTCAGCACGCAGGAACGTGCTGCATCAGCCCCGGCCCAGGCTGACCCCTGGCTGCCTCCCAGAAGGCCGCCACTGGGCTGGTCCCCGTCCCTCTGCAAAGCTCTGTCCTGCTGTGGGCCAGTTTGAGCACTCCTTGGTGGTGCTTTATTAGTGAATGTAAGTGAATTTATACAGAACACTGCCTTGCACATCATGGGGCGATTTTTGCGTTGGTTTTTGGTTCTTGCAGCTGAAGCAGTTTGAACAGACATTAAACAAAACTCTGTTTTTGGTAAATAAACCGAGATCCAGATCATATCCTCCAGAGGGGAGGAAGGGCAGGTGATCCTGCAGCAGCTCCCCCTGCTGCATGTAACACTGAGGAGGGGAGAAATCCGGCTGTACTTCTAGCTCTGTGCCTCTTGCGAGGGCTTCCTTCTGTCAGAGCAGCACAGGCGCGGTGCTCAAACTGCTGCCTCAGCTGACCCGCAGCAGCACCTGTTCCTGAGCCCACCTGCTCCAGGGAAGGCTGCAGAACAGCCCCTGTCTGTTCCTTGGAGCTCCTGCTGAGGGGTGGTTGCCGTCCACCTGGCCAGCACAACTGCTGCCTCTGTTGGAGCAAAGGAACCATCTGCAGCTGCCATTTCGGGTGGCTGCTTCTGCTGGAGGCAATGACTTAACCCTTCTAGGGCTGCACAGGAGCTTTTTGGGACTGGCTGATATACATTAAATCTGCTACTATGCAATTTTTGTGACCTGCAGGGCAGGAAACAGGCACCCATCGTGGAGGGAAAGATGGACACATGCAGGGAAGCAGCAGTAAGTGCTGGCTTGGAGGTGTGAGGACAAGGAGAAGGGAGTGGAGAGACGGAGAGGGGCTGTTCCACTTCAAAAGCAGCAGTGATTGTGCAACACAGCTTCCCACTTGTCCTCGGGTCAAGAGAAGCCAGAAAAGCAGGAAGAACAACGCAAGAGGAGGGTAAAATTAGGGGACTGCAAAGAGCAATGCCTTCCCAGAGGGAGTTCTTACAGAAGGTCCACCTGACAAGCTAAGGATTGCAGGGTGGTACTCAGGGCTGTACCTGCCTTAAGGAGAAGGGAGAAGAGTAATGGGGCTATTCGCCCACCAAGGACTTGTTGGTCTTTCCCTGTACGTACACCAATGGGAGAGTCCTGTAGAAAGCAAATAGAGCTGTTGATTTTGCATAAGAAAGCATTTGGACAAGAATGAACAGGAAGGTTGGTCATGAAGTGGTTGGTATGGGCAGGGTGTTGCTGCTGTCAGGGTACAGAAAACTGAATGAAGAAGCAAACTAATTCATGAGATTTGTGCACAAACAGAGCAAAGGCGAACAGGAGAGCAGTCACAGTGCTCAGACGGCCTGCACAAACGTAGGCTTCTCAGGCAGGATTTTCTCCTTCTGGAAGCCCTGCTTTCTGTTTGTGCAGCCATGATGCCCGGAGGCTCCCTGAGCACCTCTCCAGGTGCCCATCTGCTGCCCTGGAAGGAGTCCCAGCTCCTTCCTCTCCAGCTCTGCAGACCCCACCACTGGGAAACTGGGTGCGGTGGCCGCTGATGTATCATTCAAAATGTATTTGCTTAGTAGGAGGGGTATAGTAGGTAGAAAGGGGCAAACCAGACAGCACAGGGAGGTTGATGTGACTTATTGTCCATTACTAACAGCTTAGAGCAGGGAGAACTAAAAACAAACCACACCTTCCCCCCATCCACTGAGATTCCTTTTATATGCGAGATTTCTGCAGATGCTGTGGAACAAAGTCCTACAAAGCTATGAAATTCTGCTGTCTAGGAGCTGAGGCAGCCTGCAGCTCCCACTCATTCACTCCATTAAAGCTCATGTCATTTGTGGCCGCTCCAGATATCTGGTTCTTGCACCTACCCACCCACAGCTACCCACAGTCCGGGGGTGGTAGAGAAACAAGCAACGTGGTGATGCAGGCCTTCAAAATTCAGTACGCAGCAGGAGAACAGCGTAGGGAAAGTCTCACCTGCTTTGTACAGTCATGAGCAAAGCTCAAGGCAGCAAAGAGCTTCCTGCTGTAGAGCTATGGTTAATCTGAGCTGTCCCTCACATTAAGAACACAGTTCTGAGCACCTTGCTGTTCTCACCAGCCAAGGACTGGAAAAATGGAAATGGCAATACAGCTCGGTGCTGGCGGGCAGTGATCCAGCAGCGGCTGGTTGGTGGGTTTCCAAATAAGGCACCAAATGGCTGTTTTGGAAGAAAAAAAAAAGAGAAGACCATAACAAACAAACACGGGGTCTGTTCTCATCAGCACTTGAGAACAGTGCCAGGCTTTTATGTAACAGCAGCACGGGGTGTGAGCAGTGCGCGCTCCCCTCCCACAGCTCCAGTGGGGCTGCAATGATCCGAGTGATTCTCGGCGCCTGCAGCGCTGGGATTGCTTGTGATAAAGCCAGCTTTGTGAGCTCAGAGAAGCTGCGGCTGGGCGGCAGCCCCACACCCCCCTGCACTGCTCTGCACAGCTGCCAGCAGGGACCTGCTGTGTCCTGAGGAAACTGAACTGCGAGGAGCACGAGGAGCACCAGCCATTCTCAGCCTGCTGGCGAGTATTGATCAGCTGCAATGAAACTCGCTCTGCATGTGGAAGTCCGTACTCACGTCTGATTGTTGGCCTGACATTACAATAAAGGTTATACGGATAATCTTGACATTAGATTAACGTTGATATTCACCTACATCAATAGGTAAACCCATGAGGACTCTGACTCGGGGGCTCCAGAACTGCCTGCAGCCAGGCTAAACAGAAACCAGCATTTTATTCCCACCTGGCCATTTCATTTCAGCTGTATTTTCAGTGTTCTCTCAACAAGAAATCTGTCCTCTTACTGCTCTGGAAGAACCCCTGAGCTGTGGGGAGCCAGTGAAGGGAAAGCTCAGAACCTAATGCTCCTTTCCCCATTTGGTGCCTAGGATGTTCTGGGCTCTCAACCTGAAATTAGTGAAAATATCTGAGACAACTAAACACAGACAGGCGGTTCAGAGCGAGATAAGGAACATGAGGCAGAGGGGAAGTTTGATGACTACAGGAAAGACAGAAATAATCTCACTATTAAAGACGTCCAAGTAATACAGGGCAGAATGAGAACATGGAGGATGTGGCAGCAGCGGCTGAGAAAGGAAGGTAAAAATCAGCAACGGAGATGCTGTGTTCCCAGATTTGTGACAATATCAGCGTCATTATGAAATCCAAGATGGCATCAGAAAAGTTGTCACACCGATTGCAAAGTGGCCAACCACTGAAAAGATGCTTGGCACTGCAGGACGTGCGAGGTTTTCCTTTGCCTTGATTCCCTGCTGTAAGCAATCTCGTCATTGCTTTGGTGGGAAGAAACACCCCGGTGCAAGGCAGAACCTGCCGCTGCTGTCTGTGTTATCTGACTTCTCAAGAATTTATGCTTAACCTACCCAGACAGCCAGATATGGCGCAAGTATCTCCGAGCTGCAGCTCCACATCAGAGCCCAGAGCGCTTCCAAGCTCCTGCCTTGTTATCAGTGAGAGCTGTACGTGCACATCTTTCATCTGTGATACACTGCCCACAAAAGTCAGTGTGGGGGAGGCAGCAGCCTTGGCACCTTCCCATCCCACTCCCCAAACTGTCCTGTTCTCAGTGAGGAAAAGTGAACAAACACGTCCAGCAAACAAGGAGGTGAGGCCAACAGCAAGGATGAAAGCCTGCAAACGTTCTGCTCGCTGCTTAGAAAGGCACACTATAAATACTGTACAGAATGTGAGACCTCGAGTGTGAGGAAGCATAAGTACAAAGGAAACATTTGGCTGTGATGTGGTGTCAGCACTGCGACAAAAAGACAGTAAAATCTTGATATGTACAAAGTTTATAGGGTAAAAAAATCTGGCAGAATAATGGAAGAGTTTGACTGAAGCTCGGCCCAGGGCAGACCTGCAGCTGGGGTATGTTCTCAGCCCAAAGGAGGCGTTAGTTGTAAAAGGATTTGCTAACGGTGATGGATGTGCGGGGCATCATCTCAAACCACACGAGAAAAATGAGCCGACCCAAAAAGCGTTTCCGCTTTCGGCATTCCTGGAATACCTTTTTTCTTTCCCCCCAGCTTTATATAACCCAATTTAACGACTGGCCTCCCACAGATCGCTTCGCGTTGGGTGAGAACAGATTCCTTCCCAGCGCAGTTTGACACTCAGAGTGTCACTTTTCGGCCGCTGCAGCCGCAGCTCGGCACACAGCCGGGCCTGGCGCCCACCCAGCAGCAGTTGCTTCACAGTTCGCAGCTGGCGCCGAAATTCAAAAGACGCCCCGAGCTTCAAATCCGGAGCGGCGGATGGAAACAATGAGGAAGGAGGCGGCTCTGTGGATGCTGGGCCGGCCTTGCTGCGGCTCCCAGCCCTGAGCGGGGCCGGACCGCCCTGATGAGAGAGCGGGCAGGGCGCCCTGGGAGCTGTAGTCTGTCTGTTCTGCTTCCTCTTGTAGAAGCGTTTTATTGTGAACTGGCTGCCTCCCCCGGGAGAGCAAAAGCGCTGCGGACACTTTGCTCCTGAGCAGCCGGACCCGGGAGCATTGCAGCCTCCCGGGGCGTGGAGGGCAGTTTGTTTGCAGGGGGCCGTTTCTGAGGTGGGCTGCACCTGCTGCCACACGAGCCGATGAGAAGGAGCCCTGATCCCACAGCTCCGCGCCCTCACGCGAGGAGGGAAAATAACTCAATGAGCAGCCTCTGCTTTCAGAACCGGTTTTATTCCTAGTCAAGGTTATTACGTACGAGGTTTTTAAATAACCTTCCTCCCCGTGCTTTATTCTCAGCCTCGATGGTTTAACTGCGTTTAAAGGAACCCGGACCGCACGTAACGCCCGCGGGCAGCCCACAAAATGGCGGCGTCCCGGACTCCTCCTCCCGTTGCGCCCCGCGCGGCCATCTTGGCGCCCAGACTTCATTTCCCATGCGGCGCGGCGGCGGGGCAGGCGATGTCCGCCATCTTAGCGCTCCCTCCTCCCCCGGTGCGGCCGGATTGAATGAGCCTGCTGCCCGCGAGCTCAGCGCCATGTCAGGCACCCCGATCCGCGGCACCCCCGGCGGGACCCCGCTGTCGCCGACCCGCATCTCCCGCCTGCAGGAGAAGGAGGAACTGCGGCAGCTCAATGACCGCCTGGCCGTCTACATCGACCGCGTGCGGGCGCTGGAGCTGGAGAACGACCGGCTGCTGGTGAAGATCTCCGAGAAAGAGGAGGTCACCACCCGCGAGGTACGGCCTGCCGCCTCCATGGGGCTGCCGAGACGGTGGAGGCCGGAGGGGCCGCTCCATCGCAGGCAGCGGGGCTGGCGGCCCTGCGCTCGGCCTGTTCTCCTGCGGCGATGGGGCTCCGGGTGCGGGGGGGGCTGTATGTGTATGGGGCTGTATATGTATGGGGGTGTATGTGTATGGGGCTGTATGGGGCCGGGGCTGTGTGGAGAAGGGCTTCTGTCGGCGCGCTGAGCGCGGCTCGGGCTGTTCTCGTCACCGAACGGGAGCGAAAGGCGGGAAGGAGCGCGGGGGGGGCGGCGGGCCGGGCCTGGGCCGCGCCGGGTGGGGCCGGCGGGAAGGAGCGCGCTTCCCGCCGCGCTGCGGCTCTGGGCGTTGCGCTGCGGGCCGCCCCGCTGTCACTTCGAAACCCGAGGGGGGATTTTGGTCCCCACCGCGTGGTTCAGCGCTACGGGATTCAAAAAGGGCTGGGCGAAGTTCGCCGCGCGCTGCAGAAAATCTTTCTTAGTCCCCGCGAATGGTTTGAACCGAATCCGTTATGTGCGGCGCGGCCCCGTCTGGTGGGTAACCTGGTCCGTTCCGGCTCAGAGCCCCCCTCGTGTGATCGCAGGCTGGGAAGGGCTCTGAGATCACCGGCTGTCAGTCCGTCCCCATGTGCCGCATCTCCACCACCCAACAGCCCCTGCAGGAACGGTCACCCCGCCGCCCTGCGCTTCCACCCGCTCTCTGAGAGGAAATCGTTCCTCGGAGGCAGCTGCACGGCGAGGAGTCCCGCTGCCACAGTGAAGTTTGAGCGAAGCCGGCAGCGAACAGCGCTGAGAAGTGTGTGATGTGAGCGGTTTGCTCTGCCACTTTGTAGGCTGGTTTTTCCCTCTCCTGTAAGGATCTGGTGTGATGATGGCAGCGGGAGGAAAGTCTGAATTGGTGCAGTTTAGCTGAAGTAGACCAAATATGGCAATGCCTTGTTGGGGGGAAGGTAGCCTGCCTGCAATCAGTGCTCGCCACAGCATCTTGGAATGCATTTGTATCACTTTATGATGTCATGTAACGTGTGTTCTCAAAGTAACTCGATAGTTCTAATCATAAAGAACGCCTGCATCTCTTGTCCTGTATGAAGTCATTCTAGAAACAAACTAACCATGTCTGTCTGCAGGCAGTAGGAAGTTGGAGGTTGCTGGAGGCTGGAACATGAAAACAGGGAATAAATGCTTGTGATATATAAGGCAGAATATAATTAACAAGAGCACATCTAATTAGAGTAGGTATGGGACAGGCACAAGACATTTAGTCTTATGTGTAGAGTGAATGTAAACCAGCTTATTGTAGTTGTTCTGTGGAACAGCCTGGAAAATACTCTGCATTAAATGGGGAAGGTAAGCTGGGGGGTTTTCATACAAACATTTTGCTCACTATTCCCTTCCAGTTTTCCTTGCTTTATTTCTAAGTCTTGACTCTGAGATTCTGCTGTGGGTCCCTTCCAGCTCAGGATGTTCTGGGATTCTTTTGTGTTGTGTTAAAGCCAATGCTTGTGCAGTCCCTCCCCCGATCCCTGCGCTGTGTGCTAGAAGCCTGCCCGCTGTCTGTAGGACAGCTTACTTTTTCTATGCATGTGTAGAAGGGGACTTCGCAGTCTTACTGAGTTTCGCTTCAGGACTGTGGGCAGTGGGTTGGGGCTGTGTGGGCAGTGGAACCTCTCGTGGCTGTCAGGTTCTGGGTGCACTGAAATGGGGCAGTTCTGTCCCTCTGGCCTTGATGTGGCAAACTGGTTTTTCTGCCGATGCTTCACTTTCCCTGTTGAATTTGTGTTCCTACAATAATGGAACTTGGCATGAAGCATTAATTTAAGAAAACAGCAAAACAGTAGCTCCTTTGCAGAGGCACTATTAAGTGTGGTCCACTGCCATTCTGTCTGGGATGTGTCACTGTCTCTTTATATTAGCTCTGTGTGTTTGAAGTGGACTATGAATTTAGTGCTCATGATGCGGGTTCCCTGTGGCGGTTCTGGATTATCCTCCACCGTGTTTGAATTTGAGCTGTTTCACTTTTTCTATTTTTTTATTTTTATTCAGCTTAACATTCCTGGTAGCTTTGGCTTATTCTTGGGTTCGTGCTTTCTTTCTGCTGATGCTCTCATTACCTTTAATAACTGCCTTGGCCTTTTATGGATGAGGGAGCCTTTTTTCGCCCCCATTCTAAGGCTGTTTAATTTCAATACACATCTCCTGTAAAAACAATCTGTAGCAACTCCTGTTTGCCTCAAAGCACGGACAAGTGTGTGGTGTTGTAGCAGCCACTCTTGCATTGGGTTTCAGTGAGGCTGTGCTGTGGCGTTCGTTATATCTCTGTGAAGAAACTGGTTCTTAACCATATGGGCAGGTGACCAGGTTTCCTTGGAGGAATGTGGTGCTGTTTACAATTTTTGGATAAACTGCCTTTGATGTTGATACCGATGATTGCCTGGTTCTGAGCGGGCATTTCCATGGCCTTGATTCGTAGGACCACATCAGAAGAAGGAATGGCTGTATGCCTCCATAGATGTTCCTGGGGAGGCCGTGAGCCTTCATCAATCCATAACTGGGTGAACAAGAACACACTGAGCCACACCTGGCGGGAACACATTTGTTTTGCACATTGATGCATATTAAGATAATTAAAGCGTTATCACCTAATTTGTCCAACCTCACAGTCTAGCATGTTCCCTGCCTTTGCTTAGTGATGTTGTACAGCTTCTTTCTAGTGGTTGCTGTGGGAAGTCTCCTGCAGACCTGACCTGGCTTTGGGGTGGGGGGTACTTGGGTGGTTTGGTGAGCAGGTGGGATTGGCTGGACGGATACTGCAGAGCACCAGCTGACTGTAACTGCTGCTGGCAACTGTGGAGCTGTCTTTTAGGGCTGATGGTCACTTGGAAGAGGCGGGATCTGCCTGACTAGGCAGGGCAAAGGTATCTTTGCCAGCAGACCGGTCACCTTGGTAAGAACTTCAGAGTAGAAATGGTGGGGGATTGTGAGGTTTCACTAAGATCAGGTGAGAAGGTGGTGGATGGGGCAGACAGACAAAGGGCCAGGGGCTGTGTGAGCAGAGTAGACAGTAATCAACAAAGCAATTGTGGAATCATCAAGGAAGTGCCTACAGGACAGTCTGATGGGGAAAGCTATCCTGCTCTTCCCAAGTCATGGTGGTGCCTTTCTGAAGTGCCTGCAGCACAAATGCTTGCAAAGTGGAGAACAACCAGGAGGAATTGGCCACCATGGGTGCTACGACCTCAGTGGGATCATGGACTTGAAGTGGGACAGCTCAGATGATGAGTGCTGCGCTGGGCATCCAATCAAACTGCATCTGTGAGCAATGGAGGGCCTGTCTGGTTTCACTGTGAGGCTGCCACAAATGATCTTTGAAAAGTCACGACTGATGGCTGTAACAAAGCACGTGGCACACCTGTGGTTAGAAGGGGGGAGGTGGGAGATCCATGGGACTACATGCCAGTCTCCCTCCCCTCAGCCCCTAGAATATGATTTGTGTCATTATGAACTTCTTGTGTGTGTATGTGCATATATTGTTATGTAGTGAGCTTGCAGATTGAGTTTCTCAGTGCTCAGACTGTCGTATCAAAGTTCATTTGAGAAGTTTTCTGAAAATATACTCTTATCATGAACTTGATTTATTTTCTGACTGCCGTTTATCTGTCTTTCTGAAGACCAGATGGTTGAGTCTGTTGTTGGTACTGTTGGAATAGGCACTCATAGGAACAGCACAGTTGCCTTGTGTCTACAGTTGATGCTTTGTTATGAAATTTCTCTTCCTAAATCGTTATATTCTGCTTTTCGCTCTTCCCACACCATGGTTGCTCTGTTTCTGAATTTACATCAGTAATAGCTGTTCTGATATCCTTTGATAGAAGTAATACCACCAACCCTACCTTCAGTTTTAACTCTCTTGATACACCCTTCAAATGGTCCTGTGTTCTAAAAAGCATTCCTGGTGTTGAAGGCTTTGAGGTGCCTTGTTGCAGTCTGAATGGTTGGTTATCTTTCTTTCTGAGCTGGGACGGGGTGAGGTTCTGCAGATCCTTATCGTCTGCGGCAGAGAATCAGAGTAGAAGCATGTCTCTGAAGGTCTCTGTAGCTTGTCTCATTTCAGATTCTTCTTTTGCTTTATAGTACAGGAACAGCTGAATTGAATGAGGCTTCCATTTGTATTCCAGAAAATGTTTGTCCAGGTTTGTTTTTAAATGCCATTGCTGCTTAAAAGAATTGCCCAAAGCAATGATCTTGGGAATGGGGGTGAACAGTTCAAGGTCTGTGTGCAGGGTATGCTGCTCTGCTGCAGTTCTCTGTTCTCTTGGGAACAGATCTTCAGTTTTGTCTTTGGGACTGAGTCACAGTAGATCACAGCATGTATGCACATAGGTGCATATTAATAGAAAATGGACAATATTTAATGCACTTCCACAACAGAAGTCATGTCATTTGCTCTTTTCCAAAGAAAGCTGAGTGAAATCTGCAAAACTCAGTTTGCTGATGCTTAGGCTTTGGAATGTTTTCACATCTGAACACTTCTTTTCCCCTTTAGGTCAGTGGCATCAAGAACCTCTATGAGTCTGAACTGGCTGATGCTCGAAGAGTTCTGGATGAAACAGCCAAAGAGAGGGCGAGGTTACAGATCGAAATAGGAAAACTGAGGGCTGAACTTGAGGAGTTCAATAAAAGGTAAGGAAAATCTTACATGATGTATTATGGGCTGTTTTCTTTAAATGATAAATTGGTAATCTGCAGAGTGAACGGCGCTGCTGATGCCTCTTAAAATGCCTTAGTGGATGTCTTATGGAAGTGACACAGGCTTGTCAGAGGGGAATTCCTCTGTGTATGGGACTTCGGAGCAAGTGTTTATGCTGTTATTTTTCTGCTACATATACACAGCTTGTTCAGATAATGACAGCTGTTGTCACACAGTGTTCTCCATGAGTACAGATGAAAGTGGGCTAACTGGGCAATACATATACAGAACCTTGTTCTAAAACTCAATTTGTACCAGGTTTATAATTATTTTACTTAGCTGTAGTTGCAGATTACTGTGGAGCCACCTACTGTACGATGATTGTATAGTACCAAAACATCTGTAACTGTAACCAAGGTAATCTCCAGATGTGTGTGCACTGATGTGTAAGTGTAGGTAACTCTTGTTTGTTTCAGCTACAAAAAGAAGGATGCAGATTTGTCTGTTGCTCAAGGTCGCATTAAGGATCTTGAAGTACTCTTCCATAGAAGTGAGGCAGAGCTCAATACTGTTCTGAATGAGAAACGGAGTCTGGAGGCAGAGGTGGCTGATCTGCGTGCCCAACTTGCTAAGGTATTACAGCAAATGCTTCCTTGCTTTAGCACAACAAAGGTTACTGTTTGTGAAATGCGTTTGGATTTTTTGCTGTTAGTTTGTCTGAACATCGTTGCTTCAGTTCCCTTCTGCTTAATCTTTCCCTGCCTCTCTTGGATGTGGAAGTAAATTACAAGATTGCGTATAACAAGCAAAGTATTAAGGTGTGTTAGAAATATTGATAGTATAAAGATTTATGTGTTCCTGGTTAGTGTTCTCCTTTGTAACATGCTGCGTAATTTTACATTTATGATGAAGTATCCCGAAGAGCTGTGCTGTCAAAAAAGGGAAGAATGTGCAGTACATCCTTGAGAAGTTAATAGCCTTTGGATTAATTATCCAACTACATTGAAGTAGTTCTGTGTTTTATATAGGTGGGATAGAATCACAGCTTTTCTAAGTATTCATACACGCTTACACATGCTTTTTCCTTTATTTCTTTTTCTTTTCTTTTGTAATAGCTTGAGATGAGATTTACAGTTGTGTGTTATTGATCCAAAGATGTCACCTGAAGGTTGTGAAGGGCTTGTGGATGGAAAAAAGGGATCCAGTTAAAATTAAATCTTTATTTTTACAATTCTCTACCAGGCTGAAGATGGTCATGCAGTGGCTAAGAAGCAGTTGGAGAAGGAGACACTTATGCGTGTGGACCTGGAGAATCGGTGCCAGAGCTTGCAGGAGGATCTGGATTTCAGGAAGAATGTGTTTGAGGAGGTATTACCAACCTAGTCATCTCCCGTATTTGCCTTACCCTAAAGGCAGAAATGAATTCGTTCTCATACCACACATTCGGGCCTGGACAGGTCTCTGCAGGGCTTAACATGAATAAGTACATGAGTAAATCTCACTTCAGTCGTTTAGGTCCAGTGTTACAGGCACAGAGATCTCATCATTCACCAGAAAAGGAATTCAGTTCATAAATACTAAATAAATCACTACTGAAATAATACTCCTCTAAATTAAATTGCTTGTACTGTTTGCCTCACTGTAGGACTTTGTCTTTTTTTTTTTTTTTTTTTTTTTTTTTTTTTCTGTGTAGGAGATAAGAGAGACAAGAAAACGACATGAGCATCGTTTGGTTGAAGTGGACACTAGTCGCCAGCAGGAGTATGAGAACAAAATGGCTCAGGCCCTGGAGGATCTGCGGAATCAGCATGATGAGCAAGTCAAGCTGTACAAATTGGAGCTAGAGCAGACCTATCAGGCTAAGGTAACTGCTGTACTGCCCTTCTGGTGGACAAGATGTTCAGGCAGGGAGGTAGAACCATTTCTGTCAGTCCTGCTGTCTTTAAGGAGACAAGCAGTAATAACGTGAACAAGCTTTGTGATGATGTCCAAGTGTTTCCTCCTGAACAGGTGCATTTGCGGTGGGGTTATAGCCCAAGGTAACAGCTAGGAATAGCACTGACCAGGAGAACATGTGGAACTATTGCTCCCTGAGGACAGTGCCTGTGCAAATCCTGAGTTAGCAAATCCCTGTTAATTTAGCTGGCAGGACATGGCCTGTCTGATTGTTCTGACATCAAACAGGCAGATAGTGTGATAACATAAACCTAAGTTTTGTAAGGCTGCTAGTATAATCCTATTAGAGCTGGAATATGTGTTCTTGTTCCTTAGAGTATTTCCTTGATGTTCATAAGCTTACTAGATTTCCACTTAAACTTTCTTATCTTAAATAATGTTATATTCCATACTGTAAGTATAATTACGAGATGTCTAATTCAATGCAAGTGACTTGTGTAAAATTTGTCTTCCAGTTGGAGAATGCCATCCTGGCCTCTGACCAAAATGACAAAGCTGCTGGTGCAGCTCGAGAGGAGTTGAAGGAGGCTCGCATGAGAATAGAATCTCTCAGCTACCAACTTTCTGGCCTTCAGAAACAGGTAAGAGGCACTAAATTTGCTCTCATTTCTAATATAAAGCACTGTAATGTTTGAATGTATTCAAATTTTTGTCCTTTTGTTTTCTGAATTTTACGGAGATAAGTGGTTGTTGAAGGAGTGATAACATCAATTGATTAGGAAAGACCAACAGATGTCTTCTCCCTGGACTTCCATTAGGCCTTTGATGCAGTTCTGCACCACATCCTTATCTCTTGAGTTGTAGAGCTATGGATTTGAAGGTTGGACTGACAATTCGGTGGATAAAGGTGGTTTCACCCAGAGCATTGTGGTCAACCAAACCATGGCACGGAGTTGACCTGGATGGTCTTTAGGGTCCCTTCCAACCCAAGCCATTCTGTGATTCTGGTGGGATGGAGGTGATTTCTGTATTGCATCCACATGGATGCCAACTGGATTTTCTGTTGTCTATAGGCTAGTGCAGCAGAAGATCGCATTCGTGAGTTGGAGGAAACAATGGCTGGTGAACGGGATAAATTTAGGAAGATGCTTGATGCCAAGGAGAGGGAGATGACAGAAATGAGGGACCAGATGCAGCTGCAGCTCACAGAATATCAGGAACTGCTTGATGTGAAATTAGCACTAGACATGGAAATCAGTGCTTACCGAAAGCTCCTGGAAGGAGAGGAGGAGAGGTAAGCATGAGCTCCAAATGGTTTTCTTAGGACTAATGTTATTTGAATTTCTTATTTTTTGTACCATTTTAACAGAAACACAGATTTTGTTTCACTGAAATCACGTTATCTTCACACTGTGATGTGCTGCATGTAACCCTTAACATGCATGGAACATTTAAAAGTGTTCTCATCTGAATATCTGCCTTATCTTCTGGTTTTCATAATGGTGTCAAAGTGCAGTGGAATATATCATTCTGAAATTGACATCTTTTTGTTTGAGTGCTTACACATATGTCTTTTCCTGTTTTTAAGTCATCTGGCATAAGAATAGTGTGTTTAGTACAAGTACTGGAGCAGAGGATGAGGCGGTCTGTGCTGTTCTCTCCATCACTCCATTTCATGTCACGTAGTTATCTTAGATAGACCTGTTCCTTTATCTGCAGTCCCATTTGACAGAGTGAATCAAGTCTAGTTGCCGAGTGTTTTGTACTATTATTGCTTAGTGTGTTGGTCTGTGTATGAGCTAGAAAAATTTTAATTTTCTTCCATTTGATTAAAGTACTTGATTGTTTTCAGGTTGAAGCTCTCTCCGAGCCCCTCATCCCGTGTCACTGTCTCTCGGGCTACCTCCAGCAGCAGCAGTAGCAGTACTTCACTTGTCCGCTCTTCCCGAGGAAAGAGACGACGGATTGAAGCAGAGGAGCTCTCAGGCAGTGGAACGAGTGGAATTGGCACTGGAAGTATCAGTGGCAGCAGTAGCAGCAGTAGCTTCCAAATGTCCCAGCAAGCTTCAGCTACTGGAAGTATCAGCATTGAGGAGATAGACCTGGAGGGCAAATATGTTCAACTGAAGAACAACTCAGAGACGGTGAGTGTCAGCAGAGCTCCTGCATAAGGAGGAGGAGCTAAATTGAGATGTAGTACTGTCTGTTAAGCACAAGTAACTTGAGAGAGATAGCATCTTTCCAGGTGTGCCATCCTGCAAAAGTTAAATGGCACTTGAAAGGTGAATATTGTGTGGTGCTAGCTACAGGTGTGATGTTTGTTGCAGGATGAGATCACAGTCCTGAATGTCTAATCACATATACTGGTACTCTGCCTCACTTGCTCTAGCAGAACTTTTTTTGTGTGAAATGTCTCTTTTTAAGTTTTTGCTGAATGACTTTAACACAAGTGTTGGGTATGGAAAAGTATTCTCAATTGCAGATGTCTAACAACCACATAAATAAATGTAATAAAGAGACCTAGCAAGAGGTTTGATGCCTGTTTCCTCATACTAACTAAATAATGTTACAACTCTCCTCATTAGGATCAGTCTTTGGGTAACTGGAGACTGAAAAGACAAATTGGAGATGGAGAAGAAATTGCTTACAAATTTACTCCGAAGTATGTCCTCAGGGCTGGGCAGACTGTAACAGTAAGTCATATTTCATGTGTCAGCAATGTACTTATGTTGATGTTGTGGCAGCTGTAGATCTGACATTTGGTGTGGCCTGATCAGGTGTGTAACTTTTAGACTTGTGGATCTTGTTTTAGAGGAATAGGATGGGAGAACTTACGTCTGCAGTGTTAGATTTCTTTCCTCTTGCTATGGCTAGTGATGATTTTTGTTGTAGACTGAGAGTAATGTCTTCCCATGAGCACTGATGTAAATAAATGTAGAGTAAATCTACCACCGGGATTTGGAAACAAAACTGATAAGGAGAGAGAAGTGGGAGCGTTAGAAAGTTTGGGATATTTAAAAATGAAACCTGCACAAATAGCTGATTACTGAATGTTTTTCTCACTAGATCTGGGGTGCAGATGCAGGTGTGTCTCACAGCCCCCCTTCTGTTCTCGTGTGGAAGAATCAAGGCAGCTGGGGCACTGGAGGAAATATCCGCACATACCTCGTGAACTCTGATGGAGAGGTAGGAAGAGTTGTCTTTTCAGTGCTGGAAGTACAGCAGGCGTTTCCATTTGGTTTCTATGTGTTTTGCACTGTCCTACATCTGCCCACAGATGATTTTTTCCCTTTTTTTTTTTTTTTTTTTTTTTTTTTTTTTTTGTTTGTTTTTTTGTTTTTTTAAACTATCACCCCTTAATCTAGGGGGAATCAGGCTTTGGATGTTACTCATAAATGTGCCACTATTGCAGTGGTCCAGTAGAAATAGGAAGGTGAACCAGCCACAGTTGCATCAGTTTTCAGTTTTCATGCCACCTTTCTTGCTGGCAATTCTGTGAAAGCACTTTGTGCAGGAACAGCAGCACAGGACAAGGTAGGAGAGTCATTTTACCAACAGAAAGCAGTTGGGCAAATTGATTTATACCCTTCAAACATTAATGGGATTGCTATATTGATGATACAGCAAAAACTCAGCGATGCAGATAGACCATCAATCATCTTCTCTTTCCTTTTGTATAGGAGGTTGCAGTGAGGACTGTTACTAAATCAGTCGTTGTGCGGGAGAACGAAGAGGAAGAGGATGAAGCAGACTTTGGCGAGGAGGACCTTTTCAACCAACAGGTGATAAGATGTAGAACACATTTTTAATTTGTTTTTGGCTGGTTTGAGTCATCAGCCAGGAGATAATGGGTTTCCCTTTAGTTTTTGCTAGTTCTGAGTTTCTTGGTCCATTTTCCAATGGGTGCTTGCAGAAGGTGATGCCAGAACAGCTTGCAGCCGTGCATCAATGAGCAGATGAGTTTTAGCAGTCCGTAATAGCTGGACTGCTATTCCCCACTCCAGCATTGCTTTCTCTGAAAAAGGTATTTTCACAGAAGACCACAGCAGCCAAAGTAGCAGCATCTTAATCCTATGCACAGAATGACATGTAATGTGCTTCATCTGTAGCTGCAGTGCTCCCTGAATACAGCTGATCTAGGAAGGAGCTGCTGTTAACAACAGGGATAACCAGAGTCTAGTGTTACGGTACCAAGAGCTGGTAAGAAAGTAGCTAATGCTCTTCTTTCTGATTTTAGGGTGATCCCAGAACAACTTCTCGAGGATGCTCAGTGATGTGAAGAATGGAGAAAAAAAAAAAGAAGAAACTTATTACTTGCTATTTTTTTCCATTTATTTCCTTTTATTTTTGCTATTTTTTTTTTTCCTCCAGAGCCACTGAAAACTATTTTTATACGTATCATCTGATTTCTTTGATGGTTGCTCCTTGGTACATTTTTATATAAAAAAAAAATCTAAAAAAAAAAAAACAACCTTTACTGAACAAAACTGCCAGAATTTTTAATAGATTTCTTAATTTCTCTTTGTTGAAATACTGTATTGGAATAATTTTTTTCCCTATACAGAGTTTAAAGTCTTATGCACAAACCTACAGCATAAATTTTTAGCTACAGTGGGATGAGACTCCTTGAGTGTATGGTAAACCTGCACTTTGTGCGCATATAAGCAGGATAACTTTAAAAAAACACAGCTAAGTTTAAGAAGGGATGTTCACCTGCAGGGCCTTGGGAGAGATTGGTGGTCACGTTTCTCTATCCTTTAAGAAATGACAGGATCTTGTGGGTGCCCAGCTCAGATAAACTACGCCCCAGATTCGTTAGAAGTGCTTCTCCACCAATGGAAGTAATAAAGGGTAGCTGCCTTTTAGCCGGCTCTTGGCTCAGGACTGTGGATCTGTCCTACTCCAGGACTGACAGCCTGATACGATCATCTGGATCCTGTCAGTGCTGTGGCTCCGTGTCGTTTCAGAAGATGGAGAGCGATGGCTTCTGCTGTCTGAGAACGTACGGGAGTGTCAAAAACAGACTTCTAATCATTGTGTTATCCACGGATTTTGACATTGTTACAAATGAGATCTCGTTAAATTGTGAATGCAAGTTGTGATGTATTTATGATGTTAAGCATCATGATTTAATGATTCTGACATATTCAGCGTTGATCAGAATGACTAAGATTTTAATGTAGAAAATATTTTTACTTCTGGCATTGATGAATATTTGGAGTTTTAAGGGTTATCCTGTGTAAATGTTGATTTGTGTTTTGTTTCATCAGACCTAGATGCAGCTTGTCCATACTTGTCTTGGGTTCAGAGGGGCATTGTCAGACACGTTAAGCAGCATCTGCAGAGTAGAACAGAAATAGCTGAGTGACATCTTTGAGAGTTACAAGGAACTGCTGTTGATGTGGACTGAAGCATTACTTTGCAGTATTCAGATCCTCAGAGTAACAGAGTCATCCTTGTTTTTACAAGGAATGCTTTGTATCAGTAGATGTTTATTTCAGGATGGTGACTGGTTTCTGACAGTGTCCCTTTGGCTTAGGGTTTCTTCTGCTGCACTTCTGTGGAGGTAGCTGTGACTCTCCCAAGGTCAGCATTCAGATAGCAGCACATCTTCAAGCACTAGGAGGAATACTTGACTGCTCCAAG